>NC_092333.1:469775000-470109166 GCF_046630445.1 Rutidosis leptorrhynchoides
ATTTTTGAATATACATAAGACCCTTGTAGTTGATCAAAGAGGTCATCGATGCGAGGAAGAGGATATCGGTTTTTAACCGTCAATTTGTTTAGTTCACGATAATCAATGCACATTCGTAGGGATCCGTCTTTCTTTTTAACAAACAAAATCGGAGCGCCCCAAGGTGAATGGCTAGGTTGGATAAAACCACGATCAAGTAGTTCTTGGATTTGACTTTGTAATTCTTGCATTTCGAATGGAACGAGTCTATAAGGTGCACGTGCTACGGGTGCGGCCCCGGGAATAAGATCGATTTGAAATTCAACCGGTCGATGAGGTGGAAGACCCGGCAATTCGTCGGGAAATACATCGGAATAGTCACTAACAATTGGCACATCATCGATGTGCTTCTCATCGGACTCGACTTTCTTAACGTGAGCAAGGATCGCAAAACAACCCTTACGGAGTAGTTTTCTAACTTTAATACACGAAACGAGGTTGAGTCCGGTGCAACTCTTATCGCCATAGACGATCAAAGGTTCACCATTCTCGATAGGGATTCGGATTGCGTTAAGATCACAAAGGATCCGAGATTTCATTTTGGCTAGCCAATTCATACCGATTAATACATCGAAGCTTCCTAGTTCCATGGGTATCAAGTCAATTTCAAACTCATTACCCAAAATGTTTAACGTACACCCCCGGTAATATGTGTCGGCACTCAATAGTTTTCCGTTGGCCACTTCAATGGTATAAGTGGTATCTAGTGGGAGTGGTGGAGTATTAAAAGAATGAGTCAAAGTCTTGGATACAAAACTCTTATCGGCACCCGAATCGAATAAACAAGTAACATAAGTGTTATTGTAGAGAAACGTACCCGTGACTAATTCATTGTCATCTCGGGCTTCCTCGGTGTTGATGTTGAAAGCTCGGCCGCGTGTGTTGGGGTTGGCTTTCTTCTTCGGACATGCATTTCTAAAATGTCCCATTTGGCCACATTCATAACAAGTACCCGGTTTTGGTGCATTGGGCACCTTTTGAGCGACGGGGGCGGCACTTCTACAATCGTTGGCCACATGACCACCCCTTTGGCACCGGTGGCAAAATAGATTGCTACATTCACCATAGTGGTGCTTGTGGCATTTGTTGCAAAAGGGTTTATTTCCGCCATAACTTTTCTTGGCGTCGGAGGTGTAAGGCTTCTTAGCAAAGTTGTTGTTGCTTGATTGGGAGGGTTCCCACTTTCTTTTGTTGCCGCCTGATTTATCCTCGGCCTTAGGTATCGGAACTACTATTTCGTCAACCGTTTCGATCAACTGGCGGGCCATGTTCAATGCTTGTTGTAGGTTAGCGGGTTTGGATGACATCACCCCTTGTTTGACGCTCTTTGGAAGACCATACATATAAAGTTTGACCCTTTGAGATTCGGGGTTCACGAGGTTGGGACACATCAAGGATAGTTCGGCGAATCGTTGATTATAGGCCTTGAGATCGTTTCCGACCGCCTCTAAGGTTCTTAGCTCTTGTTCGAGCCTTCGGGTTTCTTCACGAGGGAAATATTCGATGACCATCTTTTCCCTTAAATTGGCACAAGAGAGGGCGTGAGCTTCATCGGTACCCACCGATTGTACATAAGTATTCCACCATGTAAAAGCGACACCGGTGAAGGTGTGAGTAGAGTATTTGACCTTGTCTTGGTCCCAACAACCGCTTATGCTAAAGACGGTCTCCGTTTGTTCGAAGCATCGAGTAAGATTAACCGGTCCCCGGTTCCATAAAAAGTGTGAGGTTTGCACCCCATGAAGGATTTGTAGGAGCACCCTTCGTTTGAGTTACCGGCTCCATTGTTGTTGTTGTTGTGGTTGTTGTTATTGTTGGAGGAGTGATCGGCCATGGCCGCTTCCACGGCGGTGGCTATCATTCGTTGTAGAGCTTGTTCGGGAGTCTTATGGCATGGCACACGACGAGGAGGCATTTTTCCTTCAAAACACAAGAATACCGTTGATTAGTATTCTTAATAATACTAACCATGATATGGAATAAGGATAGAGAAAAATTTTCCTTGACTCGCCTTAAATTCTTTATGTCATAATGTCGGAATGTTCATATGAGTCACCGTAATATAATCCCGGAAATTATATTACCCTAATTCATATGTGCATTCGACACTAATTCATATAGTCAAGGTGGTGCGTCAATTAAATTAAGTAACGTGAGATTAAGGTTGAATAAGAATTTGATGTTATAGACGAGTTTGAGTATAATGCACAAGTAGTCAAGTAATTCCTACTTCAAGTCTATATGCCGGTTGTAGTCTAGACTCACCAATGTACCCTATGACTCGGGGTTGACACCAATAAACTCTAAATCCCTACAACCAATGCTCTGATACCATCTGTAGTGACCCGACCAAATCATGTTTGACGGTGCCAACTACTTCGGGCCCGTTGCGTGGTCATAAGTCTTTATTATGACGTTTGACCAAAATATGTCGCATTCATTTCATAAGTAAAGGGATGTTTCAAGTTTACAAATGTAGTTCAAAAGATTAGTTACAATACAAAGTTTAACGTACGAATGAAACCTATGCGACACAATTTAAAGTAGTCAAAAGACGCTCCAACTATGCATGCATACTCGACATCCAAGCAAGTATCAAAAATAGTGCGGAAGCATGTATCAAGTAGCTTTCAAGGACCTGAGAAAACATATAGAAAACTGTCAACGAAAATGTTGGTGAAATCATAGGTGTTTTAGTAAACATTGCATTTGAACCACAAGATTTAATATAATATGATTATCAAAATCATTTGCATTCCAAAGTTGTTATTTGTTTCGCGGGCACCCAATTATCAAACTTAACTGTTTTGCACCCTTTGCATAGTGTTAGAACATACACTAGACCCGAAAATATATTTCATCCGCTAATGGTAGCGAACCGTCCGAATGAGGCTCGTCAAGCCCATGTGATCACATAATATAAGTTCACGTTTACACCCTGCAAGTGTAACTAATGATAATTGAATTGAGGATTTTCGTTCAAACCCGTACGTGGAATGTTCGTTTTTGTACTTGTGTTCAATGTATAAAAGTATGATACGTATATGTTTCTCATCCCATAGTTTAAAGCATAAAAGTTGTTTGAAAGATGGGACTATGATCTCACCTTGAGTGCACGTATGAAAAGTACTTCACAAAGTAACGTGTGCGAAGGATAGTGCTAGTCTTGACCTAAACAAATAGGTCGTATCAATAACGGTAAACACGATAGGTCAAAGATGTTCAATTAGTCCTATGGCTCGTTACGACTCGATTATGTAGCATGTGAAATCAAATTGTCAACTTTCATGCAAGATACAAGTATAGAAACAAGTTAGGAAGGTTGCATAATCATTTGGTTAAGTTTGACAAAAAGTCAAACTTTGGTCGGTCAAAGTCAATGAAAAAGTCAACACTGGTTCGGGTCGGGTCTCGAACTATTTTTCTGAGGTTTTTAATCATATATGAGCATGTTAGAACAAGTTACATATGAATTGGAGGTGCGTAGCATAGCAAACATTATTCGAAAATCGACAAAGTTGGACAGACCACTTTGGCGCGCCGCGCGGGTATATGGCGCGCCGCGCCATTACCTGTGTAGAGAATTCTGGCAGTTTTTAAGTTTTATGCATGAACCTAACTTCAACCAATCACCATTTATGACCCGCAAACAACCAAAGCATGTATCTTATATCATCGAAAAGTTATTTTGACAAGGAAAACAACTAAACACATTTCATCCGTCACATTTACTTTTACAACAACCAAAATCACATTCAAAGCTCCTCATTAAATGCACTCAAGTTCATAAATGAAATTCGATTATTCGGCAACCAATTTACATGAATGATATGCCGTTTCGAAGGTGATCAAGCATACAATACAACCTAACACTTACAAATAACATTTCATGTCATTCAAAGCATCAAAAGTTCATTTCAAGTTCATCAAACCCTAACCCAAATCCACCAAAATCAATAATCAAGTTTATGAAGTTTTCTAAAACAACCTACACATCAATTTAAAGCTAGTGCTACTAGTAACACATTTAATACTTGCACTTTACCATAACAACAACATTTAAGCAACCAAATTACCAAATCAAACACACCAAAGTTCATATTCAAGCTAGTTACTTCAAATAACGAAATCGAGCACATAAATCATATAATCATGTTAGACTTGAGCCATAGACACTAATTAACAACATTATAAGTTAAAAACATCAAGAACACAAAATCTAGTGATTTTAGAAAGTTACCCAAACTTGATGAAATAGGTATGGAATCGAAGAGGAAGATGAGAGGATTCCGAATATGCAATTTGTTTAGATGGATGCTTGCTCGATTTGATTTAGATGATGATTCTTGAAATTGGAGAATTGAGAGAAAATATGGAAGTAGAAGAAGAAAAGGGAAATGAAAAAGAAAAGATGGGGGTGGGGGTTGACTAGTCAAAGGCTAGTCACCTCTTTGGCATTTTGGCGAAACTAGTCCCTCAAGTTCATTTGCGGGTGCGTGAAATACCTAGACGAGATATTTTTAAAACAAGTATTAACCGGAGATGTTATAAACATATAACGGGATTTAAATAGTTAAACGGAAAAGTAAACGGAAAAATGCGGGATGTTACAATATTGAACTTAAGTTTATCAATATTAACAGAAAAAGTATAAGTTTATAGTTGGAAATATAGGTTACAAGTCATTTTTGTAAAGGTAGTCATTTCAGTCGAAAGAACGACGTCTAGATGACCATTTTGGAAAACATACTTCCACTTTGAGTTTAACCATGATTTTTGGATATAGTTTCATGTTCATAAGAAAAATCATTTTCCCAGAAGAACAACTTTTAAACCAAAGTTTATCATAGTTTTTAATTAACTAACCCAAAACAGCCCGCGGTGTTACTACGACGGCGTATATCCGGTTTTACGGTGTTTTTAGTGTTTTCCGGTTTTAAATCATTAAGTTAGCATATCATATAGATATAGAACATGTGTTTAGTTGATTTTAAAAGTCAAGTTAGAAGGATTAACTTTTGTTTGCGAACAAGTTTAGAATTAACTAAACTATGTTCTAGTGATTACATGTTCAAATCTTCGAATAAGATAGTTTTATATGTATGAATCGAATGATGTTATGAACATCATTACTACCTCAAGTTTAGTAGGTAAACTTACTGGAAGTTACAATAAATGATCTAGCTTCAAAGGATCTTGGATGGCTTGAAAGTTCTTGAAGTAGAATCATGACACGAAAACAAGTTCAAGTAAGATTATCACTCGAATTAAGATAGTTATAGTTATAGGAATTGAATCAAAGTTTGTATATGAGTATTACCTTGATTTAGAATGATATCTTACTGTAAACAACAAGGATTTCTTGAGGTGGGATGATCACTTTACAAGATTGGAAGTGAGCTAGTAAACTTGGAAGTATTCTTGATTTTATGAAACAAGAACTTGTAGAATTTATGAAGAACACTTAGAGCTTGAAGATGGAACTTGAGAGAGATTAATTAGATGAACAAAATTGAAGAATGAAAGTGTTTGTAGGTGTTTTTGGTCGTTGGTATATGGATTAGATATAAAGGATATGTAATTTTGTTTTCATGTAAATAAGTCATGAATGATTACTAATATTTTTGTAATTTTATGAGATATTCCATGCTAGTTGCCAAATGATGGTTCCCGGTGACTCACATGGGCTGCTAAGAGCTGATCATTGGAGTGTATATACCAATAGTACATACATCTAAAAGATGTGTATTGTACGAGTACGAATACGGGTGCATACGAGTAGAATTGTTGATGAAACTGAACGAGGATGTAATTGTATGCATTTTTGTTAAGTAGAAGTATTTTGATAAGTGTCTTGAAGTCTTTCAAAAGTGTATGAATACATATTAAAACACTACATGTATATACATTTTAAGTGAGTTGTTAAGTCATCGTTAGTCGTTACATGTAAATGTTGATTTGAAACCTTTAAGTTAACGATCTTGTTAAATGTTGTTAACCCAATGTTTATTATATCTAATGAGATGTTAAATTATTATATTATCATGATATTATGATATATTAATATATCTTAATATGATATATATACATTTAAATGTCGTTACAACGATAATCGTTACATATATGTCTCGTTTCGAAATCATTAAGTTAGTAGTCTTGTTTTTACATATGTAGTTCATTGTTAATACACTTAATGACATGTTTACTTATCATTTATCATGAATAAACATAGTGTATCAATATCTTAATATGATTCATATGTATTTAGTAAGATGTTGTTATAACGATAATCGTTATATTTATCGTTTCGAGTTTCTTAATTCCATAAACTCAATTTTATGTATATAACTCATTGTTAAAATACATAATGAGATAATTACTTATCATAATATCATGTTAACTATATATATAATCATATATATGTCATCATATAGTTTTTACAAGTTTTAACGTTCATGAATCACCGGTCAACTTGGGTGGTCAATTGTCTATATGAAACCTATTTCAATTAATCAAGTCTTAACAAGTTTGATTGCTTAACATATTGGAAACACTTAATCATGTAAATAACAATTTCATTTAATATATATAAATATGGAAAATTTTGGGTCACTACAAAGACTAATAACAATTGGTATCTTATTTTGTTTAAGTCTTTTAACCTCACGATCCATTATTTCGACGGGTTCTTCGATGAATTGAAGTTTTTCGTAGATTTGGATTTCGTCTAACGGAATAGTGAGATCTTCTTTAGCAAAACATTTCTTCAAATTCGAGATGTGAAAAGTGTTATGTACAGCTGCGAGTTGTTGAGGTAACTCAAGTCGGTAAGCTACTGGTCCGACACGATCAATAATCTTGAATGGTCCAATATACCTTGGATTTAATTTCCCTCGTTTACCAAATCGAACAACGCCTTTCCAAGGTGCAACCTTAAGCATGACCATCTCTCCAATTTCAAATTCTATATCTTTTCTTTTAATGTCGGCATAGTTCTTTTGTCGACTTTGGGCGGTTTTCAACCGTTGTTGAATTTGGATGATCTTCTCGGTAGTTTCTTGTATTATTTCCGGACCCGTAATCTGTCTATCCCCCACTTCACTCCAACAAATTGGAGACCTGCACTTTCTACCATAAAGTGCTTCAAACGGCGCTGTGACAACCCGGAAATTTCCAACCAAATTTAAACTTTAATCTTTATATGTTTCCGACACGATAAGCAATATTTGTTAAGTTAAATTTCAAGAATTTTAAACTATGTTCATACATTCATTCAACCTCGACCAAGTTCCAACGATTCACGAACCATTAAACGAATATGATTATATATGTATATGTGTATATATATTATAACTTGAAACGTAAACAAAATATTAGATTAAATACTTTATATGATTGTATCTGTTTCAAAATGTTTATCAATGGAATTAGAAGATAAGATCAAATGATTGAATTATCAGATATATTGAATTATGATTACAAGTCTCTGTTGAAAGGCCCACGTTGATTTGAGAAATCTTTCCATTTTAACAATATTCGGAAAATGGTAAAATGATTTATAAATAAGAACAAATTGTCAATCATTGAGAACTAGACAAAGGATAGTAGAAGATTGAATCTCACAAAGACTCGATTGATCTATTTAGTTTCAAACGTACAAAAACATTTTCAGTTTAAAAAGAACTTTATTATTAAAACGTATATAACTTTTATAAATATCTGGAACCACTTTTGACAACTCATTACTTAACTAGTATGATAAAGATAAAGATAACGATATTTATATTTTATTTATTAGATATATATAACGATTTAAATTAATATTATATATATTTATACGCGTATTATACGTACATAGTTTTATACTTTTACTATGCTTAAACTTTACCTTTACTTTATTTTTACTTTACTTTAACTTTAATAATTCACTTTAATAATTCATACTTTAATAATTCACTTTAATAATTCATACTTTAATAATTCACTTTAATAATTCATACTTTAATAATTCACTTTAATAATTTATACTTTAATAATTCACTTTAATAATTCAAAAATCTATTATAAATAGAATTCAATAGGTTTCATTATTTCATAGAAACTTGAAAATATTTTTCTCTAAACTCTCTCAATCGATTTACATATATATATTTACTCTGTATTATTTCAAGATATTATTAGTATACATAAAATATTACGACGGAGTGCTGTCCGAGTGATTTTGAAATTGTTTTTCGAGTGAGATAGGATTAAGGAAATTATGGGTTATAGCTATGGAGGTGATTGAGTATGGTTCATGGGTATGCTCGTGAGGTCAATATAGTGTTTATCATTTCCGTTGCGTCTATGTACCTTTCCTGCAATATTGAATCTCAATATTGATACGTGAGTACTCATAATTTAACTTTTACATACTAATAGTGTATCCCTGACTAGTGCTCGAGTATTTAGGATTATGCCTGGTTGTACTTTTGATATTGTCCTTAGACAGGTTAGGTTGAATCTTGAATTAGTTACACTTGCGGTTGAGATAAGGTATAAGATATGCATGTCCTTGGAAAGCTAGTGAAAAATTAAGAACTTTTCCTTTAGATATCGAATGGTTTCGATGAACTGATTAGAAGTTATAATCAATTGAATTTTCGATATTTTTATTAAAAATGATTATTATTATCGTCGTTTTTATCGTCGTTCTAGTTTTATCTTATTATTATCATTATTATTATCTTTATCAATAAAATAGATTTATCATTAAAAATTGTTATTTTTTTTATTATTACTATCGTTATTATCGTTAAAGTTATAATTAGTATTATTATTGTTATCCAATTATTATTATTATTATTATTATTGGTATTATTATTATTATTATCATTATTAATATATATATATATATATATATATATATATCATTATTTAAAAATGGTTATTGTTATTATTATTATTACTATATTATCATTAAGATAATTATTAGTATTATCGTTAATAATGTTATAGTAACTATCATTATTAATATTAGTGTAATTAAAACAAATATTTGTAACACCTAATTATTTTGATTACTATTATTATCATTATTATGAACACGATATAAAAGACGATTAAAAGCTATTAAACGAAACGATTATGAAATAATGGGTAAGAGTGTCATGATGAAATTAAAATATTATAAGATATTGATTTAGATAAAATTATCGTTCTTATTATTTTTATCATTACTATTATTATTAAAAGTATCGTTAGTATTAAAACTATCATTTTAGCAAAAATTATCATTTTAATAGAAATGTCATTGTTACTATAAAATATCATTATTATTATTATTTTAAATAGAATTATTATTTTAAAAATAATATTAAAAATTATCGTAAATATTAAAGTTATCATAATTAGAATTATCGTTTTATCATAATGTCATCTTAGTAATTATAAATATTGTTATTTTTATAATAATAATTATTATTACAAAATAATACAACTTTTACTTACTATCATTATAGATATTATTTTATCAAATAAATATGTGATACAAACATATTTTACTACGTATAATAACTTACTTTAATAATACCTATCATATTATCTTTATGATATTAAATGAACCCTATAAATTTTATTACTTAATATATATAAAAATATATTTTATTATATAAATTTAATATAAAATTTTATTTATTAATAAATAAATTATATTATTTACTCTAATAAATCTTTTAAAAATATTTAAAAATATAAAACGACGATATTTAAACTATATATTAATCATGTATAGATTTTTGGAAATTATTTTGAGTCAAATTTACTTTTGTTGACTTTTGCATATTAGTCTCGAGCATTAGGATTGTGGTACACTATGACTTAACCTAATTTGTTAGACAAATATTGACCAACACATAAATATATATAATTAATTTAGGTTCGTGAATCTGAGGCCAACCTTTCACTTGTTCAATGAAATTATATGTATTTTTACTATGAAATACAGTATGGTGAGTTTCATTTTCCTTTTTACCCTTTATATTTTTGGGACTGAGAATACATGCGCTTTTATAAGTTGTTGTAAGGTTTTCCCTGTTCGGGTTACCGGGAAGGGCGAGTAATCCGACCCCATACTCTAGTGTACGCAGCCCATCAGGAATACTCCCTGGCTGTTTCCAACCCTTCCCTGGCCACCCCAAGAATTGAACCTGAGACCTCTTGCAAGGATCTCAGGGCCCCAACCACTTGGGCTACCTTGGGATGGTTATGCGCTTTTATAAATGTTTGACAAAATAGACACAAGTAATTGAAACTACATTCTATGGTTGAATTATCGAAATCGAATATGCCCCTTTTTATTAAAGTTTGGTAATCTAAGAATTAGGGAACAGACACCCTAATTGACGCGAATCCTAAAGATATATCTATTGAGCCTAACAAACCCCATCTAAAGTACCGGATGCTTTAGTACTTCGAAATTTATATCATGTCCGAAGGAGGATCCCGGAATGATAGGGGATATTCTTATATGTATCTAGTTAATGTCGGTTACCAGGTGTTCACCATATCAATGATTATTTTTATCTCTATGCATGAGACGTATATTTATGAGAACTGGAAATGAAATTCTTGTGGTCTATTAAAATGATGGAAATAAATGATTATGATAAACTAATGAACTCACCAACCTTTTGGTTGACACTTTAAAGCATGTTTATTCTCAGGTGTTAAAGAAATCTTCCGTTGTGCATTTGCTCATTTTAAAGATATTACTTGGAGTCTTTCATAGCATATTTCGAAGAACGTTGCATTCGAGTCATTGAGTTCATCAAAGATTATTATTAAATCAATTTATAGTTGGATAGTGGATATTATGAAATGGTATGCAAGCCTGTCAATTTTCGATGTAAAGAAAGATTGTCTTTTAAAAACGAATGCAATGTTTGTAAAATATATCATATAGAGGTCAAATACCTCGCAATGTAATCAACTATTGTGAATCATTTATAATGTATATGAACGGGTCCTTTCAGTTGGTATCAGAGCGGTGGTCTTAGTGAACCAAGTCTGCATTAGTGTGTCTAATTGATAAGTCGATAGGATGCATTAGTGAGTCTGGACTTCGACCGTGTCTGCATGTCAAAAGTTTTGCTTATCATTTTGTGTCGAAAATTAACTACTTATCATCCTCAGGAAATTACCTGCTTATCATTTTTAGTCTAAGACACGTCTTGCTGCATTGATTGCATGAATAGTGTATGGACCAAAAATTCATATCTTAGCATATCTGCTAAATCATATCTTATCGTATCTGTTACTTAAACTTTGTCTGACATATCCCGCAAAGTCCTCTGTAATCTACGAAATCTTTTGATCTATATATATATATATATATATATATATATATATATATATATATATATATATATATATATATATATATATATATATATATATATATATATATATATATATATTCTATGTAATTAGAATACCATCTATTAGCCAAAATCATTTCATATCGAAAAAAAAAATCCTTTATCCAATCGTACGAAATGGAATTCGTCATCAGTTCAAGTCACTCAGATTCCGAAATGGAATCCCATTCAAGCTCCGAAATCAGTGTGACCGGAATAGATCAACCAATCAGTCATCACCTATTCTGGATGAATTGGGGATGGGTTCGTAGCCTCCTCAATCATTGGAGATAAGAAGAAGGTGATCCCTTCCATCCACCACATTGCCCTCTTGACGAAGAACCTGAAGCACTTACCGGCGAACCTGTCCAAAATACTATGTTCTCTCTCATTTCCAGAGTATCTCGTCACGATTATATATTACATCAAATTTTAGATTTTATTTATCCGCTCGTCCGAACCGACAATCACCCCGGTGTAATAGAAGAAGTCAACGAGCTTCGCGCTCGGGTAGTGGCTTTGGAGAATTTGGTGCAGAGATTACAAACACCAGCAGCAGCATCAGCAGCATAACCAGTACCACCTTTATCAACGCCAACAGTACCATTACCACCTCTAACCACAACCGCGTCGTGAACCTCAATGAGACGACCCGACCCAATCCATAGGGACGAATACAATAACATATGATAACATTGCGAGGTACTTGACCTCTATATGATACATTTTACAAACGTTGCATTTATTCTTAAAAGGCAAACTATCATTACATCAATATTTGACATTTTCGTCTAACATTTCATAATATCCAAATGACCTAATCTGTCATTTACTTATTTATATTCTCTATTGAACTCCAATGACTCGAATGCAACGTCTTTGTATCATGGCTTAAAAGGTCCCAAGTAGTATCCTTAACATGAGCTAATGCACAGCGGAAGACTTAATTCATACCTGAGAATAACATGCTTTAAAACGTCAACATAAATTTGGTGAGATATATAGGTTTGATGCTAGCAGCGTTATAACAATGGAACACAAGATTTCATATATAAACATTTTAATAAAAATATTCTAAGTGGTTGAGCACTTGGTAACCATACTTAACATTTAATCACGTCGCATATTCCCTTTATTATGAAATCTTACTACACCGTACCAAGGTGTAGTCACGAAACGAAGTAGTGTGCAACCGTTGAATACTGGTCGTCCAGTCCGGTTGGGGTTGTCAGGCCCGATAGATCTATCAACAGGATTCGCGTTTACAATACCGCTGTAAATAACAGTTACCAAGCTACAGGGAAGTATGCCAGTGGTACAACTCAACGTAGAATATATTTTTCAGTTACTTGTGTCCATAACGTAAAACATAAAATACATGTATTCTCATCCCGAAATACTTAGAGTTTAAAAGTGGGACTATATACTCACTTTTGTCTTGAAGATATGTAATTTCGACTTGGTCTCCGATTGATATCACGAACCTATCCATATATAATATATCAATACCTTTTCTTTTTAAACAATCGTCACATATATATACTTATAATACTTTTAATACTTTTAATAATTCCTTAGTCCGTAGTTAGCAGTCCGATGTTAGTAATTCAATTTTAATGGTTCATATTTAGTTGTTTAATAAACCCCCAATGAAATAAATAAAACCCCCATCGTATATGTATTGGTCGAGATTAATCTTGACCCATGGTACCGGTGTTGTCAAATGACGTGTTGCGTACAATCATGGGATCTTATGATTAATCTTCTCGTATTGTTTACGGGTGATCCTGAACCATATAAAATTAAATTATGAGTACATATGTATAAAATATCATGTTACTTTAGGAAGATGTGATTTATTTAATTTTCTCCAATTATTTTCGTGGCTAAACTAGTCTTGGATATCCGATTTTGTTTTGGTCATAATTTCTTCGTTACAACTCCGTTTTCGTTGATTCAACTTTCCACTTCCTTGGATCGAGTCCCTCTTTAAGAATATGAACTGTAAATACCTTAGTTTGTATTCGAAATCATAGGTCATAGGTCAAATTTTGGTGAAACTTATGAAGTTAATCATTTTTGTTACAAAAACATCATTTAATGACCATTTTTCTAAAAATACTTATACTATGAATTAACTCATGAAATTTTTATGTGTTAACATATTCATAAGAAATATCATTTTTCCAGAATATAAACCTCCAATTCAAAGTTCAAGATGGTTTTTAATTATCCAACCCAAAACAGCCCCCGGTTGCACTCCGACGTCATAAAAACAGTTTTTTAAGGTATTCTTTGAAAAACCAAGTTATACCTTGTTAAATTAGCATATATTTAAGTTATATTACAGGTCTTGAAGTATTTTAAAAGTTAAGTTAGAAGGATCTATTTAGTTTGCAAACAAGTTTGAAATCATTCAAACTATGTTTTTGTTGTTAAAATTGTATACCATACAATAAGATAGCTATATATATATGAATCGAATAAGGTTATGAACAAAGTTACTACCTCAAGTTACTTGGACAAGATTTCTGTAAAAGAGGAGTAAAAACCTAGAACCAAAAGAGTGATGAAATTGGATGAAAGATTGGAAGCAACTTAAGACATAAACTTGAATTGAAAGTTGTATTTTTGTAGTGTTTTTGTTGATCTTTTTATGGTGGTGTTTAAGGTGATTCTTGAGAGGATTTTTGCTGGAGTTCTTAGAGAGACATGAGGCTAGTAATTGTGTGTGTTTAGCTAGAGAAATGATGTTCCAAAAATTGAAAATGGATGCATGTATTTATGGTGGTGTAAAAGGTGTATAAATTTGTAATTTTGTGGAAAGATCTTTTAATCATGTGAAATTGTCATACTAAATAACAAAAGTAGTTACCTTATACATAAGGCATAAACAAGGGCTGGTTGGTGGTGATTTGATGTGTATATACCAATAGTAAATACGTATAGAAGCTAGGTATGATACGAGTACATATACTCTAGATATACGTATAGAAATCTTGTGAAAAATGGAATGAGGA
The DNA here is from genome assembly GCF_046630445.1 of Rutidosis leptorrhynchoides. NCBI lineage: Eukaryota > Viridiplantae > Streptophyta > Magnoliopsida > Asterales > Asteraceae > Rutidosis > Rutidosis leptorrhynchoides. The sequence goes on from NC_092333.1 coordinate 469,789,456, forward strand.
TTCAAATATAGCTATCTTTTGTGAATATACTTATATTGTTTTATGTATTTAAGTCTTTAAAAGTAATTAAATACATTATATATACGATATATGTATAAACATTATAGGTCGTAAGTATTTATGTCAAATAACGTTACGTATAGTTATCGTTTTGAAAGCTTAAGTTAGTAGTTTCAAAATATACTTATAACTTATTGTTATTAATACAAAATGAGATATTTAAACATCCTTAAATCATGTTAAATATGTATATATACATATATATACACAAACGTATAATTAACATATATTGTATAGTTCGTGATATCATCGGTCAAACTAGACGGTTAAACGTTATGTAAAACTCTTTTCAAAATCATAAATCTCAACAATTTAGATTGCTTATCATGTTGGTAAGTTTTAATTTATGTAAATATTAATCTTATAAGTGTAAAACGATCGGAAAAATCCGGGTCGTTACAGTACCCACCCGTTAAAGAAATTTCGTCCCGAAATTTGGTAGAGGTTGTCATAAATAAGAATAGGAATGTTTTCATGACGAATATGAGGTATTAATAGAGTTTTATCATTATTGGAAGATATGGATAAAACGATTCGGTCATGTGAAGCGCACGAGTGAAGCTATCACAAAAGAATGAAATGAGTGAATATAGAATTGTTTTAACCGATGTCGAGATTAGGATTGATTTCTAGAATTTAAGGGATTTAAAGAAAATCTTATGTAATAAGATTTGGTTCTTCGATGATTTAGAAAACAGGATCTCCTTTGATTTAATGCGATAATCTGTTTCGATTTCTTTGTCGGATATTTCACTATAAATCCACCTCCTTCCCTTTCTTACTTCCATACCTCACATCTCTTACTCTTCCTCCTCTAATTCATACCTTAAGGTATCCTTTAAAATGCTTCATCCCGTTCTGATTTTTGTTATACTTCTAACTTTCATATCTTTCATTCTTCTCTTTCATCTACCGCTAGAAGAATCTATTCACTTTTATGATTTTCTTGAAATTATAATGTTTCTAATTCTCCCGTGTCTTTACGTCGCCATACGTATTGATACACACGGTTTGTAGTTTCTGGGTGGTTATTGGGTTTGATATCTTTCCTTATATTTCGATGCTCCTGCTTCTGTTTTCCATAATCATTGTCATCCATAGTTAATACTCTCTCCTATTTGCTGTAATCTATACCCCAATTTCTATTTTGGGACTTTGTCCCTTCGTTTCTTCTTCCCGTCCTTGAGTCAAGCGATCAATAGTTCGAAATTCGTAGGTATAAAATTCGGAATGAACATAGCTAATGCTCTAAGAAAGGAATGGTAATGGCACGATTTTGATTTGTCAAATTACCAGAATATCCAGGAAAATAGAACTATCAAGATGATTTGTTCTTAATATGTTTCGGAATTGGATAGAATGTAAAAGTCGTGTAACATGGCACATGATGACGGTACTGTGAATCATCATATTCCATTAGAAACTTAACATGACTTACTGTAATATAATGAAGTTGATCAAGTTTCATTATATTATACTAGTTCATGCATCAGTTCCCAACACTGCTTCAGAACATTCCTATTTTAAACTTGAAGGATTTAGAAACTAACACAGTTTCCTTTATATTGTAACGCAGATATTACAGAGAGATAAATGATTTCAGATAAGGATAGTGGTGAAAATATATTCAGAAATATTGAGGATATTTATAATGAAAGATATGATAATATCTTGGAATTTCTAATGTCGAAGGATGATGATGAAGATTGACCCGTAAGGGTTTAGATTCAGAAGCAAGGTGTTTGCTACAGAATCGTCATAATTCTTTATGTACAAGTTTAGTCCTTGTAACTTGTTCAGAGTCTCCTTCATGGTTTGTTCAATCCGGTTTTCAGTACCAATTTTCTATCGAGCGTTCCTAACACTTCCTTCTTTTATCATCAACATTTGGTCATTAAGACCTTCTACAACATGCTGCTTCGTCAGTATTTTCAAAGTTATCGGATCTGGGTCATTGGTTATCAAACCAAGATGGTTTAAGGAGAATTGTATTTTTAGATGATTAAACGCTGATGGTAATATGATGGAATATAAAAGGTTCTCCGGTAACGATGGCGAAAGAACAACGTATATATATATATCGAGATTGTAATAAGAGTAGTCTTACTGAGATATCGAAGTGGAGCTGTGACAAAATTAGTTAATTGAAAAGGAATCGCGTGATTGTTTTTGCTAATGGATGATAAGGAATTCGATGCGGATACGTTTTAACTATAACTTCGAGTTCAAAAATTTTTAGGTGCATAACTGTATGCATAAATCTTTATTCCGTAGACGAGGTGCGGCTGGTTGAACTTCTCGATCGAGATGTTTTCAAGAATCATGAAAAGTTGTGAATGCGAATTGTAATCGTCAAGATACAAATGAGGTTTAAAATAGAATCAAGTGGCAAACTTGAAGGATTGTTTAGTTTCATATGTAATAATCATCATTTTAACTCATTTTTAATTGTCCAAAGTTAGCAGTCCAATAGTCCGATTGTCCAATGGTTCAATAAATTCATATATGAACTAAATATATAATATTCGAATTACTTAATACGTATCGTGACCCGTGTACTGGTCTCGGTGTCGATCACAACTCAAAGTATATATATATTTTGGAATCAACTCCGACCCTGTATAGCCAACTCCCACCTTCACATATAGAGTGTCTATGGTTGTTCCGAAATATATATATAGATGGATCAATATGATAAGTCGAAACCTTGTATACGTGTCCCGTTATTTAAAATGCGTATAATAAATAAATATATATCATGACCCATTATACAACGTGTTGTCTCAGAATTAATCCGACGTGTTGTTGTACATGTGTCCCGACGGTATGTAAAGTACAGAAATTAAAATTGCAAGAATGTAAATTGCGATAAATTAAATATTAATCAGTTAGCTGGGAACAGTTAGCCGGAACAGTTAGCGTGTAATCCTATCACAATTTCAATTAATTAATTCATCTGTTTCTAACAATTTTTATTTTGCCAATGTTTCTTCATTATGCCACTTGTTGGATTCGGATAGGTAAAAATCCAAATATGAAATTTAAATGGAAATGGTTAATCTGGGGTGAACGGATACGTATATCGGTAATTGTAAGTAGGATAATAAATGATCGTTGAATCAGATTCGAAGAATGTACAGTGTAACTTGTTAATGTGAATTCTAAATATTCCTTGGGTACTACCCACCCGTTAAAATATTTTCATCGTTAATAGTTTGTACGAATGAAATTTTTAATTACAATCTTTATGAAAATATATTTGCATATATATTTTCTTCGGAGGTAACTATGAATTTAATGAGTCAATAAAATATTCAACTCATTTGATTTATCGTTATTACTAGATTACATAATCTCCAAAACATTAGAGATTACATAATCGTCATGTCGAACGAAGAACGATACGTAAAGAAGAGGTAATCGGTGTAGAATGATATGTAGAACAAAGATCATATTCGAAGTTCAGATGATGATGTTGAGGTACGTGGTGCGGATGTGATTGTTGGTGGTGGTAATGATACGGTTGGTGTTGATGCTGATGATGTCGTTGACGTCGATGATGCTACTGGTACTGAAGATTGAGAGGTTGATGTTGTTAACGGTACTGGTTATGCTGCTGGTGCTGCTGCTGGTGTTTGTAACCTTCGCACAGTGTTCTCCAAAGCCGTCACACGAGCGCGAAGTTCGTTAATTTCTGCTAGTACACCAGGATGATTGGCGGTTGGAGTGAGCGAATGAACAAGATCCGAAATATGGGATAGGATATAATCGTGACGAGATACTCGAGAAATGAGAGAGAAAATGGTTTCTCGAACAGGTTCACCGGTAAGTGCTTCAGGTTCGTCGCCAATGGGGCAATTCGGTGGGTGAAAGGGATCACCTTCTTCTTGTCTCCAATAATTTAGTATACTACGAACCCATCCCCAATTCATCCAGAATAGATGATGAGAAATTGGTTGATCCATTCCAGTGACGCTGCCTTCGGAGCCCGAATGGAAATCCATATCAGCGTAGTTGTCGGAGTCGGAGGAATTCGAACTGGACGCGGAGTTCATCTTGTACAGTCGGGGAAATGAATTTTTGGTTTGGAATAGATTATAGGAGTTGGGTTTGGTATTCTTCAATACATAATTTACATATGTATTTATAATACTCAAAATCCCGTGAATTACGGAGAATCTTTGAAATTCGTCAGGCAATGTCTATAGCAACAGATACGCTAGGATACGAATTTTGTCTATACACTATCGATGCACCAAATGCAGTAAGACGTGTCTAGACTTAAGAATACTAAGCAGGCAATTCTTAAGGATGATAAGCAGATGATTTTCGACTAGATATGATAAGCAAAACTTTTGACATGTAGACACGGTCAAAGTCCAGACTCACTAATGCATCCTAACAACTACCAGTTAGACACACTAATGCAAGGCCTGGTTCGCTAAGACCAACGCTCTGATACCACATGAGACGACCCGACCCAATCCATAGGGACGAATACAATAACATATGATAACATTGCGAGGTACTTGACCTCTATATGATACATTTTACAAACGTTGCATTTATTCTTAAAAGGCAAACTATCATTACATCAATATTTGACATTTTCGTCTAACATTTCATAATATCCAAATGACCTAATCTGTCATTTACTTATTTATATTCTCTATTGAACTCCAATGACTCGAATGCAACGTCTTTGTATCATGGCTTAAAAGGTCCCAAGTAGTATCCTTAACATGAGCTAATGCACAGCGGAAGACTTAATTCATACCTGAGAATAACATGCTTTAAAACGTCAACATAAATTTGGTGAGATATATAGGTTTGATGCTAGCAGCGTTATAACAATGGAACACAAGATTTCATATATAAACATTTTAATAAAAATATTCTAAGTGGTTGAGCACTTGGTAACCATACTTAACATTTAATCACGTCGCATATTCCCTTTATTATGAAATCTTACTACACCGTACCAAGGTGTAGTCACGAAACGAAGTAGTGTGCAACCGTTGAATACTGGTCGTCCAGTCCGGTTGGGGTTGTCAGGCCCGATAGATCTATCAACAGGATTCGCGTTTACAATACCGCTGTAAATAACAGTTACCAAGCTACAGGGAAGTATGCCAGTGGTACAACTCAACGTAGAATATATTTTTCAGTTACTTGTGTCCATAACGTAAAACATAAAATACATGTATTCTCATCCCGAAATACTTAGAGTTTAAAAGTGGGACTATATACTCACTTTTGTCTTGAAGATATGTAATTTCGACTTGGTCTCCGATTGATATCACGAACCTATCCACATATAATATATCAATACCTTTTCTTTTTAAACAATCGTCACATATATATACTTATAATACTTTTAATACTTTTAATAATTCCTTAGTCCGTAGTTAGCAGTCCGATGTTAGTAATTCAATTTTAATGGTTCATATTTAGTTGTTTAATAAACCCCCAATGAAATAAATAAAACCCCCATCGTATATGTATTGGTCGAGATTAATCTTGACCCATGGTACCGGTGTTGTCAAATGACGTGTTGCGTACAATCATGGGATCTTATGATTAATCTTCTCGTATTGTTTACGGGTGATCCTGAACCATATAAAATTAAATTATGAGTACATATGTATAAAATATCATGTTACTTTAGGAAGATGTGATTTATTTAATTTTCTCCAATTATTTTCGTGGCTAAACTAGTCTTGGATATCCGATTTTGTTTTGGTCATAATTTCTTCGTTACAACTCCGTTTTCGTTGATTCAACTTTCCACTTCCTTGGATCGAGTCCCTCTTTAAGAATATGAACTGTAAATACCTTAGTTTGTATTCGAAATCATAGGTCATAGGTCAAATTTTGGTGAAACTTATGAAGTTAATCATTTTTGTTACAAAAACATCATTTAATGACCATTTTTCTAAAAATACTTATACTATGAATTAACTCATGAAATTTTTATGTGTTAACATATTCATAAGAAATATCATTTTTCCAGAATATAAACCTCCAATTCAAAGTTCAAGATGGTTTTTAATTATCCAACCCAAAACAGCCCCCGGTTGCACTCCGACGTCATAAAAACAGTTTTTTAAGGTATTCTTTGAAAAACCAAGTTATACCTTGTTAAATTAGCATATATTTAAGTTATATTACAGGTCTTGAAGTATTTTAAAAGTTAAGTTAGAAGGATCTATTTAGTTTGCAAACAAGTTTGAAATCATTCAAACTATGTTTTTGTTGTTAAAATTGTATACCATACAATAAGATAGCTATATATATATGAATCGAATAAGGTTATGAACAAAGTTACTACCTCAAGTTACTTGGACAAGATTGCTGTAAAAGAGGAGTAAAAACCTAGAACCAAAAGAGTGATGAAATTGGATGAAAGATTGGAAGCAACTTAAGACATAAACTTGAATTGAAAGTTGTATTTTTGTAGTGTTTTTGTTGATCTTTTTATGGTGGTGTTTAAGGTGATTCTTGAGAGTATTTTTGCTGGAGTTCTTAGAGAGACATGAGGCTAGTAATTGTGTGTGTTTAGCTAGAGAAATGATGTTCCAAAAATTGAAAATGGATGCATGTATTTATGGTGGTGTAAAAGGTGTATAAATTTGTAATTTTGTGAAAAGATCTTTTAATCATGTGAAATTGTCATACTAAATAACAAAAGTAGTTACCTTATACATAAGGCATGAACAAGGGCTGGTTGGTGGTGATTTGATGTGTATATACCAATAGTAAATACGTATAGAAGCTAGGTATGATACGAGTACATATACTCTAGATATACGTATAGAAATCTTGTGAAAAATGGAATGAGGATTCAAATATAGCTATCTTTTGTGAATATACTTATATTGTTTTATGTATTTAAGTCTTTAAAAGTAATTAAATACATTATATATACGATATATGTATAAACATTATAGGTCGTAAGTATTTATGTCAAATAACGTTACGTATAGTTATCGTTTTGAAAGCTTAAGTTAGTAGTTTCAAAATATACTTATAACTTATTGTTATTAATACAAAATGAGATATTTAAACATCCTTAAATCATGTTAAATATGTATATATACATATATATACACAAACGTATAATTAACATATATTGTATAGTTCGTGATATCATCGGTCAAACTAGACGGTTAAACGTTATGTAAAACTCTTTTCAAAATCATAAATCTCAACAATTTAGATTGCTTATCATGTTGGTAAGTTTTAATTTATGTAAATATTAATCTTATAAGTGTAAAACGATCGGAAAAATCTGGGTCGTTACACTCAACTTCACAATCTGTCCCACGAGCATCAACGTCATACGCACCATAGATACCAAGGAGTACCAACAACAATAACTGACGAAATATTAATTCATAACTTCATTGGAGAAACATTCCGCGACGATTATGTAATCTCTAAAGTCTTAGATATTATCTAATCTAGCCCTAACAATAAATTAGTTAAGCGAACCAAAATGATAGAAGGAAGAGTAGAAATCCTGACAAAAATGGTGTGTGATTAACAAGCTAAACTTGCTTTACCAACATCATCAACAGTACCGTCAGCGTTACCAGCATCTTCAGTACAGTCAACATCTGAATCAACAACACCGATAACATCACAAACTCCATCAGTTCAAGAATCACCGTGGACATCATTACGAATCAATAACGTGTATATTGTATCAACGAGTTATGAAGAATTAACTCATTCCCTCTGAAGAAATTATATGTATATTATATATATATATATATATATATATATATATATATATATATATATATATATTTTGAAATAAATCTTTCCGTGCTAAGCTATTGTGTGTGAATCTTAACTACTCGGTTAATTCATATTACAAATATGCAATAATGTACGTCCTTCGGCCGCAACTTAACCAGTGTTAACTACAATCTCTGTCGCAATTCAACAAATTCCAATTCATAATAAATCAAGTATATATTTGATTTTACACTTTCATCATCGATGTACCCGAAACTTTTCAGATAACATCATTCGTACTTTGCGAAATTCATAAGAATTCCACGAACCGAACATCATACATCAACAAATAACGAAGTATTGATTCATAATTTCAATGTCATTAAAGAAATACTGCGTAAAAGTTATGTACTTTTTAAAGCCTTTAGGGATTATTCAATTCTAGTTTCAACCGTAAATCAAATGAGTTTAATTTAACATTAACTCATTAAATCTATATTACATCTGAAGAAATATACATATATATATTTTTATAAAGACTGTAATAAAATTCTTTTGTACAAAATATTAATTGTGATTTTTTAACGGGTAGGTAATATCCGAGAGATATATAAATTCACAAATAATATGTTACATTCTTCGAATCTGATTCAGCAAATCATCCATTATACTCCCTACTTTCACAACAATATACATTCTTTTATAGAAATCAAAACAACCATACTCATTCAAAATTTAATTACATATTCTGATTTTGAAATCTCAAAACTCAACTCGAGATATGACCAAAATCATCACTCTTAGATCCTTACATCTTTCACAAGCTATATTTTGACTTCAAAACTGTGTTAGAACATCAAATGTATGTTAACGATTACAATATGTGTTCAAACCCTTCGAAAATTTCTGAAGACACTTCGAATGATGAGCAATCGAGATGATGATCCAACCACATGTTACCCACAGTTATGTACCCGAAAAACTCTTGAAACTAAAGTAAAAGTTTAAACAACGTATCCGCATCAGATTCTTTGGCATTTATTAGCAAAAATAACTTTGCGACTCCTATTCAAAGTAGCCAATTTTGTCGCAGCTCCAGCAAGTCAACTTCGACTTTTCAGTCAGACTAACCTTATTATAACCTTGAGATATACACCATCGTTACCAGGGAACCTTTTACATTCCACCACATTATTAGCAGATGTACCAACAACTTCATTACACTTTGACTTTGGCCTCTCCAAACAGTCATTATAATTATTTATTGAAACTCCATCATTTACTCATTCGCATCTTGTAATGAGAATTTCCATACGAATCATTGGGAATTAGCAATCAGTATTTTGAAATCTCGCAGCATGTCTACGCCAACAGTTATATGTGTATATATAACGTCTATCTTCTGGACTTAATTTGAATGTGAAGTTTCTGAAAAACACTCCGAACTACGAATTGGTTCTCCGAAAATGGAAAAAATGCTAATGAAGCAGCAAAAACTATAAACGACTTTAAACGGTAAAAGTTGGATGATAATGATGAAGTGTGCTGGCAAAGCGCAGAAAAAGAGAAGTTTTGGAACTGGAAAACGGATTGAGCAAAGTAGGAAGGAGGCTGTGGACAAATTACAAAGACTGAACCTGACTTCAAAGGATCCAAATGATTCAGTACCTGCTGAAGTCATTAACGAATACCTTGCTCCTGACTCTAAACCCCTGCGGACAATATTCTTCATCATCCTCTGATATTAGAAATTCTAAAATATCATCATATCTTTCATTATAAATATCCTCCATATTTCTGAAGATATTTTCTTAATTTTTCTTATTTGAAATCATTTACCTCTTCGCGCTATCTGTATTACATCATAAAAGAAACTATTTTAGTTTCTAAATTCTGAAACATTCGAGTTTAAAATAGGAATATTTTAGAGTAGTGTTGGGAACTGAAGCATGAATTAGTATAATATAATGACACTTGATCAACGTGATTATATTACAGTAAGTCATGCTGAGTTTCTAAATGGAACGTGATGATTCACAGATCATAACATCATCATGTGCCATGTTATACGACTCTTGTATTCTATTTAACCTCTAAAATATCAAGAAAATATTTCTTGATGATTCGGCCTTTTCCAAGGAATTCTAGTAATTTGACAAGTCAAGATCGTGCCATCACAATTTCCTTCCTAGAACATTAACAATGTTCATTCCGAAATTCATATCTGTGAATTCTGGACCATTACAAGCGGTGCTTAATCGCAAGAAGAAGAAACCAAAGGACAAAACTCCGAAATAGAAACTGGGGTATAAATTGCAGCAAATAAAAGAGAGCATTAAATGTGAATGATAATGATTATAGAAGACAGAAGCAGAGACTTTGAAATATAAGGGAACATATAAAGCCCAACGATAAACCAGAAATTATAAACTATATATATATCGATACATATAGCAATATAAAGACACGGGAGAACTAGAAACACTATAAACCCAAGAGTATAGTAGAAGTAAATAGATTCTTCCGGCGGTAGATGAAAAAGAAGAATGACCGATATGAAAGTTAGAAATATATCGAGAATCAGAACTGGATGGAGCATATTGATGAATACTTTAAAATATGAGTTGAGGGGAAAAGAATAGAAGGTGATGAAACATGACTAGGAACTTAGAAATCAACAGATTTAACTCACACAATGGCGGAATAAGTGAATCAAACCCTCTAGTGAATAGGTTAAGTTTTTTTTTTTGATTAATTTAGTCAAACCACAACTAAATCAAGTGTGATTAGATCAACACCTAGAGCTATTATTCACCACCTGGGTGATTTGGACTGAGAGAGAATCGGAGGAGCTCACTAGATCTGAGTGTGTGTAACAAATGAGAGGCTTAACCTAAAATGAAGAACATAAGACTTTATATACCCCTGCTGTTGACTCACCCATACAATTCATTCATCACACGTACGAGTTGGCTTCATCAGGCGTACGGGTGATCACTCACTCGTGTCTTCTTATTTAAGTTGTAATTGTGACTTAGCTCAGCATCAACCATGCGTATGAGCCTGTCAGCCGTACTAGTGAGGCTTCACTCGTACGTCTGACTAAGTCTAACATAGTCAAACATCTAAATCTCATTCCTGCAGTTCCTGTAACCACATACAAACACGGATAGGATAATAACGAGCAATCATGGTGGCCTGTAAACTGTTGTACCTGCAATAGATGTGGGTAGATGTCTAGGGACTTGTATAAAATGCATCAACAGAAGGTGTGAGTTGTAAGGAAACGAAGGAGGTGAATTTATAAGAAAATCTCTGACAGAACAATTAAAATGGACGATCGCATTTAAAGCGGATCCTAATTCCCTTGATTACCGGAGAGTCAAATCTTATTAAGAAGATTTTCTTCAAATCCCTTGAAATCTGGGAATCAATCATATCTACATCAAATGATAAGATGAATCTACACTTACTGATTTTACTCTTCTATGTTAGCTTCATTCGTACTCTTCATATAAATGGATTGTTTATCCAAATTATTCGCTGATGATAAAACTCTAATTTTCAGCCCGTATGCATCATGAAAACATACTTATTATCATTTACGACCTTTCCACTCAAATTTCGGGACAAAATTTCTTTAACGGGTAGGTACTGTGACAACCCGGAAATTTCCAACCAAATTTAAACTTTAATCTTTATATGTTTCCGACACGATAAGCAATATATGTTAAGTTAAATTTCAAGAATTTTAAACTATGTTCATACATTCATTCAACCTCGACCAAGTTCCAACGATTCACGAACCATTAAACGAATATGATTATATATGTATATGTGTATATATATTATAACTTGAAACGTAAACAAAATATTAGATTAAATACTTTATATGATTGTATCTGTTTCAAAATGTTTATCAATGGAATTAGAAGATAAGATCAAATGATTGAATTATCAGATATATTGAATTATGATTACAAGTCTCTGTTGAAAGGCCCACGTTGATTTGAGAAATCTTTTCATTTTAAAAATATTCGAAAAATGGTAAAGTGATTTATAAATAAGAACAAATTGTCAATCATTGAGAACTAGACAAAGGATAGTGGAAGATTGAATCTCACAAAGACTCGATTGATCTATTTAGTTTCAAACGTACAAAAACATTTTCAGTTTAAAAAGAACTTTATTATTAAAACGTATATAACTTTTATAAATATCTGGAACCACTTTTGACAACTCATTACTTAACTAGTATGATAAAGATAAAGATAACGATATTTATATTTTATTTATTAAATATATATAACGATTTAAATTAATATTATATATATTTATACGCGTATTATACGTACATAGTTTTATACTTTTACTATGCTTAAACTTTACCTTTACTTTATTTTTACTTTACTTTAACTTTAATAATTCACTTTAATAATTCATACTTTAATAATTCACTTTAATAATTCATACATTAATAATTCACTTTAATAATTCATAATTTAATAATTCACTTTAATAATTTATACTTTAATAATTCACTTTAATAATTCAAAAATCTATTATAAATAGAATTCAATAGGTTTCATTATTTCATAGAAACTTGAAAATATTTTTCTCTAAACTCTCTCAATCGATTTACATATATATATTTACTCTGTATTATTTCAAGATATTATTAGTATACATAAAATATTACGACAGAGTGCTGTCCGAGTGATTTCGAAATTGTTTTTCGAGTGGGATAGGATTAAGGAAATTATGGGTTATAGCTATGGAGGTGATTGAGTATGGTTCATGGGTATGCTCGTGAGGTCAATATAGTGTTTATCATTTCCGTTGCGTCTATGTACCTTTCCTGCAATATTGAATCTCAATATTGATACGTGAGTACTCATAATTTAACTTTTACATACTAATAGTGTATCCCTGACTAGTGCTCGAGTATTTAGGATTATGCCTGGTTGTACTTTTGATATTGTCCTTAGACAGGTTAGGTTGAATCTTGAATTAGTTACACTTGCGGTTGAGATAAGGTATAAGATATGCATGTCCTTGGAAAGCTAGTGAAAAATTAAGAACTTTTCCTTTAGATATCGAATGGTTTCGATGAACTGATTAGAAGTTATAATCAATTGAATTTTTGATATTTTTATTAAAAATAATTATTATTATCGTCGTTTTTATCGTCGTTCTAGTTTTATCTTATTATTATCATTATTATTATCTTTATCAATAAAATGGATTTATCATTAAAATTGTTATTTTTTTTATTATTACTATCGTTATTATCGTTAAAGTTATAATTAGTATTATTATTGTTATCCAATTATTATAATTATTATTATTGGTATTATTATTATTATTATCATTATTAATATATATATATATATATATATATATATATATATATATATATATATATATATCATTATTTAAAAATGGTTATTGTTATTGTTATTATTATTATTACTATATTATCATTAAGATAATTATTAGTATTATCGTTAATAATGTTATAGTAACTATCATTATTAATATTAGTGTAATTAAAACAAATATTTGTAACACCTAATTATTTTGATTACTATTATTATCATTATTATGAACACGATATAAAAGACGATTAAAAGCTATTAAACGAAACGATTAGGAAATAATGGGTAAGAGTGTCATGATGAAATTAAAATATTATAAGATATTGATTTAGATAAAATTATCGTTCTTATTATTTTTATCATTACTATTATTATTAAAAGTATCGTTAGTATTAAAACTATCATTTTAACAAAAATTATCATTTTAATAGAAATGTCATTGTTACTATAAAATGTCATTATTATTATTATTTTAAATAGAATTATTATTTTAAAAATAATATTAAAAATTATCGTAAATATCAAAGTTATCATAATTAGAATTATCGTTTTATCATAATGTCATCTTAGTAATTATAAATATTGTTATTTTTATAATAATTATTATTATTACAAAATAATACAACTTTTACTTACTATCATTATAGATATTATTTTATCAAATAAATATGTGATACAAACATATTTTACTACGTGTAATAACTTACTTTAATAATACCTATCATATTATCTTTATAATATTAAATGAACCCTATAAATTTTATTACTTAATATATATAAAAATATATTTTATTATATAAATTTAATATAAAATTTTATTTATTAATAAATAAATTATATTATTTACTCTAATAAATCTTTTAAAAATATTTAAAAATATAAAACGACGATATTTAAACTATATATTAATCATGTATAGATTTTTGGAAATTATTTTGAGTCAAATTTACTTTTGTTGACTTTTGCATATTAGTCTCGAGCATTAGGATTGTGGTACACTATGACTTGACCTAATTTGTTAGACAAATATTGACCAACACATAAATATATATAATTAATTTAGGTTCGTGAATCCGAGGCCAACCTTGCACTTGTTCAATGACGTTATCTGTATTTTTACTATGAAATACAGTATGGTGAGTTTCATTTGCCTTTTTACCCTTTATATTTTTGGGACTGAGAATACATGCACTTTTATAAATGTTTGATGAAATAGACACAAGTAATTGAAACTACATTCTATGGTTGAATTATCGAAATCGAATATGCCCCTTTTTATTAAAGTCTGGTAATCTAAGAATTAGGGAACATATACCCTAATTGACGCGAATCCTAAAGATAGATCTATTGGGCCTAACAAACCCCATCCAAAGTACCGGATGCTTTAGTACTTCGAAATTTATATCATGTCCGAAGGAGGATCCCGGAATGATAGGGGATATTCTTATATGTATCTAGTTAATGTCGGTTACCAGGTGTTCACCATATGAATGATTATTTTTGTCTCTATGCATGGGACGTATATTTATGAGAACTGGAAATGAAATTCTTGTGGTCTATTAAAATGATGGAAATAAATGATTATGATAAACTAATGAACTCACCAACCTTTTGGTTGACACTTTAAAGCATGTTTATTCTCAGGTGTTAAAGAAATCTTCCGCTGTGCATTTGCTCATTTTAAAGATATTACTTGGAGTCTTTCATAGCATATTTCGAAGAACGTTGCATTCGAGTCATTGAGTTCATCAAAGATTATTATTAAATCAATTTATAGTTGGATAGTGGATATTATGAAATGGTATGCATGCCTGTCAATTTTCGATGTAAAGAAAGATTGTCTTTTAAAAATGAATGCAATGTTTGTAAAATGTATCATATAGAGGTCAAATACCTCACAATGTAATCAACTATTGTGAATCGTTTATAATGTATATGAACGGGTCCTTTCAGGCGCCATCTCAATGCTTGAATGGTAGCTGTTGTTGTAGGAAAATTCTGCTAACGGAAGGTGTCGATCGCAACTGTTTTCGAAATCAATAACACATGCTCGTAGCATGTCTTCAAGCATTTGTATCGTCCTTTCGCTCTGCCCATCAGTTTGTGGATGATAGGCAGTACTCATGTCTAGACGAGTTCCTAATGCTTGCTGTAATGTCTGCCAGTATCGTGAAATAAATCTTCCATCCCTATCAGATATAATAGAGATTGGTATTCCATGTCTGGAGATGACTTCCTTCAAATACAGTCGTTCTAACTTCTCCATTTTGTCATCTTCTCTTATTGGCAGGAAGTGTGCTGATTTGGTGAGACGATCAACTATTACCCAAATAGTATCAAAACCACTTGCAGTCCTTGGTAATTTAGTGATGAAATTCATGGTAATGTTTTCCCATTTCCATTCCGGGATTTCGGGTTGTTGAAGTAGACCTGATGGTTTCTGATGCTCAGCTTTGACCTTAGAACACATCAAACATTCTCCTACATATTTAGCAACATCAGCTTTCATACCTGGCCACCAAAAATATTTCTTGAGATCCTTGTACATCTTTCCCGTTCCAGGATGTATTGAGTATCTGGTTTTATGAGCTTCTCTAAGTACCATTTCTCTCATATCTCCAAATTTTGGTACCCAAATTCTTTCAGCCCTATACCGAGTTCCGTCTTCCCAAATATTAAGATGCTTCTCTAATCCTTTGGGTATATCATCCTTTAAATTTCCCTCTTTTAAAACTCCTTGTTGCGCCTCCTTTATTTGAGTAGTAAGGTTAGTGTGAATCATTATATTCATAGATTTTACACGAATGGGTTCTCTGTCCTTTCTGCTCAAGGCGTCGGCTACCACATTTGCCTTCCCTGGGTGGTAACGAATCTCAAAGTCGTAATCATTCAACAATTCAATCCACCTGCGCTGCCTCATGTTCAGTTGTTTCTGATTAAATATGTGTTGAAGACTTTTGTGGTCGGTATATATAATACTTTTGACCCCATATAAGTAGTGCCTCCAAGTATTTAATACAAAAACAACTGTGCCTAATTCCAAATCATGCGTCGTATAATTTTGCTCGTGAATCTTTAATTGTCTAGACGCATAAGCAATGACCTTCGTTCGTTGCATTAATACACAACCGAGACCTTGCTTTGAGGCGTCACAATATATCACAAAATCATCATTCCCTTCAGGCAATGATAATATAGGTGCCGTAGTTAACTTTTTCTTCAATAATTGAAACGCTTTCTCTTGTTCATCCTTCCATTCAAATTTCTTCCCTTTATGCGTTAATGTAGTCAAGGGTTTTGCTATTCTGGAAAAGTCTTGGATGAACCTTCTGTAGTAACCAGCTAGTCCTAAAAACTGGCGTATGTGTTTTGGAGTTTTCGGGGTTTCCCATTTTTTAACGGTTTCAATCTTTGCTGAATCCACCTGAATACCTTCTTTGTTCACTATATGACCGAGGAATTGAACTTCTTCTAACCAAAATGCACACTTTGAAAACTTAGCGTACAGTTTTTCTTTCCTTAACAACTCTAGCACTTTTCTCAAATGTTCTTCGTGCTCTTGGTCATTCTTTGAGTAAATAAGTATGTTATTGATGAAAACAATGACAAAATTGTCAAGGTATGGTCCACACACTCGGTTCATGAGGTCCATGAACACAGCTGGTATGTTAGTCAACCCAAATGGCATAACCATAAACTCGTAATGACTGTAACGCGTCCTAAAAGTAGTCTTCGGAATATCATCCTCCTTCACCTGCATTTGATGATATCCAGAACGTAGATCGATCTTCGAATAAACAGACGAGCCTTGTAGTTGATCAAATAAGTCATTGATTCTCGGTAGTGGGTAGCGGTTCTTGATGGTAAGTTTGTTCAACTCTCGGTAGTCGATACACAACCTAAATGTACCATCTTTCTTCTTGACAAACAAAACAGGAGCTCCCCATGGTGATGTGCTTGGACGAATGAAACCACGCTCTAAAAGTTCCTGTAACTGACTTTGTAATTCTTTTATTTCACTGGGTGCGAGTCTGTATGGAGCACGAGCTATTGGTGCAGCTCCTGGTACAAGGTCTATTTGAAATTCAACGGATCGATGTGGAGGTAATCCCGGTAATTCTTTCATAAATACATCGGGAAATTCTTTTGCGATGGGAACATCACTGATGTTCTTTTCTTCAGGTTTAACTTCCTCGATGTGTGCTAGAATGACGTAACAACCTTTTCTTATTAGTTTTTGCGCCTTCAAACTACTAATAAGATTTAATTTCACGTTGTTCTTTTCTCCGTACACCATTAAAGGTTTTCCTTTTTCACGCATAATGCGAATCGCATTTTTGTAACAAATGACCTCTGCTCTCACCTTTTTCAACCAGTCCATGCCAATTATTACATCAAAACTCCCTAACTCGACTGGAATTAAATCAATTTTAAATGTTTCATCCCCCAGTTTAATTTCTCTATCCCGACATATATTATCTGCTGAAATTAATTTACCGTTTGCTAATTCGAGTAAAAATTTACTATCCAAAGGCGTCAATGGGCAACTTAACTTAGCACAAAAATCTCTACTCATATAGCTTCTATCCGCACCCGAATCAAATAAAACAGAAGCAGATTTATTGTCAATGAGAAACGTACCCGTAACAAGCTCCGGGTCTTCCTGTGCTTCTGCCGTATTAATATTGAAAACTCTTCCGCGGCCCTGCCCATTAGTATTCCCCTGATTCGGGCAATTTTTAATAATGTGGCCCAGTTTTCCACATTTATAACAGACTACGTTGGCAGTACTTTCTCTGACACTACTTGTTCCGACATTACTCGTTTCGGCATTATTTGTTCCTTTAGTTCTGTCATACATTGGTCCATAGACCTCACACTTTGTCGCGCTATGACCATTTCTTTTACACCTGTTGCAAAATGTTGTGCAGAACCCCGGGTGATTCTCTTCACACCTTTGGCATTGCTGTTTCTGATTATTGTTGTTGTTGCGGTTGTTATTGCTATTGGGACGATTATTGTAATTGTTGTTGTTCGGACATTTGTTGTAGTTGTTGTTGTTGGTATTGCGATTGTTGTTGTTGCGATTTATGTTGCGGTTGTTGGGATAGTTGTTGCGATTTTGGTTGTAATTGTTGTTGTTGTTGTTGTACTGGTGACTCTTGTCACTGTTTTCCTTCCACTTCCTCTTGAGTTGTTTCGTGTTAGCTTCTTCGACCGCCTGCTCTTTAATTATTTCCTCAATCTGATTTATGAGTTTATGAGCCATTCGACTTGCCTTTTGTATGGAAGCGAGCTCGTGTGAACTCACATTTTCTTGAATCCTTTCTGGTAATCCTTTTACAAACGCGTCGATATTCTCTTCTTCATCTTCAAACGTTCCCGGACACAATAGGCACAACTCTGTGAATCATTGTTCATACGTGGTAATGTCGAACCCTTGTGTTCGTAACTCTATAAGCTCTACCTTGAGCTTATTGACTTCATTTCTAGGACGGTACTGCTCGTTCATCAATTGCTTGAATGCCGACCACGGTAGTGCGTAAGCAGCATTTTGTCCTACCTGTTCAAGATAGGTGTTCCACCACGTTAACGCAGTACCTGTGAAGGTATGCGTAGTGTACTTAACTTTATCCTCTTTAGTACACTTACTAATGGCAAACACCGATTCGACTTTCTCGGTCCACCGTTTCAATCCAATTGGTCCTTCGGTTCCATCAAATTCCAAAGGTTTACAGGCAGTGAATTCTTTGTAGGAGCATCCTACACAATTTCTTGCGCCGTTAGCTGCATTGCTAGATTCAGAGTTATTTTTGGTATGTAGCGCAGCCTGTACTGCGGCTATGTTTGTAGCAAGAAAGGTACGAAATTCCTCTTCGCTCATATTCATGGTGTGTCGAGTAGTCGGTGTCATTTCCTTCAAAATAGCCAACTGAATCGAGTTAATCATACAGAATATTAAGAGTAGTCAATAGTATTTCGTAGCATAATATGAACTCATTTATAAAAGTTTTTTCTTCATATTAGCATTTTATAAGTTTAAATTCGGGTACTACCTACCCGTTAAGTTCATACTTAGTAGCTAATATACAATTCAACTACTACAATTCCATATGAAAAACTGATTATAATAATATATCACATACAAATATTCTTCAAACTTACAACTTCGCTATATTACATATAACATGAAATATAGTACACTATGATACAGGACAGTTTTGAAGATAAATCTAGTTAGTACGCAAGTTGTTCAGCAAAGGAAATAAAGACACGTAATTCATAATTCAAGAAACAAGTCATGCATTCTGGTTTTACTAAGACGACTTCCCATCCTTGGTCTTGTGGAAAATAACCGTTATGACCATTGGCTAGGCAGCATGTTGTAATGTCGTCAAAAGGACGAGGGTTTCGTAATGTCCAACAGCCCCGTAATAATCTAAAACCTTTTTTCTCACCCCAACTACTGAATCCGTCACTTGTGGGAAGGTTTTATTTAAAAGTTTTAATCCGATGTTCTTTTTCTCACTTTGGTAAGAAGCGAACATCACTAACCCGTAAGCATAACATGCTTCTTTATGTTGCATATTAGAAGCTCTTTCCAATTCACGAAATCCTATGTTGGGATATGTTGAGTCAAAATAGGTTCTTAACCCGTAGCATAAAATTGCATTTGGGTTCTCCGCATTTAACGCTTTAAAGAAAACATGGCGTAACTTACAGTCTCCCCAATGTGATATACCTCACCTATCAAAGGAAAGCCTTTTATAAACTAAGGCATTTCTGAAAAGTGTTTCAAATGTTTGACAAGTTAATTTTGCCATAACTAATTGTGCTGATAAATTCTGACCGACTCTAGACAAGATTTCCTCAATCATATCCTCTGGTAGATCTTCTAAAATATTCGGTTGTCTACCCTTAACGTCCATTTTATTTTTATACTGTAAAATAGACAAGGATTAGATTCATAAAAGATAATTAACAAACAATACAAGCAATTTTTACATAGAACATAAAAGTACAAGCACACTAGAATACATATAATACACAACATGTTTACAACCCTCTAATCTGAATCACTGGTTTCTTCTTCTTCGGACTTGGTTCGTTTTCCTAATTTTCTAGGAATATATGGTGTTCCTCTAATACGAGCCGTCGTTTTCCACAATGGTTTAGAAAAATCTGGTGGTTTAGAGGTTCCTGGGTCATTGTTACATTTTAGGAAATACGGATGTTGCCGATACATATAAAGTTCATCGGGGTTGGAATCGGGTTTCTCTATTTTTATACCTTTTCCCTTATTATTTTCTTTCGCTTAATTAAATTGGGTTGAGGTAATTTATATAACATCATCGGAATCCTCATCGGGATCCGATTCATCAGAAAATTGGTAATCTTCCCAATATTTTGCTTCCTCGGCGGAAACACCATTGACCATTATTAACTTTGGTCCGTTGGTTGAGGATTTTCTTTTATTTAATCGATTTACTATAGGTATCAATATTTCTTCCTCCGGAACCTCTTCTTCTGGTTCCTCCTCTTCCGATTCCTCCTCTTCTGGTTCCTCTTCTTCCGGTTCCTCCTCTTTCGGTTCCTCTTCGGGAATTTGTGAATCTTCCCAAAATATATTCGACTCTTCATTATTATTAGGTGAATCAATGGGATTTGTAGTAGAGGTAGACATCTATCACACAATATCAAACACGTTAAGAGATTAATATATCACATAATATTTACATGTTAATAATATATAGTTTCCAACAAAAAAATGTTAAGCAATCGTTTTTGAAGAAAAACACGGTCGAAGTCCAGACTCACTAATGCATCCTAACAAACTCGGTAAGACACGCTAATGCAATTTTCTGGTTCTCTAATACCAATGCTCTGATACCAACTGAAATGTCCCGTTCATATTGATTATAAACATTCCATATTAATTGATTTCGTCGCGAGGTTTTGACCTCTATATGAGACGTTTTTCAAAGACTGCATTCATTTTTAAAACAACCATAACCTTTATTTTATCGATAAAGGTTTAAAAAGCATTACATAGATTATCAAGTAATGATAATCTAAAATATACCGTTTACACACGACCATTACATAATGGTTTACAATAATAATATATTACATCAAAAATAAGTTTCTTGAATGCAGTTTTTATATAATATCATACAAGCATGGACTCTAAATCTTGTCCTTATTTTAGTATGCAACAGCGGAAGCTCTTAATAATCGCCTGAGAATAAACATGCTTAAAACGTCAAAAAAAAAATGTTGGTGAGTTATAGTTTTAACCTATATATTATCAAATCATAATAATAGACCACAAGATTTCATATTTCAATATACATCCCATACTTAGAGATAAAAATCATTCATATGGTGAACACCTGGTAACCGACATTAACAAGATGCATATAAGAATATCCCTTATCATTCCGGGAAATCCTTCGGACATGATAAAAACGAATTCGAAGTACTAAAGCATCCGGTACTTTGGATGGGGTTCGTTAAGACCAATAGATCTATCTTTAGAATTCGCGTCAATTAGGCGTGCACTAATTCTCAAAATTAGTGATGTTCCCTAATTCTTAGGCTACCAAGCAAAAAGGGGCATATTCGGCTTCGATCATTCAACCATAGAAAGTAGTTTCATGTACTTGTGTCTATTTTATAAAACATTTATAAAGCTGCATGTATTCTAATCCCAAAAATATTAGATTTTAAAAGTGGGACTATAACTCACTTTCACATATTTTTACTTCGTCGGGAAGTAAGACTTTGTAACGACCCTAGTTTTTCCAACTTTAATTAATAATATTTATTATTAATAATTGCGCTTTAATGAATGTATTTTATTACATTTACTGGTTACCATACATGACTTTTAAATGCCCGACACGTCTTTGTGACACACGAACTTTTCACGAATAATATTTAAAATATTATTTGCATTCATGATTAAATTTTATTAATCATTTTAATTAACTAAGGTTACTAGTTAATTACTTGGGCTTTTATTTGGATTATTACTTATTTGGACTTGGGCTTGTGTTAATGGACTTAGAAGCCCACCCTACTTATCTTAATGGACTAATTAGCCCAACATTATGTCAATGATGCTTTAAGGCTTAACTAAGATTAATTAAGTGAAAGGAATCTAGTTACTTACACATTTACACCTTGTTCCAATACCAATTTACTTTCTTACCATTTTTGAGCTAATACATGAAAGAAACTAGTGGACAATTTCCCCTTTTGGCACACTTCTAGGCCGTTGGCCTTTATGTGGATAAATGGAGGATTCAATTTTTTTTGATTACTTATTCTCTAGTCTTCATTCATTACACACACACAATACTTGCAACTCCTTTTTTCTCTCATTATGCTCTCTACTTTGTAAGTAACTTGAGCTTTATTTTCTCTTCTTTCTTTCCTTCAAAAACCGAAACTTGTACACTCATCATCATCATTTCTACTTGCTAAGTTACTTGTTGTTTATTGTTGATTACTTATGTAGAGACCCGTCCTAATCCATCCGAACGAAGTCCATATCGATTATAAACGATTCACAACAGTTGATTACATTGCGAGGTACTTGACCTCTATATGATACATTTTACAAACATTGCATTCGTTTTTGAAAAGACAATATTTCATTACATCGAAAGTTGACGGCAAACATACCATTTCGTAATATATCTTCCTATAATTGACTTAATAATAATCTTAATGTACTCAACAACTCGAATGCAACGTCTTTTGAAATATGTCATGAATGACTCTAAGTAGTATCCCTAGAATGAGCAAATGCACAGCGGAAGATTTTTTTCGTACCTGAGAATAAACATGCTTTAAATTGTCAACCACAAGGTTGGTGAGTTCATTAGTTTAACATAAATAACCATTATCATCATTTTAATAGACCACAAGATTTCCATATTCAGTTCTCATAAATAAACATCCCATGCATAGAGACAAAATATCATTCATATGGATTGAACACCTGCTAATCGACATTAACAATATGTATATAACAATATCCCCATCATTCCGGGATCCTCCTTCGGACATGATATAAATTTCGAAGTACTAAAGCATCCGGTACTTTGGATGGGGCTTGTTGGGCCCGATAGATCTATCTTTAGGATTCGCGTCAATTAGGGTGTATGTTCCCTAATTCTTAGATTACCAGACTTAATAAAAAGGGCATATTCGATTAGATAATCCAACCATAGAATGTAGTTTTGATTACTTGTGTCTATATCGTAAAGCATTTATAAAAGCAGCGCATGTATTCTCAGTCCCAAAAATATATATTGCAAAAGCATTTAAAAAGGGATTAATGAAACTCACGCATATAAATATTGTAAAACAATTAATAAAGCA
Organism: Rutidosis leptorrhynchoides; assembly: GCF_046630445.1. Classification (NCBI taxonomy): domain Eukaryota; kingdom Viridiplantae; phylum Streptophyta; class Magnoliopsida; order Asterales; family Asteraceae; genus Rutidosis; species Rutidosis leptorrhynchoides. The sequence goes on from NC_092333.1 coordinate 469,813,029, forward strand.
TTTGCATGTATTCTCAGCCAAAAAATGTAATGAGTAAAAAGGGAGCAAATGAAACTCACGCATATAAATATTGTAAAACAATTAATAAAGCATTTGCATGTATTCTCAGCCCAAAAATGTAATGAGTAAAAAGGGAGCAAATGAAACTCACGCATATAAATATTGTAAAACAATTAATAAAGCATTTGCATGTATTCTCAGCCCAAAAATGTAATGAGTAAAAAGGGAGCAAATGAAACTCACGCATATAAATATTGTAAAACAATTAATAAAGCATTTACATGTATTCTCAGCCCAAAAATGTAATGAGTAAAAAGGGAGCAAATGAAACTCACCTAATGTATTTTGTAGTAAAAATACATATGACTATTTTGAACAACTGAACAATGCAGGGTTGGCCTCAGATTCACGAACCTATATCATTTGTATATTCATTAATACATATAACTTTAATCGATCAACATCATGTATTATAACTTTATTAATTATATCATTTTTTGTTAGTAACCTATATGTTTCATGTATTTATTTTATATATTTTAAAAAATGTAAATTTTTTTATGTTATATGTATCAAATATATTTATAAATATATATATCATTTGTTTGTTAGTTATTATAATATTACTAAAATAATATTTGTAGTGAAAATAGTAATAATGATAATAATATTAGTTATAGATACTAATATTTATAAAATGATACTCGTTTTACTATTAATGAAAATAATAATACTAATAATAATAGTAATAATGATAATAATATTAGTTATAGATACTAATATTTATAAAATGATACTCGTTTTATATTAGTTATAGATACTAATAATAATAACTTTTATTAAATTCATAAGAATAATAATAATAATAATAAACCTAATCATAATAATAATAATAATACTTATGCTAGTAGTCATAATAATAATAATAATAATAATAATAATAATAATAATAATAATAATAATAATAATAATAATAATAATAATGATAATAATAATAATAATAATAATAATAATAATAATAATAATAGAGAAATAAAAGAAATAGTTATACCCCTTAATAAGTTTTTCTAAAAAAGAATTGCCCGCAATGGGACTCGATCCCGGGACCTCTCGTTCACCCCACATGTACCCAACCATCAATCTATCATCATTTTTCTGTATTTGATAACCTTCCAAGACTATAAAACCCGTTTCTTGCTGTTTCGATTTCTCCTTCCCCATTTGCATCGACCAGCCCAACAAGCAGCCCAACAGCAAAGAAGATCGGCCCAATACAAAATTAGTTGGCCCGAGTTCATACGTTTGGAACATATATATCATGAAATAAAAATAAAAATAAAAATAAAAAAAGGCTGCTGAGCAGCGACGGTATAAAACACAAAAAAAAAATTTGAATTTCAATTTTCATCAGGATTTGGACCATTGTTAAAACATGAAATACATTTTAAATCATCTATTAAAACCATTGTAATTGTTAATTTAACTTAATTCATAACATAAACTTCGAATTTGTTCAAGAACAATTGTTTGACTTTTAAATTTAAAAACTTTGACTCAGTAATTCGAGTTCGTTACGATGAATTGAAATTTGATATTTTACAGACAGTTTGAGTGCAAGATTCCTAACACAACTACATTATTACTTTTTGCAATCGTATTCGAATTCTAGTTTTTAATTTTTGAACCAAGAACACTATAAACTCTAAAGTGGATTTTTAATTTTAGATAGTTTTAGGTTATAATTAAAACACGAAATATATTGTAAATGGTTACTGGAAACTTTTTGAATACATAATTGAAACTGAAACATCAAACGGAATTCGAATTTTATGATGAAAAATAAAGTTGACTTTTTTAAATTTAATATTTGACTTCAAAATTCAAAATCAAAACAAAGAATTGGGACATGAAAACTTACAGTTGGTTTAATTAGATCATTCCTAATAGAATCGCATTTTTACATTTTGACAAATCATCCAAAATCGAGCTTTGGTTATTTTGGACCAAGCATAGAGGTAGTCTTATGATTTCTGTGTTTTTGGTTTCAATCCATTACAAATTACATAGTTATATATTTAATATGAATGATTTTTTGTTTTTGAACATGATTGAGAATGACAGGTAACAAAATTCAACAATGACAAAAACGGATCACAGTATGGAAAGAGATGGACAACTGATTGGTATACTTTATAAAAGTTTATATATTCTATACATATAACTGTAACTCTATAACTATATCTGTATATATTTTGATATATATATATATATATATAATACAGTAATCATAAATATCTGTTTATATATATCTGCATATAAATTCATAATTTTCGGTATATACCAAGTATAACTAGATTAATATTACTAATAATAATAATATTACTAATAATAATAATATCATTGATCTATGAATTAGTACTAATAATAATAATAATGATACTTTCAATAAATTTATTCATAATGATAACAAAATGACAACAATACTAATGATACCAATAATACTACTAATTATAATATTATTAATGTTATTAATAAAATTGATAATGATGATAATATAACAATTCTTCATAACAAATTTCATATTTATATGTTATATATACTAATATTATTAATACATATATTACTATTAATATTTAGGTACATGATCTTGTAATTATATTTTAATTTTTAAGTAAGTTTAATGTGTTAACATTATATCTTATTATCTATATAATATTTAATAGTCTTATATCATATGATGTTATTTACCAAACATTTAATATTTATATATTATATATATATACATATAATAGACATCATAACATATATAGCTTCATAACAACATATATATATATATATATATATATATATATATATATATATATATATATATATATATATATATATATATATTTTATCCACATATGAATTTACATATTTATTTACAAATGATTGTTCGTGAATCGTCGAGAACAGTCTAAAGGTCAAAATGAGTATATGAAACAGTTCAAACTTTTTGAGACTCAACCTTATAGACTTTGCTTATCGCGTCGAAATCATGTAAAGATTAGGTTTAAATTTTGTCGGAAATTCCCGGGTCATCACAGTACCTACCCGTTAAAGAAATTTCGTCCCGAAATTTGAATAAGGTGGTCATGGCTAGCAATAAATATGTTTTCCTGACGAATATGAGGTGATAAATAGAGTTTTATCATTATTGAATAATACAGATCCAATAATTCGATTATTCAAAGAGCACGAATGAAACTATCACAAAAGATTGAAATAGGAAAAAAATAAGGATTCGTCTTAACTTTTGACGGAGACAGGGTTGAATTCCGGAATTCAAGGGATTTATAGAAAATCTTCGAAATCAAAAAGATTTGATTCTTCGGCGAATAAGGAAATTAAGATCTCTCGAATTAAATGAGGTGATCTGCTTTGATTACTCTGTCTGATATTTCCATTATAAATTAAACTCTTCTGTTCCATTATTCTCACCCTTCCTATACTTTCCTTCTTGTTTCGTACATCCAAAAGATTCTGAAAATGCTTAATCCAATTCTGATCCTTGTCCTCATCCTTATTATCGCAACAATCATTCTCCTTTTCCAACTTCCACCAGAGGAATCTGTTTTCTTCTATTTCGCCCTCGGGATTATAATGTTTTTATTCTCCCATGTCTTTATATGGCAATAAACATTGATATACACGGTTTGTAATTTATGTGTTGTTATCGGCTTTATATTCTCCCTTATATTTCAAAGCTCTATGCTCTTATTTTCTCTTCCTGACTTCAAGTCAAGCGATTTATGGTCCATAATTTGTAGATATAGAGTCTCGAATGATTATAATGTTCTAAGCAGGAAGGAACGTGATAGCACGATTTGATTTTCAAATTTATCAACATCACGGAAGATAGAACCATCAAGAATACATTTTCTTGATTTGTTCCGGAGTTAAGTAGGATGAAAGAGTTATGTAACATGGCACATGATGACGTTATGATCTGTGAATCATCACATTCCATTTAGAAACTCAGCATGACTTACTGTAATATAATCACGTTGATCAAGTGTCATTATATTATACTAACTCATGCATCAGTTCCCAACATTACTTTAATATCATTCATATTTTAAGCTCGAAAGTGTACAGAATATAGAAACTAACAGTTTCTATATGATGTAATACTGATAGTACGAAGAGATTAATGATTTCAGATAAAAATAGTTATAAAAATATCTCCAGAAATATGGAGGATATTTATAATGAAAGATACGATAATATCTCGGAATATCTAAGATCAGAGGATGATAGAAACTATTATCTGTAAGGGTTTAGAGTAAGGAGCAAGATATTCACTAAAGACTTTAGCAGACATTGAATCATTTGGATTCTTTGAAGTCAAACTTATTCTTTGTGATTTGTCCAAGGCTTTCTTCCTAGTTTCGCATAATCTGGTTTTTGGTACTAAATTTTCTATTGAATATTTCTAATATAATGATACACAGGAAGCACGAGGAGGTATATAATTTCGGACGAGAATATTTATGAAAATCTCCTCAGAAATATCGAAGATATTGATGATGATATTTTGGAATTTCTAAGTTCGATGGTTGATGGAGAAAGATTTTCCGCAAGATTTTAACATGACTTCGGAGCAAAATATTCTCTAAAGATTTCAACGGATCTAGATTTATCTAGGTTCTATAAATTTAGGGTATGTTACTTGTATTTCTCCTTGGTTTCCTTTATGGTTAGCTCAATCCATTTTCCAAATCCAACTTTTCTGAGCTTTTCTAACATACTAATCCTTATCATCAAACTTTCGATGATTATGGTCCTTTACGGTTAACTACAGTTTCTGCTGCTTCATTCAGCTTTTTCAACATTCAGGGTATTGATTTGTGACTGAGTGCTTTCCAGAATTTCAGAATGAGATAACATAATTCTAAGAGATAAATATCATACATATAACTGTCGATGTAGGTATGCTGTGAGTTTTCAAAGTACTGATTGCTGATTCCCGGTAATTGGTATGGCAGTTCTCGTTACAAGATACAGATGATTATATAATGGGGTTTCAATGAATAAATATAATGATTTGTCAGAGAGATTTAAGCTAAGAAGCAACGAGGTTATTGGTACGTCTGTTGGTAATATGGTGGAATATAACAGAATTCTCCGGTATCAAAAGGGTAATCGTATATATATCAGGTTTATAGTAAGGCTGCATCGAATGAAAAGTCGAAGTTGACTTACTGGGGCTGTGACAAAATTGGCTACTTTGAAAAGGGATCGCAAAGTTATTTTTGCTAATAATTGCCAAAGGATCTGACGCGGCTACGTGTTAAATTTTTACTCAGTTGCCGAGAGTTTCTCAGGTGCGATACTATATACATAATTCTTTCCTTCCGTAGATGAATTTCGGTAGGTTCATCCTCTCGTTTGAGGTGTTTTCAGGAATTATGATAGGTTTGATCGCAGATCATAATCGTCAAGATACAAATGAGGTTTAAGATAAAATCAAGTGGCAAACTTGAAGAATTGTTTAGTTTCATATGTTATAGTCAATATTTTAATTCATTTTAATTGTCCAATGTTGGTAGCCCAGAGTTGATAGTCCACAGTTAGCAATTCAATAATTCATTTACATTTTAATATGTAATATTCGAATTAATTAATACATATTGTGACCCGTATTTGTCTCAGACTCGATCACAACTCAAACTATATATATTATTGTAGAATCAACCTCAATCCTGTATAGAGAACTCGATCATTACTGCATATAGAGTGTATATGGTGATTCCAAATAATATATATAGATGCGTCGATATGATATGTCAAAACCTTGTATACGTGTCCCGATATTTAAAGTGCGTAAAATAAATAACAGAAATTAAATGACTATAAATAAAGTGCGTAAAGTAAATAACATAAATTAAATGACAATAAATAAAATTGCGAGAATATAAATTGCGATAAAATAAATTGCGATAATTAAATTGCGATAAATAAAATGTAATACGGAATTAACAGTTAGCTAGGAACAGTTAGCTAGAATTTGTTACCGTGGTTTCTTAATAAAATTTAATATTGTTAATTAGTCTGTTTCTAATCAATTTTTATTGTGTCCATTATTTCTTCATTATGCCACTTGTTGGATTCTGATAGGTCAAAATCCAAATATGAAATTGAATAAAAATGGTTATTCTGTGATGAACGGATTCGTATAGCTGTGGTTGCAAGTAGGATAGTAAATGACTATTGAATCAGATTCGAAGAATGTACAGTGTAACTTATTAATGTGAAATCTAAATATACCTCGGGTATTACCTACCCGTTAAAATATTTTCATCATTAACAGTTTGTACAAAAGAATTTTTAATTACAATCTTTATGAAAATATATATACATATATATTTTCTTCAGATATAATCATGGATTTAATGAGTTAATATGATATTAAACTCATTTGGTTTACCATTAGAACTAGAATACATAATCTCTAAAACATTTAGAGATTACTTAATCGTCATGAAGAACGAAGATAATTGATGTAGAATGATACGTAGAACGATGATTATACTCGAGGTACATAATGAGATGTTGTGGCATGGATTGTTGATGGTACTGGTGCTGTTACTGATGGTACTGTTGGTGCTGGTGATGTTGCTGAAGCTGGTACATTTTGCACCATATTCTCCGAATTGATTATTCGAGCGCGATGTTCATTGACTTATTACTCCAGGATGATTGTCGGTCGGAACGAGCGGATGAATAAGGTTCAGATTCGTGGATAGAATATAATCTTGTCGAGTTACCCTGGAGATGAGACTGAAAATGGTGTCTCGAACAGGTTCGCCGGTAAACGTTTCAGGTTCATTGTCAAGAGATGAATTCGATTGGTGGAAGGGATTGTCTTCTACACGTTTCCATTGATTAAGTCAACTACGAACCCATCAGATGAATTGATAATGGCTGATTGGTTGATTCATGCCGATGACGCTGTTTTCGGAGCTTAGGTGAACATCTATGTCGGAATAACTGTCGGAATAGCTATCGGATTAGTTATCGGAATCTGAGGGACTCGAACTGGTTGTAGGATTCATCTCGTACGATCAGATGAAGGACTTTCGATAAGAAATAGATTATAGGATGTAGATTAGTACCCTGCAATACATAATTTACATATGCATATATAATACTAAAATCTCATAAGTTACGGAGGAATCTACGGAAGCTGTCAGGCAAGGATAACAATAACAGATATGCTAAGATATGAATTAGCAGATACGCTAAGATATGAATTTTGTCTATATACTTTTCATGCAGTCAATGCAATAAAATGTGTCTAGACTAAGAATAATGAGCAGGTAATTTTTGACACAAAATGATAAGCAAAACTTTTGACATGCAGACACGGTCGAAGTCCAGACTCACTAATGCATCTTAACGACTTATCAGTTAGACACACTAATGCAGACATGGTTCGCTAAGACCACCGCTCTGATACCAACTGTAGAGACCCGTCCTAATCCTTCCGGACGAAGTCCATATCGATTATAAACGATTCACAACAGTTGATTACATTGCGAGGTAATTGACCTCTATATGATACATTTTACAAACATTGCATTCGTTTTTGAAAAGACAATCTTTCATTACATCGAAAGTTGACGGCAAGCATACCATTTCGTAATATATCTTCCTATAATTGACTTAATAATAATCTTGATGTACTCAACGACTCGAATGCAACGTCTTTTGAAATATGTCATGAATGACTCTAAGTAGTATCCCTAGAATGAGCAAATGCACAGCGGAAGATTTCTTTCGTACCTGAGAATAAACATACTTTAAAGTGTCAACCACAAGGTTGGTGAGTTCATTAGTTTAACATAAATAACCATTATCATCATTTTAATAGACCACAAGATTTCCATATTCAGTTCTCATAAATAAACGTCCCATGCATAGAGACAAAATATCATTCATATCGATTGAACACCTGGTAATCGACATTAACAATATGTATATAAGAATATCCCCATCATTCCGGGATCCTCCTTCGGACATGATATAAATTTTGAAGTACTAAAGCATCCGGTACTTTGGATGGGGCTTGTTGGGCCCGATAGATTTATCTTTAGGATTCGCGTCAATTAGGGTGTCTGTTGCCTAATTCATAGATTACCAGACTTAATAAAAAGGGCATATTCGATTAGATAATCCAACCATAGAATGTAGTTTCGATTACTTGTGTCTATATCGTAAAGCATTTATAAAAGCAGCGCATGTATTCTCAGTCCCAAAAATATATATTGCAAAAGCATTTAAAAAGGGATTAATGAAACTCACGCATATAAATATTGTAAAACAATTAATAAAGCATTTGCATGTATTCTCAGCCCAAAAATGTAATGAGTAAAAAGGGAGCAAATGAAACTCACGCATATAAATATTGTAAAACAATTAAAAAAGCATTTGCATGTATTCTCAGCCCAAAAATGTAATGAGTAAAAAGGGAGCAAATGAAACTCACGCATATAAATATTGTAAAACAATTAATAAAGCATTTGCATGTATTCTCAACCCAAAAATGTAATGAGTAAAAAGGGAGCAAATGAAACTCACCTAATGTATTTTGTAGTAAAAATACATATGACTATTTTGAACAACTGAACAATGCAGGGTTGGCCTCGGATTCACGAACCTATATCATTTGTATATTCATTAATACATATAACTTTAATCGATCAACATCATGTATTATAACTTTATTAATTATATCATTTTTTGTTAGTAACCTATATGTTTCATGTATTTATTTTATATATTTTAAAAAATATAAATTTTGTTATGTTATATGTATCAAATATATTTATAAATATATATATCATTTGTTTGTTAGTTATTATAATATTACTAAAATAATATTTGTAGTGAAAATAGTAATAATGATAATAATATTAGTTATAGATACTAATATTTATAAAATGATACTCGTTTTACTATTAATGAAAATAATAATAACTTTTAATAAATTCATAAGAATAATAATAATAATAAACCTAATCATAATCATAATAATAATAATAATAATAATAATAATAATAATAATAATAATAATAATAATAATAATAATAATAATAATAATAATAATAATAATAATAATAATAATAATAATAGAGAAATAAAAGAAATAGTTATACCCCTTAATAAGTTTTTCTAAAAAAGAATTGCCCGCAATAGGACTCGAACCCGGGACCTCTCGTTCACCCAACATGTACCCAACCATCAATCTATCATCGTTTTTCTGTATTTGATAACATTCCAAGACTATAAAACCCGTTTCTTGCTGTTTCGATTTCTCCTTCCCCATTTGCATCGACCAGCCCAACAAGCAGCCCAACAGCAAAGAAGATCGGCCCAATACAAAATTAGTTGGCCCGAGTTTATACGTTTGGTACATATATATCATGAAATAAAAATAAAAAATAAAAAAAATAAAAATAAAAAGGCTGCTGAGCAGCGACGGTATAAAACACAAAAAAAAAATTGAATTTCGATTTTCATCAGGATTTAGACCATTGTTAAAACATGAAATACATTTTAAATCATCTACTAAAACCATTGTAATCATTAATTTAACTTAATTCATAAAATAAACTTCGAATTTGTTCAAGAACAATTGTTTGACTTTTAAATTTAAAAACTTTGACTCAGTAATTCGAGTTCGTTACGATAAATTGAAATTTGATATTTTACAGACAGTTTGAGTGCAAGATTCCTAACACAACTACATTATTACTTTTTGCAATCGTATTCGAATTCTAGTTTTTGATTTTTGAACCAAGAACACTTTAAACTCTAAAGTGGATTTTTAATTTTAGATAGTTTTAGGTTATAATTAAAACACGAAATATATTGTAAATGGTTACTGGAAACTTTTTGAATACATAATTGAAACTGAAACATCAAACGGAATTCGAATTTTATGATGAACAATAAAGTTGACTTTTTTAAATTTAATATTTGACTTCAAAATTCGAAATCAAAACAAAGAATTGGGACATGAAAACTTACAGTTGGTTTAATTAGATCATTCCTAATAGAACCGCATTTTTACATTTTGACAAATCATCCAAAATCGAGCTTTGGTTATTTTGGACCAAGCACAGAGGTAGTCTTATGCTTTCTGTGTTTTTGGTTTCAATCCATTACAAAATACAAAGTTATATATTTAATATGAATGATTTTCTGTTTTTGAACATGATTGAGAATGACAGGTAACAAAATTCAACAATGACAAAAACGGATCACAGTATGGAAAGAGATGGACAACTGATTGGTATACTTTATAAAAGTTTATATATTCTATACATATAACTGTAACTCTATAACTATATCTGTATATATATATATATATATATATATATATATATATATATATATATATATATATATATATATATATATATATATATATATATATATATATATATATAATACTGTAATCATAAATATCTGTTTGTATATATCTGCATATAAATTCATAATTTTTGGTATATACCAAGTATAACTAGATTAATATTACTAATAATAATAATATCACTAATAATAATAATATCATTGATCTATGAATTAGTACTAATAATAATAATGATACTTTCAATAAATTTATTCATAATGATAATAAAATGACAACAATACTAATGATACCAATAATACTACTAATTATAATATTATTAATGTTATTAATAAAATTGATAATGATGATAATATAACAATTCTTCATGACAAATTTCATATTTATATGTTATATATACTAATATTATTAATACATATATTACTATTAATATTTAGGTGCATGATCTTGTAATTATATTTTAATTTTTAAGTAAGTTTAATGTGTTAACATTATATCTTATTATCTATATAATATTTAATAGTCTTATATCATATGATGTTATTTACCAAACATTTAATATTTATATTATATATATATATATATATATATATATATATATATATATATATATATATATATATATATATATATACATATAATAGACATCATAACATATATAGCTTCATAACAACATTTATATATATATATATATATATATATATATATATATATATATATATATATATATATATATATATATATATATATATATATATATTATCCACATATGAATTTACATATTTATTTACAAATGATTGTTCGTTAATCGTCGAGAACAGTCTAAAGGTCAAAATGAATATATGAAACAGTTCAAACTTTTTGAGACTCAACCTTATAGACTTTGCTTATCGCGTCGAAATCATATAAAGATTAGGTTTAAATTTATCGGAAATTCCCGGGTCATCACAACTTACTAGTTGTTTGTTGTTGATTAAGAACCAAACTTTTTAGTTTGTTCTTCATACCATCTTGTTCATACAAAAACATACAAGAAAATAAACTTTCTAGTTTATGTTCTACACTTAATGTTTTTTTTAAAAGAAAGATCATGAGTTGTAAAACCATACTTGAAGTTCATGTTGTAAACTTAAAGTTTACTTTCTTAAAGATCAAAGCCTTGGCTTGAATCTTTAAAGTATGAACTACCATGAGCTTGTTACTTGTTTATTTAGTTTATTTCTTCATTAATTCATGTTTTAATTTCGTGATTTTGCTTAAATGGTCAAGTATTACTTAGTTAATCTTGATCTCATATTTCTTGAACAAAAGTTAACTTTGTAAGTTCAAGAACATGGAAGTATAACTTTCTAGTTATAACTTCAAATACTTATGAAAGATCTAAGTTCTATAGCTTATGGTCTACTTATTTTGTTATAAACAAAAGCTTGTAAGCTTACATACACTTTACAAGATGAAAATCTAAGTTTCATAACTTATGGTTTCATTAAAGTAAAGATTCATGTCTTATAACTTAGGATTTAACTTAAGTACTTTAGATCTAGAATTTTGAGTCTAGGATCTTCAAGATCTAACTAAGAACTATGTTCTACAACTTAAGATCTTGATTAGTTAGTTTACTTACAAGTTTGTAGCTTAATATTACTTTTATAATTCATGTATGTGTCAAATCTAAGGTCTTGATGTAACTTTGGTTCATCAAACTACTTACAACACTTGATTGAGTTGTGCTACATACCTTAGACTTACACTAGTGTTATGATGGTCAAAACTTGGTAAAGATGATGTAAACCCATCAACGAGTTGTACACTTGAAGCTACAAGCATCAAGGATGAGAACCGTGATGAACATCAAGCACCAAGAACCCACCGGAACACTTTAGCTACTATTTTCTGGGTCTGACCCGACCACCTGGGCTACTGTAAAGATGATTTTCAGTTAGCTCTGTTTGAGTATATAATTTTTCATTTAAGACTCGTTTAATCCGAGTAACGTTTTAGGATCTATGGCCCTCCGAACGTCACTATGTCCTTTTAACGTTGTGCTGAAAATTCTGACCTACTCGCACTTAGACCGTCGCCACGGTCAAACGAAGACGAGTTTGCTTCTGGAATTTTTACAACAACTAAAGGACTTATATACGGAGCCATGGCCATTGGTCTAACCTTATTTCAGTAGGTATAGAGGCCATGGCGACTGATCGAAGTCAGCCTTTATTTTAAACACTTTTCTTGAATGAAACTTACTTTATACCTTTTGTTAAATGATGAATGATGATGACCTTTAAGACCTAATTTACATACTTATAAACCTATTGGGATGATTTACTGACATAGTAACTTTTAACTTAGGTTGAGGACCCATTTGGACAACCTACATATTGTTTACTTTTCCCGTGTCATACTTTACCAATACTTTATCACTGTGAGTTATAGCATCCCTTTTTACTTTAACTATTTTGGGAACTGAGAATACATGCGCATTTTACGTTTTACATACTAGGCACGAGTACTTAAAATTTATATATGTGTGGGTTATACAACGGCATAAACATTCCCTTTAGCTCGGTAACGTTTAGTCATTGGTTTTTGAACCGGTGAACGCGAATCTTAGATATGGATCCATAGGGTTTGACATCCCCACTCGGGCTAGTCGCGGTAGCATTTAACGAGTGTTTAATACTTCGTAAACATACGCACTTGCCAAGTGTACTTTCAGGGGGTGATATATTCTTAAATGTTAAGTTAGTTACCGAGTGCCCACAGTTGAACATATACTTTATCATACTGATTTGAATTACTATTTTGAAACGCTTGTTGAAGCACTGAAATCTTGTGGCCTACCTTACATTACTGTTATACCTAAACTATAGCTCACCAACCTTTATGTTGACGTTTTTAAGCATGTTTTTCTCAGGTGCTTAAGGTTAGCTTGCTTCCGCTATTGAACTAGTCATGCTTTGTAGACACCCGCTGCACTTATTAGAGATGTCACCCCATGAAATGCTATTTTGCATTCAAACATGATACGTTTGAAACGATGTATTTGTAACGACCTATGGGTCACGTACTATTACTTATGCTTGCTAATCATAGAAGCATACTTTTGGGTTGTTAAACATTTGACGTTGGTTATGATGTCACCTCTTTTCATGAATGCGAACTTATTTTGAAACATCATATAGTGTTTGACCTTGTAATGATCCTGTTGTTGATGGTCCGTACACGTTGATTTAGTACGGGGCATCACATTTGGTATCAGAGCATTGGTTTTAAGGAATTGGGTTGCATTAGTGAGTCTAAGACCGACCCGAGTAGGATTCACTAATAGGACTAATCTACAACTTGCTAGTTAACTTGTTTCTGCAGAACTTGCTGTATGCTGCTGCTTACTTTTACTGCTATATGTTGTACACTGCTACATGTTTTCACTACTGCATGTTACTATGTTACTGCATGTTACTGCTTACTTCTACTACTGTATGAACTTACTGCATGCTACCGTTTCCTTTTACTGCTTTGTAAACTCGCTGTATGCTTTTGCTTACTCTCGCTACTGCATGCTACTATCTGCTTTTAACATGTTACTTTGGTACGATACTATTACTATTGCCATGCTACATGCTGCTGTAAACGATCTAGGCTGCTGTAGTTGTTATGCCTGATTACGCTCTTGCTACATGTATACTATTCGCTATACCGACTTGGAGAACTTATCCTTCCCAGTTCAGATATTTTCCTGAACTACTTTCCTACTCGTCTAACCATAAGAACTAGTAGTGTAATCTACCTGTTACTACTGTTCCACCGTTCCAGGGATCGAAACATTTCTTCATGCAACCAGGGAGGAGTACCCCTCAAATCACACGCTCACTAAAGTTGATCCTCGGAGGAGGAGATATGTGAGGACTTGTCGTAATAACCGCACCCAGAGCTCACCCTAATTAGCCACGTACATCGTAGGAACATTAGAAAGATATTCAGTTTCCGCAAGTTGATTTGTACCCCGTGCACTTTCATGACGGTCACTTATCTCTTTCATTCTTCACCATTACTCGATGATCTAACGACACTTTTGGACTTAAGTCCCTAAAACTCCTAGACATTGGATAAGTCGGGAGGACATCTCCTTTCACAAGGTCATAATATCTTCTATTGATGCTCAAACAAATCGTATTACTACTTGCTACACGTACAACCCGACGCGAGACCCGGATTGAATATCTAGAAGGAACCTAACAACGTTACCTGAATCCGAACCTTTGAAGAAACTTCGGGACATTTAGGCATTGACGCATGACCTATGGAACTTACGCACCTACACCGAGAAACTGTAAGATTAATTATGTGGATTCTGTTTTGAGATGGCATAAATGAAGCACTGTTAGATGAAATTGAGTATAATTGGAAGTGATCACATTGCATTGACCATATGGAATGATATTGGAATGAACGTACGATTTAGCACAATATAATGACACCAGGCCAGCGTGATTATATTGAGGTAAATCATGCAGAAGTTCCAATGTTACTACATGAGGAATATGAGGTGATCTAGGGAAAATTTTGGCAGGGATCACTTGAGCATACGCATTATAGTCTGTTAAAGGTAGGGAAGGAATAACCACGTAGCCAAGATACTGTACAAGAGGGGCCTTGATTGCAGAATTGATAAACCGACAATTTGTTATAGATATCGACACCCTGGACATTTAAGGAAAAGGTTCTCATATAGGAAAAACTTTAAAATTACCTGCGGTAAAGCAATCGTTATGGAGACTTGCATGGATCCTGGTTTTAGTTCGGGTACGTTTCGTCACAACGTTTTATTGTCTCAAGGTTGTTTAATACTGGAGTGATAGAAACCTTATATCTAAGAACCTTAGTGTTACGACTAATAAGCCATTAACAACCATGAGGGTTAAGTATTTGATAGGTCAGATCATGTTGAGATTGAGAGAAATGATAAGATAGAATGAGATTCGGTATGTAAGAAGGAGACTCGGTACTAGAGAGAATCGGTACAAATTAAATTCCACAGCTTCTAGAACTCAGTTACAATACAATGGCTATCTAATTAGGACTACATAGGTTCCTTATATAGCCCTCTTCTAAGGAACCTTCATTTAAGCTTAATTCACATTAACACTATACAACTTTGGGGTCCTAACAATCTCCCCCTTAGTGTTAAATGTGAACTTTATAATATAATCCTATTATGAAATCTTGAGAGGTCCAAACGTTAGTTTCCATCGTGAGCCATCTGGTTTTGAAACTTCTACTTGATTTTCTGAAATTTGCTTAGAAGTTTTCCAGACTCCCCATGTTTTTCTTGGATCTCCCTCATGTAATGGATATTCATCCATTTCCTTGAAATACCTTCTCTTTCTCTGGCCACGAAGAATCTCAAACTGTCTTGTACGGATTCGGAGCTTTAAACGATCTCTGATATGCTTTATAAACTCTCCAAGACCCATTTTTGTATCAAAGTCATCAACCTTGCTTTAACAAATTTTAAGATACTTCAGTGCAGCCTTAAGTGTTCCATCTGAATATTTGTTCAGCTCTTTAGTACGAATGAACACCTTTTCCTTTTGAGAATTTACAAATACAAACCCTTCGAGTTCGAATTGCATTTGAAACGTCCTCATATCCTTCAGTCCCTCCGTAAATTGATTCAGACACGATATTCAAATCTTTTTCCTATTTGCTTCAAGACCTATTTGAAAATCTTCACGTCTCATCAGTTCAATTGTCTCCATCATGTATCTTTTCACAGCTTCTAAAGCTTGAGCTTTAGCAAAAGGTCGAATGATGATGATACTGAGGTAGTTGTAGATGTGAATGATGTCAAGCATATCAAGATTATAAAAATCTGCTTCTGTGAACTTGTACTCTTTCTCACCTTCTCTTATAACATGGAACTGACTGATGACGTCTTTCTTTTCACTTATCTCTACTCCGACTCGAGCAATATTCAACACTTCTGAAATACGATATTTTCTTTGAAGCCACAAATCATCTTCATCTTTGTTGATATGTTTCCTCCACATAAACTCATACCAATTCCTTTCACTTGCTGGAAGCAATCGTGAACCTATATAAGTAAACCTTTTACTCCTTGGTGTATCTTTGATGCGGAAGATCTTGTAAGCATTTTCTTCGATGAATGTGTTTCGTAACGTTATAAAATCATGTTCAACTCCCAATAACAATCTTTGTTCCTGATTCTTAAAGAATATTCCATGGTTGTATTTGAATCTGGAATTTACTGTTTCACTTGATGTAGATGTACCAGAAGTTGAGCTTTCATTAGCATTTGTTGGATGTGAAATCGATGAAGGTGTAGAATTCAATGAATGATCAGTAGGATTTGTTGCATCATCATTTTAAACATCATCATCTTCAATATAATCAAAGATATCATCTTCATTTGGATCAACATAAAGATTGTCTTCTTCGTCATCAGAAGAATCCATTTCATCATCACTTTCTATTACTGGATCAGGATTCCCTTCATCTACAATCTCTACATCTTCCGGAATTGAAGATACTGAAGATAACTTGCTTAAGATGACAAACCCATCATCATCCATCTCTTCAAGATAAAAATCACTTAAGTTCAAATCCTCATCTACTGGTCCACTATCAGCCTCTTTATGAACAATTGGAATTATAACTTGCTCAGGCTCCTTATCATTAATTTCATCATGTACAGAAACCATTTCTGATACCGATAGATATTCTCCATCTACTCCTATCTCCCCCTCATCACTATTCTGAGGATCAGAATCGTCATGTTCATCATCATGGTGAGGACTTAAAGGAGAAGAGCAGGAAGTAAGTGGATATCGAACACGAGCACGAAATAATGCTTGAAGCGAAGTACGTCGAAGAACATCAAGATTGACTCTAGAAAACATACGACTAAAATATTCTTGCTCCAAAGCATCATAGAAATGTGGTAAACGAGAGGGTGATGTGACGACCCGGGAATTTTTGACCAAATTTAAACTTAATCTTATATTGATTTCGACACGATAAGCAAAATCTGTAATGTTAAGTCTCCAAAATTTTTGAACTGTGTACATGGAATCAGTTAACCTTTGAACTATTATCATGTATGCAATTACCCTCGGTTGTTCTCGATGATTCAAGAACAATTAATTGTAAATAGATATGTGTGTATGTATATATAAATAATAATTCGAAATATAATTTAAAATATTATATTCTCTAGTTAATAGAATTAATTTTGTAAAATAAAATAATAAGAAGATATAATAAAATTTATTATTAAAATATATATATATATATATATATATATATATATATATATATATATATATATATATATATATATATATATATATGTGTGTGTGTAAAGTATATCGAATGTACATATATTGTTTTGAATTTATTTTAGTAAACAACAATAACACATGTACATTATTTTAATTTATATTAAATAAGTTGCGAGCTTGTAAGTATAATAAAATAAATAATAAACGATCCTATTCGATCATGTTTCGCACATTTTATGACTAAAATGATTACTGAACGTTCTTTAAATATTAAGTTATTAATTTATTATTGATTATTATTACTATTAATTATTAATAATATTATAATTATAAATGATATTTGAAAACATGTCAACATGGAATACAGAAACAAACACCGGCTGCTAATTTTCATGATTGAGATTATTAACTAATTACAATACTTTACTATTTGAAACATGTGAATTGAGTTGATTAAAAGTTCTGTTGGTTACTTTATCATATTATAATTTTCATATATGCATACACGCTACATATGCTGTACACATCTTCAAACCCACCATCTATCATTTATTTATTCTATCCTCTATTAGACTAACATCTCAAAACCACTCAATTATCACTATCAAACCATTTCTACCTGATTTCTATTTCTTATCAAACAAAACCCAAAAACCGAAACCCATCTCGATGATTATTACTACGTTTGTTTTTCTGTGATGTTGAACCACCATTGAGAAACCCCATCACCATAACCAACCTACGTTTCTTTTTCCGTACAAACGAACACCACAAGAATCACCACTAGCCACCATGTCAACAACCACTTTCGATCTCCTTTTGCAGCTACAACAACAATTATGTTTCTTGTTACTGATCAACTTTAAAACCCTCGTGTTTTCTTAATTATTCGACAACCGTCATCACCACCTTCACTAACCTCTTGAAACCCACTTCAACACTATGATTATACAACCACAATCGAACCACCGCTAGGAAAACCACCCTACCTCCATCTCTCTCATCCTTTCTCTCTTCTTTTTCCCTCCTAATTCTGTTTTCACCTTGAACCGTCACCTGCCATATCATTTTCTGTTTCTACAAACCACCACAACAGTCCATCATTGAACCTATTCTATCTTCTGGCTTCTATCTGTTTTGTTCAAATATCAATACTACCACTACTTTCTTTTCTGTTTCATGCTTCTGATCGTGACCTGACACACACACCTACATACGATTATGATTTTTTTTTTCTGATTCGTTGTATTGTAATTCCCAGTTTAATTCATTCATGAAAAGATGTTGCAGCCATAATCCCTTTCTATTTCAACTTCAACGAACACCTCCATCAACACAACACCACAACGAACCCATTTAATCATCTTTGAATACCACTAACCATTTGTTACCACTGCTATTACTGTATGTCTCTATTGATATTGCTGTTAAAAGAAGATGACACGAAGAAGTAGATATGATGATGACGATTATATAGACGATGATAACAGTGATGATGAGATGACGATTCGAAGATGATGGTGTTGATTTGTTAAAAGTGAATAGAATGATTGACGATGTAATGATCAATGATAATGATGATATAAAAGATGAACATTAAAGAACAAAAAGGAAAAGTGGAGCAGATATGTATCCCTTTCTGTCGATTTCAGAAAACCCCACTACATTTTTTTTTGTCGATTGATTTATCTCCTAGAACCTGGACACAAAAGTAGTTGGGCCTAATCCCTGTACTTGGGTCGAATTTTTGTTCTTGATGGACTGCCATGTATTGATTGGGCCGTGTATATGCGTTGGGTCGAAATCCATTCTATACTTTTGGGCTTGATCTTGTAAACGAGTTATATTGGTTTGATCAGTGAATCGAAACAGAAAGACAGATTAGCCCAACTGGTTGGGTGTGTTTGTGATGAGCGAGAGGTCTCGGGTTCGAGTCTTATCTGGGGTATTGGCATTTATTTTTTTTGAACTCCTCTTTAAAGGTAGTAAACTTATTATTATTATTATTATTATTATTATTATTATTATTATTATTATTATTATTATTATTATTATTATTATTAGAATTACTATTAGTATTAGTATTATCATTATCATTTTTATAAGTGCTAGTATTATTGTTAGTAGCATTATTATAATTATTAATATAAATATTAGTATCATTATTATTATTAGTAAAAAATTATTATTTTTATAGTTATTATTATTATCATCCATTATTTTTAAAAGTATCAATCCTACTAAAATTATTATTTTGTTATCATTAAAAACTATCATTTTCTTTATTAAAGTTTTCATTAACAAAATTAATATTTTTATTATTATTATTACTACTATTACTATCATTATTATAACAATTATTATTATCCTTACAAACAGAAGATATTTATATAAATATATATATATATATATATATATATATATATATATATATATATATATATATATATATATATATATATATATATATATATATATATATATATATATTTATGTATACTAATATTACATAATATTATGTTTTAACTAATATAATCTTATTTATAATTAATTAAATCATATATCAAATAAGCATTATAATATATTATAAGTATTAATAAAAATTATATATAAATATTAATCTTAATACATAACTAAATATATATATATTGTTTGATTACAATTACATGTGTTAATATACATAATTGAATATAGGTTCGTGAATCCGAGGCCAACCCTACACTTGTTAAATGACGTCATATATATTTTTACTACAAAATACAGTATGTGAGTTTCATTTGCGCCCTTTTTAATTGCTTTTGCAATATATATTTTTGGGCTGAGAATACATGCGCTGCTTTTATAAATGTTTATGAGATAGACACAAGTACTTAAAAATATATTCTACGTTGAGTTGTACCACTGGCATATTTCCCTGTAGCTTGGTAACTACTATTTACATGGGTATTGTAAACGCGAATCCTGTTGATAGATCTATCGGGCCTGACAACCCCAACCGGACTGGACGACCAGTATTCAACGGTTGCACAGTACTTCGTTTCGTGACTACATTTGGTACGGTGTAGTGAGATTTCATAATAAAGGGAATATGCGACGTTGATTAAATGTTAAGTATGGTTACCAAGTGCTCAACCACTTAGAATATTATTATTAAAACGTTTATGAATATGAAATCTTGTGGTCTATTAATATATTGAAATTATTGTTATGATAAACCCATGAACTCACCAACCTTTTGGTTGACACTTTTAAGCATGTTTATTCTCAGGTACGAATTAAGTCTTCCGCTGTGCATTAGCTCATTTTAAGGACATTACTTGGAGTCGATCAACCCAATGGGACCAAATGTTGATGACTTCGTCCAGGAGGATTAGGTCGGGGTATTTACAGGTGGTATCAGAGCGGTGGTCTTAGTGAACCAGGTCTTGCATTAGTGTGTCTAACTGATAGTTGTTTAGATGCATTAGCGGGTCTGGACTTCGATCGTGTCTGCATGTCAAAAGTTTTGCTTATCATTTAGTGTCAAAAAGTTATTTGCTTATCATCCTTAACGTCTAGACACGTCTTACTGCCCCTATTGCATAGACAGTGTATAGATAAATTCATATCTTAGCGTATCTGTTATTGTTACCTTTGCCTGACAGCTTCCGTAGATTCCTCCGTAACTTATGGGATTTTAGTATTATATATGCATATGTAAATTATGAATTGCAGGGTACTAATCTACATCCTATAATCTATTTCTTATCGAAAATCCTTCATCTGATTGTACGAGGTGAATCCATCAACCAGTTCGAATTCCTCGAATTCCGACAGCTATTCCGATATGGAGTTTCACCTAAGCTCCGAAAGCAGTGTCACCAGAAGGAATCAACTAATCATCCATCCCCAATTCATTTGATGGGTTCGTAGTCGACTTAATTAATGGAGACGCACAGAAGGCGATCCCTTTCACTAACCGAATTCACCTCTTGGCGAAGAACCTGAAGCACCTACCGGCGAAGCTATCCGAAACACCATATTCAGCCACATTTCCAGAGTATCTCGTCACGACTATATACTATCTCAAATCCTAGATCTTATTCATTCGCTCGTTCCGACCGACAATTATTCTGGAGTAATACAAGAAGTCAACGAACTTCGCGCTCGAGTAATCAATTTGGAGAATATGGTACAAAACTTAACAGCTCCAGCAACATCACCGGCACCAACAGTACCACCAACAACCCAAGTTTCAACATCACATGTCTCAACATCTCATTCTGTACCTCGAATATAATCATCATTCTACGTATCGTTCTATCTACTTTATCTTCGTTCTACATATCGTTCTACATCGATTATCTTCGCTCGACATGGCGATTATGTAATTTCTAAAGTTTTAAAGATTATGTAATCTAGTACTAAAGATAAATCAAATGAATTTAATATCATATTAACTCATTAAATCCATGATTACATCTGAAGAACATATATATGCAAGTATATTTTCATAAAGATTGTAATTAAAAATTCTTTTGTACAAACTGTTAATGGTGAAAATATTTTAACGGGTAGGTAATACCCGAGGAATAATTAGATTTCACATTAATAAGTTACATTGTACATTCTTCGAATCTGATTCAACAGTCATTTACTATCCTACTTACATCCACAGATATACGAATCCGTTCACCACAGAATAACCATTTTTATTCAATTTCATATTTGGATTTTGACTTCTCAGAATCCAACAAGTGGCATAATGAAGAAAACATTGAACAAAATAAAATTTGTTAGAAACAAATGAATTAACTAATTGAAATTTTGTTAAGAATCCACGCTAACTGTTCCAGCTAACTGTTCCTAACTAACTGATTACATTTTATTTATCGCAATTTAATTATCGCAATTTTATTCATCGTTATTTAATTTCTGTTATTTACTTTACGCATTTACTTTATCGTCATTTAATTTCTGTTATTTATTTTACGCACTTTAAATAACGGGACACGTATACAAGGTTTCGACCTATCATATCGACCCATCTATATATATATTTCGGAACAATCATAGACACTCTATATGTGAATGTTGGGGTTGGCTATACAGGGTTGAGGTTGATTCCAAAATATATATATGGTTTGAGTTGTGATCAATACTGAGACCGGTACACGGGTCACGATACGTATTAAATAATTCCAATATTATATATTAAACTATATATGAACTATTGGACTATTGGACTCTGGGACTATCAACATTGGACAATTAAAAAATGAATTAAAATATTGATTATAACATATGAAACTAAACAATTCTTCAAGTTTGCCACTTGATTTCATCTTAAACCTCATTTGTATCTTGACGATTCCAATCCGTGTTCAAATCTTTCACGAATCTTGAAAACATCTCGATCGAAAGGATGAACCAGCTGCACTTCATCTACGGAAGAAAAGATTGATGCATATAGTTATGCACCTGAAAAACCCTCGGAAACTGAGTAAACGTTTAACACATAGCTGTGCTAATTCCTTCAGCGTTGTTGTTACCCAAAATAACTTTACAATTCCTTTCAAAGTAGCAAATTTTGTCACAGCTCCATCAAGTCAACTCCGACTTTTCATCCGAAACAACCTTAATATAACCTTGATATATATCTGCGTACTCTTTATTGTTACTGGGGAACCTTTTATATTCCACCATACTACCATCAGCATTTAATCATCTAAAAACACAATTCTCCTGAAAACATCTCAGATTGATAACCGACGATTCAGATATGACTACATTAAAAGCAGACGAAACAGTAAAATTGTAGATGGCCTAGACGGCCAAGAGTTGATGATTAAGAATGGAGTGATGGAAACATTCAATAGAAAATTTAGTACCGGAAAACAAATTATGTGAAACTATGAAGGAAGCCGTGAACAAATCACAAAGAATAAGTTTGACTTCAATGAATCCAAATGATTCAATGCTTGCGGAAGTCTTTAGCGAATATCTTGTTCCTTACTCTAAACCCTTGCGGACAATAGTCTTCATCATCCTCTGATCTTAGATATTCAAAGATATTATCGCATCTTTCATTATAAATATCTTTGATATTTCTGAATATATTTTCATAACTAATCTTATCTGAAATCATTTATCTCTTTGAGCTATCAGTGTTACATCATATGAGAAACTATTAGTTTCTATATTCTGTAAACTTTCGAGTTTAAAATACGAATGTTTTGAAGTAGTGTTGGGAACTGATGTATGAGTTAGTATAATATAATGACACTTGATCAACGTGATTATATTACAGTAAGTCATGCTGAGTTTCTAAATGGAATGTGATGATTCACAGACTCTAACATCATCATGTGCCTTGTTATACGACTCTTGTATTCTATTTAAACCTCTAAAATATCAAGAAAACATTTCTTGATGATTCGGTCTTTTCCAGGTTATTCTGGTAATTTAACCAATCAAGATCGTACCATTACCATTCCCTTCTTAGAAAATTAACAATGTTCAATCTGGAATTTATATCTACGAATTCTTGACCATTTTTCGCTTGACTTAAACTCGGGAAGAGAAAACAAAAGGATGGAACTCCAAAATATAAAGGAAATGAAGAGAATGGATTTATAGTAAAATATCAGACAGAGCAATCGAGACAGATCATCGCATTTAACTAAAGAGGATCCTAATTTTTTTAATTACCGAAGAATCAAATCTTATTACGAAGATTTTCTCCAAATCCCTTAAACTCTGGAATTCAATCCTGTCTACGTCAAAAGATATG
Organism: Rutidosis leptorrhynchoides; assembly: GCF_046630445.1. Lineage (NCBI taxonomy): Eukaryota > Viridiplantae > Streptophyta > Magnoliopsida > Asterales > Asteraceae > Rutidosis > Rutidosis leptorrhynchoides. The sequence continues at coordinate 469,837,522 of NC_092333.1, forward strand.
GCGAATCTACATTTATTCATTTCACTCTTTTGTGATAGCTTCACTTGTATGCTTCGAATAATCAAATTGTTTTATTTTTATTACTCAATGATGATAAAACCCTATCTTATCAATTCATATTCGTCATGAAAACATATTTATGGTTAACCATGACAACCACAATCAAATTTCGGGACGAAATTTCTTTAACGGGTAGGTACTGTGACGACCCGGGAATTTTCGACCAAATTTAAACTTAATCTTATATTGATTTCGACACGATAAGCAAAATCTGTAATGTTAAGTCTCCAAAATTTTTGAACTGTGTACATGGAATCAATTAACCTTTGAACTATTATCATGTATGCAATTACCCTTGGCTGTTCTCGACGATTCAAGAACAATTAATTGTAAATAGATATGTGTGTATGTATATATAAATAATAATTCGAAATATATAAAATATTATATTCTCTAGTTAATAGAATTAATTTTGTAAAATAAAATAATAAGAAGATATAATAAAATTTATTATTAAAATAAATATATATATATATATATATATATATATATATATATATATTTATATGTATATATATGTAAAGTATATCGAATGTACATATATTGTTTTGAATTTATTTTAGTAAACAACAATAACACATGTACATTATTTTAATTTATATTAAATAAGTTGCGAGCTTGTAAGTATAATAAAATAAATAATAAACGATCCTATTCGATCATGTTTCGCGCATTTTATGACTAAAATGATTACTGAACGTTCTTTAAATATTAAGTTATTAATTTATTATTGATTATTATTACTATTAATTATTAATAATATTATAATTATAAATGATATTTGAAAACATGTCAACATGGAATACAGAAACAAACACAGGCTGCTAATTTTCATGATTGAGATTATTAACTAATTACAATACTTTACTATTTGAAACATGTGAATTGCGTTGATAAAAAGTTCTGTTGGTTACTTTATCATATTATAATTTTCATATATGCATACACGCTACATATGCTGTACACATCTTCAAATCCACCATCTATCATTTATTTATTCTATCCTCTATTAGACTAACATCTCAAAACCACTCAATTATCACTATCGAACCATTTCTATCTGATTTCTATTTCTGATCAAACAAAACCCAAAAAACGAAACCCATCTCGATGATTATTACTACGTTTGTTTTTCTGTGATGTTGAACCACCATTGAGAAACCCCATCACCATAACTAACCTACGTTTCTTTTTCCGTTCAAACGAACACCACAAGAATCACCACTAGCCACCATGTCAACAACCACTTTCGATCTCCTTTTGCAGCTACAACAACAATTATGTTTCTTGTTACTGATCAACTTTAAAACCCTCGTGTTTTCTTAATTATTCGACAACCGTCATCACCACCTTCACTAACCTCTTGAAACCCACTTCAACACTATGATTATACAACCACAATCGAACCACCGCTAGGAAAACCACCCTACCTCCATCTCTCTCATTCTTTCTCTCTTCTTTTTCCCTCCTAATTCTGTTTTCACCTTGAACCGTCACCTGCCATATCATTTTCTGTTTCTACAAACCACCACAACAGTCCATCATTGAACCTATTCTATCTTCTGGCTTCTATCTGTTTTGTTCAAATATCAATACTACCACTACTTTCTTTTCTGTTTGATGCTTCTGATCGTGACCTGACACACACACCTACATACGATTATGATTTTTTTTTCTGATTCGTTGTATTGTAATTCCCAGTTTAATTCATTCATGAAAAGATGTTGCAGCCATAATCCCTTTCTATTTCAACTTCAACGAACACCTCCATCAACACAACACCACAACGAACCCATTTAATCATCTTTGAATACCACTAACCATTTGTTACCACTGCTATTACTGTATGTCTCTATTGATATTGCTGTTAAAAGAAGATGACACGAAGAAGTAGATATGATGATGACGATTATATAGACGATGATAACAGTGATGATGAGATGACGATTCGAAGATGATGGTGTTGATTTGTTAAAAGTGAATAGAATGATTGATGATGTAATGATCAATGATAATGATGATATAAAAGATGAACATTAAAGAACAAAAAGGAAAAGTGGAGCAGATATGTATCCCTTTCTGTCGATTTCAGAAAACCCCACTACATTTTTTTTTGTCGATTGATTTATCTCCTAGAACCTGGACACAAAAGTAGTTGGGCCTAATCCCTGTACTTGGGTCGAATTTTTTTTCTTGATGGACTGCCATGTATTGATTGGGCCGTGTATATGCGTTGGGTCAAAATCCATTCTATTCTTTTGGGCTTGATCTTGTAAACGAGTTATATTGGTTTGATCAGTGAATCAAAACAGAAAGACAGATTAGCCCAATTGGTTGGGTGTGTTTGTGATGAGCGAGAGGTCTCGGGTTCGAGTCTTATTTGGGGTATTGGCATTTATTTTTTTTTTAACTCCTCTTTAAAGGTAGTAAACTTATTATTATTATTATTATTATTATTATTATTATTATTATTATTATTATTATTATTATTATTATTATTATTATTATTATTATTATTATTATTATTATTATTAGAATTACTATTAGTATTAGTATTATCATTATCATTTTTATAAGTGCTAGTATTATTGTTAGTAGCATTATTATAATTATTAATATAAATATTAGTATCATTATTATTATTAGTAAAAAAATTATTATTTTTATAGTTATTATTATTATCATCCTTTATTTTTAAAAGTATCAATCCTACTAAAATTATTATTTTGTTATCATTAAAAACTATCATTTTCTTTATTAAAGTTTTCATTAACAAAATTTATATTTTTATTATTATTATTACTACTATTACTATCATTATTATAATAATTATTATTATCCTTACAAACAGAACATATTTATATTTATATAAATATATATAAATATATATATATATATATATATATATATATATATATATATATATATATATATATATATATATATATATATATATATATATATATATATATATATATATATATATATATATACTAATATTACATAATATTATGTTTTAACTAATATAATCTTATTTATAATTAATTAAATCATATATCAAATAAGCATTATAATATATTATAAGTATTAATAAAAATTATATATAAATATTAATCTTAATACATAACTAAATATATATATATATATATATATTGTTTGATTACAACTACATGTGTTAATATACATAATTGAATATAGGTTCGTGGATCCGAGGCCAACCCTACACTTGTTAAATGACGTCATATGTATTTTTACTACAAAATACAGTATGTGAGTTTCATTCGCGCCCTTTTTAATTGCTTTTGCAATATATATTTTTGGGCTGAGAATACATGCGCTGCTTTTATAAATGTTTACGAGATAGACACAAGTACTTAAAAATATATTCTACGTTGAGTTGTACCACTGGAATATTTCCCTGTAGCTTGGTAACTACTATTTACATGGGTATTGTAAACACGAATCCTGTTGATAGATCTATCGGGCCTGACAACCCCAACTGGACTGGACGACCAATATTTAACGGTTGCACAGTACTTCGTTTCGTGACTACATTTGGTACGGTGTAGAGAGATTTCATAATAAAGGGAATATGCGACGTTGATTAAATGTTAAGTATGGTTACCAAGTGCTCAACCACTTAGAATATTGTTATTAAAACGTTTATGAATATGAAATCTTGTGGTCTATTAATATATTGAAATTATTGTTATGATAAACCCATGAACTCACCAACCTTTTGGTTGACACTTTTAAGCATGTTTATTCTCAGGTACGAATTAAGTCTTCCGCTGTGCATTAGCTCATTTTAAGGACATTACTTGGAGTCGATCAACCCAATGGGACCAAATGTTGATGACTTCGTCCAGGAGGATTAGGTCAGGGTCTTTACAGGTGATGATGGAAAAGTAACAATGGGAACAGCAGCAGCAGCAGTACCTATTGAAGGCGATGTCGATGGAAGTATATGAGTTTCCGTAAGGGCAGGTATGGATGATTGTGCGGTATTATTCTTATATGTAGGGCTGTACATACTACTAGTCAGATTCGTGATATCCCCTTCTGATGGAGGTTGGGTAACAACCGGAGTTCTCACCGGCGAAGTTTCTTTCGAAGCATCCGCCTCCATGACTTTGGTCTCATGGGACTCTGACAAAGTAGCAGAACTACCCATTGGTTTAGCTCTCACAGAGATACTGCTATCTCCGACTCCTGAAATCATTGATATACCATGAGGTGGTAAATCTCTTTCAGTTAAAGACTCTTCCTCCAGACCCTGAGATTCAGAATCTGGAAGAGAAGTGGTTTGATCCAATGAATCACTTTCATGAATCAAGGGATCAGTCTGCTGGAAGTCTGATAAATATCCCGAAGGATTGTCATGTTGACTCGTTTCCATGGGATGCGGCAGATCTTCCTCATCAAGATAAGCCGGACCTCGAGACCCTGTTGTACGTTGAGGCACAGGAGGATTTCCAGCCGATACGCAGGGTGCCTTTTCAAGACTTTTCGGCTCCCCTTCGGCCGTTCTGGACTTCAATGATTGAGTTTCCTCAATCGATTGAGTCAACGCAGACTTTACTGCAGAGGAATACTTTACTTCCTTAGATGCCGAAGCACCTTGCTTTGTAGGATTTATTATTAAGTCCTGTTTAGATTGGATGGGCTTAGTGGCCTTTTTACCATCCGTGCATTTAGATCTCTTGCCTACCAAAACTTGCGCTTTATTTAGCGTAGGGCTTACTGTTATTATTGGATGTGATACGGAGATGGGTGAGGGTGACCTAATTGGTTCTAGGTCTTGGTCCGTATCACCAACGGTAGTAGTAACTGTTTGGTGGATGATAGGTGTCGAAGTCCTAGATCTAGTTACTCGTTGGGTTGGCGGAGTCTGGATCATCTCATCAGGTATATATCGAGTTCTCTTAGGAGAATGTTCAGGAGACGATTCAGATGCTGTTGCTAAAGTGTCGGTGTCACTGCTCACTTCGGGTGTTGTGGAAAGGGTTGGTTCAATCCTAGTTTGACTAGGTTCCCTGATCCTCACGGGTTGAGCTTGGTGTGCTGCCCTAGATCATTTAAGGTTCACCCTAAGTAGAGGATTAGCTGGCCCGGGTGGTTGAACTACAGGTTCCCCTACAACCTCTGGGGCTGGAACCGCGGCGGGTTCAACTTGTTCTTGTTGTACCGGGTTCGGAAGAGGTATCCCTACAGCCTCAAAATAAGAACGCATACGAGTGTCTTGGGGTTTAGCTAGCCTCACTAGCCAATCTGGAATTGGCTCAGTGAATTGATTATCAGACACCATCAGGGTATTCATCTTCAGCTCCCCAAATCGTTTCATCTGTAATCCATGTGTAACTGGTACAAATATATTTGCATTTCTGCAAGCATTTATAGCATCATGGATAAAGATACAGAAAAACCTTTCGCAAGGGATGTATGAACCCCTTGGCTTATCAACTTGAGCTTGAACCAGATCCCATAAAAGCTCAGCATAGTCAGGAGCCTCTACTCTTATGAAAGAGTAGAATACTTTCAGCATTGGCACAGTCAAGCTATCGGATCCACTCCTTGTCATCAGCAAGCATCTGTTGATGATTGAGAAGATCACATACCACCTTGAGTGCAGATATTTCTTCTGAAACTTAGCTGGTGGAACATTGGTAGCTCCAACATAACCAAGATCAAAGACAGAAGTCATCATTTGCTGAGTAGCAGGAAAAGTAGGAGCATTCTGCACAACAGGAATTCTGAATATCCTCCTGAAATCAGCTTTAGTGATACTCCTCCTCCCTTGAACTCCTCTCAGTTGAAATTCAAAACGAGCTTGTGTTCCCTATGGATTTTTAGTAGTAGGTTGTGTAGCTTCCACAAACCTAATTGTTCTGTTAAGTAACTCCAGATCTGTTACAGCTACACTGGCAATAGTACTGAGAGCAGGCCACAGTGTGTGCCTCTCTAGAATTGATGTCCAGTAGTTGCAGGGAATACTGGTTTCAGAGTTGATGAAGTGATTGTTCGCCATTTAGCTGTACAAATAAGAAATAGAAGACCACAAGATATTCAAAAAGCATATATCTCTATTCTTATTTGTCTTTGAAATCCTTTGTATATGTTTTATCTTTTCTATTTTAATATTTTTATGGTTTTTCAAAAATATAAAAATCTTTTATTCTCAAATATGATCAAATAATTGACAATCATGACATTCATATGATATTCATCACAATACAAATTTATCATGCAAAGTCAATTATACTACACAAAGAATCAGAACAACACTTAGTCAATTTTTAAACACATTTCAAGCAGATTCGGTAGTCATGAAAACTTGAGATTCTGTAACCAAATAAGCTTGAGTTTTCAGATCAGAAAGATATAGAATAAACAAGTTAAGTGTTTGAAGATAAAAATCAGAAATTTTCAAGGTACCAAAAGTCAGATTCGGTATCAAGAGAAGAACAGATTCGGTATCTCCAAAATTAACATAAAGACAATCAAACATGCATATTCTATCATGTAAAATCACAACCATAATCAATTAACCAATCAATTAAATCATAGCAATATGTTAATTGTATGAACAAACTCAGTACAGTAGATAGAACATTTTCGGTAGATACAGAATCCATCAAACAATCAATTAAACATGTAATCAAGATTGGTCAAATGATAGATCAATCAATATAACTCAGATTAGACAAGAATTCATGTTAATTAACCAAATCAACTGAGTTTAATCAAGGATTAATAAAATACGACTCAGACTCGGTAAAATCAACAGAATTTCAAAATTGAGAGTTAAAATCCAGTTATTTTGATCTTTTCTGGTTGATAGACACATAATTATCTCAGATCTATAAGTATGTTAATTAAAATGAACATTTACCCAAGAATTTGAAGATAAAGAGAGACGGACTCGGTAGATTAGGCAGATTCGGTATAATCAAGCAGACTCGGTAGGTAATTAACAACAGTAAATGAGTAAGTTTGACTTTGACCCTCCTTTTATAGATACCGAAGGTAAAATACCGAATGGGCTTTACAGAATGGGCCTATTATACCGAATTCAGTCCAATTTTCAAAACTTTATCAATTTAACTTCAAATCTTGACAAATTGACTTTTTCTCTCAATATTCATTTCAATCTTTTTATGAAAAATATTTCTGAGACAATTTTGAAAATTTTGAACTTACCGAATCTGTACTGTTGGATGTCAGATTCGGTATAATGCTAAAAATAGCATTTTATCCAGTAAAAAACAAATATTTTTGGATTTTATCTTTTCCAATTTTTATAAATTTTCCAAAATAAGATTTGTACTTAAAAGAACTTTGAATTTTGTGAACAAAGTACAAATCTTCAGTGATACCAATTGTTAAAATGGGTTGCATACTGAGATGTATACAAGCCTTAGTGAATTATTTCAGATATAAAACAAAGAATTTATGAATTCACTTTTGAAAAACAATATTTTTGAGTAATTTTCTCATTTTCTCCCTTTTTCTCCCCCTCAAAATGTGATATACAAGAACGTAAATCAGCATTTTGATAAATTACCCTAGAAAATGAATGAACTCCCCCTTGAAATATGATATCAATGAGTTACCTTCCCCTTATGTAACCATTGAACAATTATATCCAGGAAGTTATCATAATTCTAAAGGCTCTCCCTTAAAAGATGATATTCAAAGCATATGAAAATAGTTGCTCCCCCTAGAAAGTATCTACTCCCCCTTAACACAAGATCTCAAGAACAAGTCCCAACAGATCTAAGGAATATCAAGCACTATACTCTACCATGCCAATCTCTTTGATCAAGAATTTTAGCCTAAGTTCATCTAAAGGCTTAGTGAACATGTCGGCTAATTGCACTTTGGTAGGCACAAAATATAACTCTACATCCCCTTTCTCTACATGGTCCTTAATGAAATGATAGCGAATATCTATGTGTTTAGTCTTAGAATGCTGGACCGGGTTGCTTGTAATTGCAATAGCAATTTATGAATCACAGTAAATCGGGGTCTTAGAAATCTTAAAGCCATAGTCTAAAAGTTGAGTTTGCATCCACAAAACTTGTGAACAACAATGAGCTGCAGCAATGTACTCAGACTCAGCTGTTGATAAAGACACACAGTTCTGCTTTTTGGATGACCAACCAACTTGCCTATTTCCCAACATCTGAATTGATCCAGATGTGCTTTTTCTATCAACATGGCAACCGCCATGATCCGCATCAGTGTAAGCAGTGAGATTGAAATCGGATCAATGAGGATACCAGATCCCAATGTTAGGTGTACCTTTAAGGTACTGAAAAATCCTAACAACCGCTTTAGAATGAGATTTCTTAGGGTTTGACTGAAAGCGGGCACAGACAGTTACAGCAAGTGTAATGTCGGGTCGACTTACAGTCAGATACATTAAAGAACCAACCATGCTTCGATAAAGTGTAACATCAAAGGGTTCCCTATTAGCATCAGCATCCAGTAAAGTCCTCATTGGGGTTGTCATTGGTTTTAAAGCAGTCATTTTAAAATGTTTTAGCATATCATTGATATACTTTGTTTGACTGAGAAAATCTCGTTTGGTAATTGTTTTACTTGTAACCCCAAAAAGAAATTTAACTGGTCAAGCATGCTCATTTCGAATTTGCTGGCCATAAGATCACCAAATTCTTTGCATAAGGCCGGGGACGTGGAACCAAAAATAATGTCATCAACGTAAATTTGAACCAAGAGAATGTGACCATGGTTTTTACGGATGAATAGCGTTGTATCAATCGTTCCACAAGAGAAGCCGTTGTCCAGCAAGTACTTTGTTAAGGTCTCGTACCATGCACGCGGTGCTTGCTTCAGACCGTATAAAGCTTTCTCCAAGAAGTAGACGTGATTTGGATGAATGGGATTGACAAAGCCTTCTGGTTGATCGACATAGACTTCCTCTTGAAGATGACCATTCATGAAAGCAGTTTTGACATACATTTGAAACACCGTGAACTTCATATGAGAAGCAAATGCAAGGAAAAGACGAATAGCCTCAATCCTAGCAACCGGAGCAAACGTTTCGTCATAATCAATACCCTCTTGTTGTCGATATCCCTTGGTCACAAGACATGCCTTATTCCGAACCACAATTCCATCGGAATCCTTCTTGTTCTTAAAAATCCACTTAACCCCTATTGGTCGTTGACCAGTTAGTCTTGGAACCAATCGTCATACTTTCAACCGTTCAAATTGATTGATCTCTTCTTGCATTGCAACCACCCAGTTTAGATCTAGTAAAGCTTGAGCAACCGTTGTTGGTTCAATCTTACTAAGAAAGGCAGTGTATAGACACATATTCCAAGTAGCCCTTTGAGTTGAGACTGGAGCAGATGCATCACCAATAATAAGATCTATTGGATGACTTTTAGTCCATCGGTTGTGTGGAAGAGGTTGTACATCAGTGGTATCCATTAAAACATCAACCGTTGTTAACATTGAGCCTTGATCTGCTTGATCTGATGTAACGTTATCTAATGGATTCAATTGAGTATCTGGAGAAAAAGCTGGAGTTATATCAACTGATGAATCTTGAATTGGTTCAAGATTATCAGTAACAGGAGGTGGTAGGGAGGATGAAGAAGCAACAGGTGAATCAGTTGGTGTTGTATCTTCATCAAAAAGACTTTGTTGAGTCTCCACAGTAGATGACTGTGACGGTATAACCGGTGCGGTTTGAACATTTGAAATCTGTTGAGGAGCATAAAGAATATCAAACAAGATATCCAGTTCCTCTGATGTAACCGTAGGAACACCCTTCGTCGAGAAAATTGAGTTTTGCGTGAAAGAAGAAGTAGCCAGGTTAGGATCGGGTTTTGAACTGAGTTGTTCAAAAGCCATTCCCGAAAATTCATCGAACTTGACATTGATGCTCTCTTTAATCGTTTTTGTCCGTTTGTGATAAACCCGATAAGCAACTTTGTTCGAAGAATAACCGAGAAATATGGCTTGATCGCCATTTGGATCAAACTTTCTGAGGCTGTCAAAATCGTTAAGCACATAGCATATACAACCAAAGACACGGAAATATTTGACATTCAGGCGTCTACCATATAATAACTCATATGGAGTTTTATCAAAATGTTTATTAACAATACAACGATTTTAGGTATAACATGCAGTTGAATGGCCTCTCCCCACATTTTTGGAGGTAGTTTGGAGTAAGCAAGCATCGTTCGAGCTGCTTCGCATAACATACGATTACGTCGTTCTACTACTCCATTCTGTTGGGGTGTCCGAGCAGCAGAGAACTGATGTTCAATGCCTTGGTCTTTCAAATAACTATCAAGCAGGTCATTCTTAAATTCCGTCCCATTATCAGTTCGAATGCTCTTAACATGTTTGTTAAAAGAGCGTTGAGTCTTTTTAATGAACTCAATGATAATGGCGGGGGTTTCTGACTTAGTTCGCAGAAGAAAAATCCATGTAAAACGAGTATAGTCATCGATAATGACAAACACATGTTTCTTGCCACCGAGGCTTGAAATACGCATGGGTCCACATAAGTCCATATGCAATAGTTGCAAAGACGATGAAGTACTGGGGTTTTGCTTAAGCGGATGATTAGTCCGTTTTAGCTTACCCATCGCACATGATGAACACACATGATGCTTATCATAGTGAAAGGTAGGAATACCATCAACTAAGTCTTTGGAGACTAGTCGATTGATACCCTTGTAATTCAGGTGTGACATCCGATGATGCCATAACCATGAATTTTCTTTGATAGAACGAGTGGCCAAACACATGGTTGTATGTGAAGGTGCATCATTGAGGTCAATAGTGTATAGTGAAGCACAACGTTTACCAACAAGAAGATCATTTCCTTCGGTGGATTGCACCGAGCATTGTCGACGTTCAAACAGAACTTTAAGATCTCCATCGCAGAATTGACTTACACTAAATAAACTGCACCCCAAACCTTCAACTTATGAAACCCGTTTGATTGTTATGCCATTTTGCACAAAATCTCCGTAACCCGTTATCGCTGCAATTTCATCATTTCCAAAAGTAACCGTTCCTAGGAATTTGTCAACGAAGTTGACAAGCAAGGATTTATCACCCGTCATGTGTCGAGAACAACCAGAATCAATATACCAAACACAGACATCGAAACCCTATAAATGTGAATTTCCTAGAGTTTAGGTACCCAAAGTTTCTTGGGTCCTCTACGGTTAGTACCAACAATAAACTTTGGATCAACGACAAGATAATCACGTAAAGCATCATGCAGTTTAGACAATAAATCATCATTTAAAAACACATTACATGAAGCATCATACGCAATATCAAGTTTTACATCGTTATCAGAAGTCTTAACACACAACTTATTCCAAGTAGATGTTTTGTTCACAGACGAAAATTGAAAAACATGAGATGATTTCCTAGGCCAACTAGCAGATTGCGTTGGTTTGGTTGCTACTTTCTTAGTCGTGGACTTAGAAACCCATACAGATTTGTAATTCAAGTTTGGATTATGACCTGTGACACGAGAAACACCTTTGTTAGTTAGACGTCCAAACTCTTTAGTTGACACATGAGATGATTGATTTTGCAAAATTTCTAATTTGATTTTACGTTCTTTTGCATCATACTCACTTAAATTAGGTTTAGGACTTGTGTGTTGTGTGGACTTAACTAATGTTGTTAAAAGACTCACTTTTGAAGTTTTTGTCATTGGAATCATAGGAATCTTTTCAGTTGACACAGAACCATCTGGAGAATGAACCTTTTTGACAACAAATTGAGTTGTAGAAACAACTTTTGAACCACGATTGCCAAATTGAGAACGGATAGGATTTTTAAGAATAGTAATGGATTTTACATCCTTAGATGTTGACATTCCCTTTCCCTTCTTAGTAATCCCACCAATACATTCAAGCACATTGGTTTCAACATTAGACGATTGCTTAAGTGTGTTAGCCTGTTTCAGTTGAATTATCTTTTGTTATAAGCTTTTAATCTCAAGACATAATTCTTCAGCAGAAACTATCACTTCACCCTCCTTAAAAGCATAGGAACATTCTTTCTTAGGCAGTGAAGGAAATTTATCACACAGGGTAAGCATTTGTTCTAATGATTGCCACTTAAGTTGCAAGTCAATATTCTCCTTTTCTAGTTGAGCTACTATACGATTCAAATTCCGTACAGCAGGTAAATGCAAATAATAATCGTGCAAAGGATCAAGTTGACTTTCTAAATCTATCAAAGGTTCAATAATCGGTTCAGTATGAGGTTCTACTTTTTCATCTAAAGAATTTTGACCTAGAGATTCTGTCTCAAAGAAAACAGTTAGTTCATGTGCTAGGTCTTCACAGAAAACATTATCAGAACATGCAGGTAAAGCAGGTAGAACTGGTTTCACATCAAAAGTTGGTTCATCAAACACCTCATCTATGTTAACAATGCTAGAACTAGATTTGTTAAACACGTCATTCTCAAGCATTAAAATGTATTTCTCTAACATGAGTGTAGGAATGTAAACCAATCTACGTGTCGGCACATAATTAGCACATTGCACATTCTTTTCATTTTCAACAAGTTCCTTCAAGAAAGCAGGATTTGATTTACCTATTTTTGCATTAATTTTCTCATACATTAAGCTAATTTGATGGTATTTTTTAGATTTTTGATTAACAATAATATCATCAAAATCAGCATCAGAAGAATGCACAAAATGTGGTAGTAAACCAGCTTGAAAGTAATCAGAATGATATAATCCTGGAATCTTTTTGGAAGCTCCATCTAAGATCTTAGGATCTTCAAAACCCAACCCTCACTTTTCACCATGAATCGTTTTTGGTCTATTCATGAAAATCTTTTGTTTTGAAAGTTTCATATCCATGATAGCTTTGGATTACTCCGTTCGATAGAGTTTTTCCTCATATCGAGCAAGTTGAGCTTTCATTAGAACAAACTCTTTTGACAATGAAGAGATTTCAGTGTCTTTTTCAATTATTGCGTTTTCCAAATGAATAATTTTCTTGTTTAGCTTTGAAAGTGTGGGTTCATGTTGGTTTTTTAAATCAGAAAGATCTTTTTCTAAGAATTGAACTTTTTCTACAAGTCGTTCAGATTTTAAACGATAATCAGTTCGTTCGACTTTAATCGGATGAATTGTCTTTTTAAGATCTTCCAACTCAGATTCCGAGGAGCTGAGTTGGATGGTCAACTTTTGCAATTCCGATTGTAATTTGGATGAAGATGGTTTGGTCTCAGAAAGTTTGATTTTGTCTTTTAAAACCTTGTTTTCAGATTTTAAGCCTTTGACTTCTTTTGACATTGAGACCAGATTCTTCATCAAGTCATTTTGCATTTTTATAAAATCAGGTGAGATTTCAGTTGATTGTACCTCATCATCGTCAGATATTGAGTCAGAATTCTCCAATGCTTCCTTAGCTTTGATGAGCTTGGTCACCTTGCAAACATTTGCATGTTCCACCTCTGAGTCTGAATCATCAGTCCAGTTAAACCAAGTATCATCAACCGGTTTCAGCTCTCCCCCAGTTTCCACAATCTTAGCCATCAACATTTTCTTCTTGTAGTAAGCTGCGTCCTTCTTCTTAGGCATTTTGCACTCACGAGAGTAATAACCAGATTTGCCACAATTGAAATAGATTGAATCTTCCTTCTTGGAATCATCAGCACGTTGTTGTTTGGATTGATCAGCTTTCTTGTAGTACGAGGAAGATGATGAGTGTTTGCGTTGATTGCTTGATTTGCCTTTAAACTTGTGTTTGTTCAAGGCATTTGTGAACATGGTTGCCATCTTGACTAATTCACGGTGTGAATCATCAACATCAGAAAGATTCAACTCTTCAGAATCAGTTGATTCTTCAACAAGCACTTTCTTGGACAAGCTTTTGGAACATGATTTGCTCTTCTTTTTGGCAATTATAGCAAGAGGATCACTTGGAGATGACTCTTTCCTTCCTTCTTGAAGTTTAGACACCTCAGGTTGGTAATGCATAAGAACTCCAACAAGCTCATGAATAGTCAACTTGTCAATCTCTTTGGTAGATCGAACAATGGTTCCATAAGAAAGTCAATCAGCATTGAGCTTTTTGAGGAATTTCATGTTGACTTCAGCATGTACTTTTACAATCTTACACCTTTTCAACTCATTGAGAACACCATTGAAACGATGGTAGGTATCCTTGAGTAGCTCTTCTGGTTCCTGCTTGAAATCTTCATACAATCCCAGAGCCTTATTCAATTTAGTAACGTCTGACATGTCATAACCTTCTTGTTGTCGTTTAATCTCATCCCATATATCTTTTGCAGTAGTGTTGCTATCAACATTTTCAAATAGCTCATATGGGATAGCTTGCATTACAATATTCTTAGCCTCTATGTCACCCTGAGCTCTTTCACGTTTATCACCAGAAAGTTCATAGACTGGAATTGGCATACCAGTATCCGGATGAAAATCAACAACTGGACCATCTCTCAGTGAAGCCCAAATATGTTTAGCTTTCTCACCCTTATAGTCTATGTACTGAGTAATACGATGAAGCCACTGAGTGTACTTGCCATCAAACAACACTGGAGGTCGGGAATCTGATCCAATGATAAGAGTATCTTGAGTAGACATCTTAAATTGAGTTAGATTCGGTATAGATTCGGTATTAAACACAATCTATGATCAGGGTTCAGTATAAAATCTAACAAGAATGTCAGATTCGGTAAAAATTCGGTACAGTAGCAGATTCGGTAAGTGGTTCGGTACTGTAGCAGATTCGGTAACAATTCAGTATACCAGATTCTGTATCAGAAACTGATAAGAATCACAAGTAACACACCCAAATTCGGTATGGATTCGGTAACCACACAACTTGAAGCCTCAGAATACTTAAAACCAATGGATTAAGTGATACAGAAAATCAGATTCTGTATCTGACTCGGTAGTCAGATTCTGTGTGAATTTGAAGTTCAAACTCAATTCAATCCCTTTGAATTAGATTCTGTAACCTTGCTGCACAAGGAAACAAGTTAGTATCACATAAAATATCAAAGATACCGAATGTATAGAATACCGAATGTCAACTGTAGCAGTTGACAATACCGAGTCTAAGTCTAAAACTTAGAAATATAACAGAATCCTTTCTCAAACCACACCAATTAGCTGCGTATGATTAAACCGAATGTGATAGAATCACAAACACACCACAATCTGTAACACTTAAGATGAATTTCCAGTAATGAAGCAGATTCGGTATGACAGTTACGATACCGAATGTTGATCAAATCTTCAAAACTTGAAGAATTGAAGAAATTAAACCGACAGAAATGTGATTTAACACCTCACGAACACAACTGAATCTTTAAATCTTCACAAAACACCAGAATCAAGCTTGAATTAAGCAATACCGAGAGTTTTAGCCACAAACTCTAAAAATTAACTTGATTCTCCATAATTGAAGTTAAAAAGCTGTAATGATGATCGAAACTCTTTATAATAGACCTAATACACCTTCGCTGAACTTATCACAAGAATCTGAACATCAGATTATCAAATTCGATAATACCGAATCTGATTCAATATACCGAGAGTGTTCAGATTCTGTAAACTACAATCTCTGGATCGATATAGTGATGTAGAATCACTTCCTGGTAGCTCTGATACCAAATGATAGGTCAGATCATGTTGAGATTGAGAGAAATGATAAGATAGAATGAGATTCGTTATGTAAGAAGGAGACTCGGTACTAGAGAGAATCGGTACAAATTAAATTTCACAGCTTCTAGAACTCAGTTACAATACAATGGCTATCTAATTAGGACTACATAGGTTCCTTATATAGCCCTCTTCTAAGGAACCTTCATTTAAGCTTAATTCACATTAACACTATACAACTTCGGGGTCCTAACAGTATTCTATAGGGCAAGCAGATGGTAAGCTGAGGAAGATAGAAGAATAATTTAAGGTAGTACTTTAAGATTAACAGGTGGGTCATTTGGAAATGACCTCATATTAACCAAACTTGGGAGTTTTAATGTAGTAGTTGAAAAGGATTAGTTACCTACGCACATACATATGTTATTTGAGAAGATTGATAAAATTTTCACGGCAGTATAATAAGATTTGGTTGGAATGGACTTCAGGATTAACCTAATACTCATCAAGTTACGAAGCTTGATGAAATAGTTGGAACAGACTGGATTTCAAGGATGAAAGCGGAATTTATTTATAGTGAGAAAAATTTATTCGTATACCTCGCGAAAATAGTGAACTATTACGGGAAGGGAAGTAGCCCGAAAGCCGAACCTTATTAGTTGCATGACAACTACCCGAAATCCCACAATGGAAATGGGAAGGAATTCATCACTGAGATACCAAAGACGGTAAGATGGTTAGGACACTATCTGGGTTATTGTTGACCGCCTCACCAAAACTGCTCACTTTCTAGCCATAAAAAGGAATTCGATACAATGGACAAACTTGCACAACGATACATAAAGGAATTTGTATCCCGTCACTTCAGCAATTCAAATTCTATATTAAAGATTACCCAAGAATCTCATTTGATACTCATTCTTACGCAACTCCAAACCCTAACTTATTACGAGGAATTTCTTATTCGATGATAACCACAACATCATCCTTCTTACTTCGATATTAGTCATACTAGTTCGAAATTTTCCTAAAATCAATGAGTAGTTAACTCTCATCCTCATACTCTTCCATTCGTAACTCACTTATAAGCAACAACTTCACACTTAAGCATTTTTGGTCAAAGGACTTGTGCCCTACTAATAGTCATCAACCACGTTTAAATTTAACAGACCTCGTGACATTTTTGCTCAAATACCACCCAAAATTTCAAAAAAAAAAAAAAAAAAACTTTTACTTAACCCTCATCAATCTTTATCCAACTTGTAACCTTCGAGATATGAAAATTTTGTTTGCCAAAATTTTACACTCACTATTTTACCGTGCGATCCTCTCAAAGTTTTATAAAAATAAATTTATTTTATTGCCATTCGTACAAATTTTAGAAGTCGTATATGTTATATATAATAAAGTAAATAATCACTTACTTTTGACTAGTACATGTGAAATTTTACTTTCACTTTTACAAATCAATCCTTTTAATCAAAAGACATTTTACTTGATGTAACCTATATTTACTAAGAACTTCGTTTCTTTTCTTACATTATCATCTTAAACAATTTCTATAAAAACTTTCGTTGCTTATTATATAAAATTTTTCGTTGCTTATCCGTAACCAAGTCATCATGAAGACTTTATGTGACGACTCCGTCAAAACACTTAACGGCTCCGTCACTTGGTTCCACAGCTTGATCGAAACTCTATATGAATTTAATAAAACAACCTTGCATTCTTTATTTAAAAATGATTTCCTATAAAGAAAATCTACTAAATTGTATAAGTTTAGAAAAACTATACATAAATACTTTAACCAAATGTTGACCAAACAAAGTCAACAACATCCACTTTTTAATGTAACAAAATAGAATGCAAGTTAATGTTTAACAAAAGCTGCCATCATAAATATGCAGACCCTCTAAGCACAGCGGAAGCAGTCAATCATAAACCTGAGAATAAAACATGCGAGTAACTATCAACAAAAATGTTGAGTGAATTATAGGTTTAATATTGCAAACAATATTTAATGTAAACAATAAAAATTTATGTTTGAAAACATAAAACTCCTTTGTAAACCACCAAATTATATGCTAGAAAACATATAATAAATCATTATTCCATTTTCCGTGAGCCACCTGGTAACCACTTAACCCTTTATTTACCCTTGCCAAACACAATAAATAATATACACCGAACAAGTGAATCTACAACAAAATACGAAGTACTAAACATTCCGATAACAAATTGCTAGCGCGACTAGCTCGAAATGGGGTTGTCAAACCCGATAGATCTATCCATAGGATTCGCGTTCACCAGTAGAAACCAGTGATTACAGTTACCAGACTAGGGAATATTTTTGTTCAACTCACAATGAATAATTTAAACCAACTTCCACTTGTCCAAAATATAAAATAAATTGCATGTATTCTCATCCCAAAAGATTTAAATAGAAAAATGGGACTATAACTCACCTTAATAGCAAACGAAGTAACCACACAATTATGCGAACAGCAAATGAAGTAAAGTGATCATGAATGGTCACAACGCCGACCTATAAATAAAGCAGGTCGATATAAATAACTAACTTAGGTCAAGTCTTAGTATGATAGCTATTGTACATGTTGCAAGTAGACATAGAACAACACTCAACATGCATCGGTTTGATCGGAACAGCGTACGGACACACTTTCTATTTTTAGAAAGTTTCTATTTTTAGCAGGTTTCCATTTTTGGAAAGTTTTCTATTTTAGGAAAGTTTCTATTTTTGAAAAGTTTCTATTTTTGGAAAGTTTCCAAATTTAGAAAGTGCTATTTTTAGAAAGTTTTGAAGTTAGGAAAGTTTCCTTATTTAGAAAGTCAACAGAAGTCAACTGAAAGTCAAAGTCAACCGAAAGTCAACTCAAAAGTCAACCTTGGTCAAACATAGTCAACATTAATTTTAAAAGTGTAAAGTATAATAATAACATAAGTTATAATGTTAATTAAAGTTAAATATGTATAATTATGTCATAACATAAGTTTAATTAAATAAAAATGAATTATTAAAGTTAAGATAAGTTTAAATGATATAATTAATATAACATAAGTATTTAATTAATTAATTAAATATTAGTCATAATATAAGTATTATTAATTAATAATAAATTTTAAAACATATCATAAGTATTATTAATTAATAATGAATTATTAATCATTTCATAAGTTTCTAATTAAAATTATTAAATCATAAGTATTTAATAATTAGATCATAATTAAATAATAATTAAGTCTTATAATAATTAAATAATTATTTAATCTTTATTATAAGTCTTAAAATAATATTCTCATAAAATAAATTTAATACTTATCATAAGTATTTTTCATTAATAATAAAAGTATTATTAATCATAAGTTTAATTAAAACGTTAATTAAATCATAAGTAATAATTAAATGATATAATAAATATATATCATAAGTCTTAAATGATAATAATTACTTCTTATATCATAAGTAATTAATCAATAATGAAAATCATTATTTTTATCATAAGTTTCAATATTTAACCATAAGTTTTAATTCAAAAGTTCATCGGGTCATAACTTGAGCCCCGGGAATCAGTTTTCGGCGAGCCTTATATATATCTTCTCCTAACCAACCCACCCGACACATTAGTGTGCTCAAGAACATCCCAAGAACAGTCACCAAGTCGTGACTTACAGCTCTAAATTAGTTTGTACCTTTAATCCGCTCAAAAACGTATTTTAGTCATAACGGGTGATCCGTGGCTCGGATTTCGATGACCCGAACATGAAAGTTCATCCCATCATCAATCCTAACACACTAGTACACCCTAAAGACTCCAAAAATGGTCACAAAGTCGGACCATAACTGAACCAATTCGTTTTCACCATTTAATCTTTACAAAACACCATTTTAATCATATCTTAAGCTCCGGGAATCGAAACGACATGAATCCCGAGTCTAAAATTAATGTCTTGATGAGAGGAACTCATCTAAACACTTTAATTTCACTTTTATATCAGTTACATAACCAGAAAAGAACGAATAAGCTGCTGTCCCAAATTAATCAAACCGAAAACATGTATAATCGAGTAATTCTACGCATACAATCAACAATACAATAACACATAATCATCATACTACTAATATAACATGTAAAATCAGAAAAATAAATGAAAAATTGAAAAGTTAGAGTTAGGGTTTATACCCTAATCAAGAATCGAAGGATATGAACGTGTAGAGAACGATTAGTAGAATCCGATTGTGTTGAAAGCCCTAAATTCCAAACAAGAAATCAATTGATGGTGATGATGTTTTGGGTGGTGGTAGGCGACGGCCTAGAGAGGAAGGAGAGGAGAAAACACAAAAAAAATTAGAAGGTGAAATGAGGGAAATGAAGAGTGAAATTAGGTTTTGTTCCATAAAACTCCAAGTTTAGAAAAATGGCACAATACCCCCTTCCATGAGGGTTTAGGCCGGCTCTATCAAGAGGGTGGGACCCTTTTATGGCCCAAAATTGATAAATGACTAATTGCTTGTGGCCCGAATGTCCGATCGAAGCCCGAAACGCGAAAACGCTACTACGCGATTGATTTTTCGGAGAGATAACAACTACGCTACGGATAAAATATATAAACACTATATATGATCATATGACATTAAAATATCATATTTAAAATATTTAGGACTTAAAAATCCCAAAAGCTCGACCGTTGGTTTGAAAACTGAAAAGATTCGCCGGATAGAAATCCGCGACACGTAGAAACGTACAACTTGAAATATGAATACAAATATTCATATAACACATAATAATTAATATATTATTACAAAAATAATAATATAGGTCATAGAAATGACGTGCCACGAATAACAATTAACGGTCGTTAAATAATTAACGGCAAAAGATAACGGAAAAAGTAGGGTCGTTACAGTACCTTCCCGTTACGGAAATTTCGTCCCGAAATTTAAGCAGGTGCAGGGGTTGACTCAGCATCTGAGAACAAATGCGGGTACTTCTGCCTCATCTAGTCTTCATGCTCCCAAGTGAACTCGGGACCGCGTCTGGCGTTCCATCGAACTCGAACAATAGGAATTTTGCTCTGCTTGAGAGTCTTAACCTCTCGGTTCATAATTTCGACAGATTCCTCAATAAAATGGAGTTGTTTATCAACATGAAGTTCCTCCAAAGGAATAGTTTCACCGGCCTAGGCCAAACACTTCTTCAAATTCGATACATGAAAAACATCGTGAACAGCACTGAGTTCTCGTGGCAACTTCAAACGATAAGCCGCCGGTCCAACTCTCTCAATAATCTCAAAAGGTCCAACAAAACGAGGACTCAACTTTCCCCTTTTACCAAAATGTATCACACCCTTCCAAGGTGAAACCTTTAACATAACACGGTCACCGACCTGAAATTCAATATCGTTCCTTCTCTTATTGGCATAACTCTTTTGCCGACTTCTGGCGGTTCTCAATCTTTCCTTAATCTGTACGATCTTCTCGGTAGTCTCATGAATAATTTCTGGACCTGTGAGTTGAGCATCCCCAACCTCATTCCAGCAGACAGGAGACCTACACTTTCTACCATACAGAGCTTCAAATGGTGCGGCTTTAATACTTGCATGATAACTGTTATTATAAGAAAATTCAACCAGTGGAAGGTACTTATCCCAACCATTACCAAAATCAATGATGCATGCTCGTAACATGTCTTCCAACGTTTGAATGGTCCTTTCACTCTGACCATCTGACTGTGGATGATAAGCGGTGCTCATATCCAATTTAGTTCCCAAAGCATCTTGTAAGGACTGCCAAAACCTCGATGTAAATCGACTGTCTTGGTCCGAAATAATAGATACGGGAACACCATGCCTCGAAACAATTTCCTTCAAATATAGACGGGTAAGCTTCTCCACCGAATCAGTTTCCTTAATCGGTAAGAAATGAGCTGATTTTGTGAGTCGGTCAACAATCACCCAAATGGTATCATAACCACCTACAACTCTCGGTAACTTCGCAATAAGTCCATCGTAATACCTTCTCACTTCCACTCGGGAACTTCAGGTTGCACCAAAAGTCCAGACGGTTTTTGATGTTCAGTTTTAACCTTAGCACAGGTCAAACACTTAGCCACATACGTAGCCACATCAGCTTTCAAATTAAACCACCAATACAGCTCCTTAAGATCGTGATACATCTTTCCTGAACCAGGATGAATAGAGTACCTAGACTTATGAGCTTTATCTAAAACAAGTTGTCGTAGATCACCAAACTTCGGAACCCAAAGGCGTCCCGCAAAGATACCGAGTGCCATCGGTTCGTACCTCAAACTGTTTACTTAAGCCTCGGACCTTCCCGTTACAAAATTTTCCTCTCTCAAGGCTTCTTGTTGAGCTGCAAGAATCTGCCTTGCGAGGTTTGTTCGAATGGTCATATTCAAGGCCCTAAACCTACGAGGTTCAACTCTCTCTTTTCGACTTAAAGCATCAGCCACGACATTGGCTTTTTCCCGGAATGGCTAAAGGAGTTCACAATCATAATCGTTCAATAATTCAACCCATCTTCGCTAATTCATATTCCACCGTCTTTGATCAAATATATGTTGAAGACTTTTGTGATCAGTGTACACTGTACATTTGACCCCATATAAGTAATGTCTCCAATTCTTGAGTGCGAACACAACAACTCCCAACTCTAAATCATGGGTTGTATAATTCTGTTCATGGATCTTCAACTGACATGACACATAAGTGATGACTTTCTTTTGTTGCATCAAAATGCAACCAAAGCCCTGACGCGATGCATAATAATAGACAACAAAATCGTCATTACCCTCAGGTAGTGACAATATCGGAGCGGAAATTAACTTCTCCTGCAGAGTTTGAAAAGCTGCATCTTGTTCATACTTCCACTCATACTTTTTCCCTTTGTGCGTTAAAGCAGTCAGAGGTTTAGCTATTTGAGAGAAATCTTGAATGAACCTTTTATAATGGCCTGCTAATCCTAGAAACTGGCGAATTTGAGTAGGAGTTTTCGTAATTTGCCACTTTTCAATTGCCTCAATCTTGGCGGGATCAACTAGTATTCCTTGTTTACTAACAATATATCCAAGGAATTGAACTTCTCTTAACCAGAAAGTACACTTAGAGAACTTAGCGTACAACTCTTCTTTTCTCAATAAATCAAGCACCAACTTCAAATATTCTTCGTGCTCTTCATCACTCTTAGAATAAATAAGGATGTCGTCGATAAAAACAATAACGAATTTGTCCAGATAGGGTCTGCACACACGGTTCATGAGGTCCATGAACACAGCAGGTGCATTTGTCAATCCGAACGGCATAACAAGAAATTCAAAGTGACCGTAACGGGTGCGAAAAGCTGTTTTCGAAACATCAGTTTCTTTAGCGCGTAGTTGGTGATAACCGGAACAAGGATCAATCTTAGAATAAACGGGCAAACCTTGAAGTTGATCGAACAGATCATCAATTCTCGGAAGAGGATAACGATTCTTAACAGTGAGCTTGTTCAACTCGCGATAATCAGTACACAATCGGAACGAACCATCTTTCTTCTTAATAAACATAATAGGGTATCCCCAAGGGGACGAACTAGGACGAATGAAATATAGTTGCAGCCAACAAAGGAAGAAATATAGAGAGTAACCATATCAGTGGTAACGGTGTTTAAGACAATTCCTTCAAAGGGAATAACGAGGATTATGAACTTCAAAGTAAATTTTCATTACATTTCTGAAAGTAAGATGTACAAAAGGTGTGATATTTCAACGACAATAAACTTCCTCGCACAATGAGCGAGTCAATCTAGGATTCATCCTTATTCTTCAATTTATATGCGGATGAAAGGAAACGTGAATCATGGGTTATAAAGAATGGCCGACTCCAGGTGAGATGAATCTCCAAAAGAAATTTCGTGTACCTCAAAGTATTGAATCCTAGGATTGATGTTTACGAGGGTGTTGCGGTTGACAGCGAAAATTGAGAGTAGAAACTCCTCAAACGGTCTAGTGTAATATATATCCATGATACCCATTAGAATAACAGTCAGGGTAGAAATCCATCTAGTGCCTTTTCTACAATAAGGTGGGCACCGAGTGTACCCCAGAAAATTGATTTATCGGTCCGCGTTTCGGCCATGTCCAACCATAAGAGGGAAAAATTCTATGGGCGCAAAGACTTTCCAACAAATTTTATAAAACTGGCATCCAAACTGGTGTAAGAACTTCTATCAATGAACTTAATGGTGAATTTCATCCTTAAACGGAGAATGAGAAGAACGGTGATCCAAACACTCTGTAGAGTAATGCGAAAATTCTAATGTAATCAATCAAAGAAGTTTTGAAAAAGCTTTAAACGTCTAATGTAACCCCATAAATGGAACAAAGCTCTTAGTAAATTTAGAAGTATGTACAACGTGTACCATTTTACGTAAAACAATTTGAGTTAACTAAACAACTCGACAAGAGTGGTTTTAAAATAATTTTGAAGGTATAATTTAGTGTATACTAGCCAAAATAGGTAAGGGTAAATTTATCCATTTGAACTCATACGTACATATATGATTTTATAAATAGTATACATGACAAAATATTTCATTACTTCTATTCGCCCATAAATCTCGTGAGAACCGCCCAATTACACAAATGTGTAAAGATTTTAATGAAAAGCGGGGTATCCGCATTACATAGGTTACGAGTTGAAGTAAGATCGTTGAAGCTCGGGTGAAGGACTTGAATCGTCTTGCGACATCTAATCAATAAATGCTACGAGGTCATGAAAACCAACGAGTTAAATATTGTTTTGACTTTTATCAGGACACAAGTCCTTGGGTTAAAACTATTCACGTGCGAAGCTGTCACTAACAAGCGAGTTATGAATGATAAAACATGGGGTAGGTAGTTCGGTTAAGACGAGTCTCTCGTATATCAACAAATAAGAAAATGAGTATCTTCCTTACTCATGTAATAACGTTAGAATTTCCGAATGAGTGGTGTACAAATTTTCTTTGACTCATTTTCTATTCCTCATGTCACAATACTGGGACTTTTTATGAATTAACGTAATATAATCACGTTGGCCTGACGCCATTATATTTCACTAACTCATAGTTCCATTCCAATATCACTACATAAGGTCAGGACACGTGGTCAACCTCGAATTTCAACAAAATTTTCCCTAAAATAATTTCTTAACAATGTGCTAAGGATAGCACAAGAGACAAAGACATCGAAAGTAATGAATAGGAGTAACGATGACATAAAAATGTCTTCAAAGTACCAAGAATCTCTAAAAGTCAAGAATTACGTTTTCCGTTTCAAAAACCAAAGCACATAGGCACAACGGCACAAAGGCACGTAATATAACAAAAATGTTATATACCCAAACACAATAGCTGACATTGAAATGCCGAGCCTTTAGAAGTCAATAATGACTTCTCGCGTAATATAACTCGAAAGTCATATACATAACCATAATAGATGACATAGAAATGCCTAGAATTCTAGAACACGTAATGTAACTCAAACGTTATATCAATAAGCACAAATTATGACATAGAAATGTCGAGAATTTCAGAAGTCAAGAATGACACCCCCTCGGTTTCACTAACCGAGGTGTTCCTTTAAAATATGAACTCGCATGAGTCGGAGAATACGTTTAAATCGGAATGGGAGTTCCTCCCGGATTCAGAACATAATAGAAATGTATGTATGATAACAATACACATACCAACACGATACAAATAATTACATATAATAATATATAATAGGCTGGGCTGTAGACTAGACTCACTAATGCACCCTATTGACTCGGGTAAAGACATCAATGCAGCCTAATTCCCTACAACCAAAGCTCTGATACCAACTGTGACGACTCCGTCAAAACACTTAACGGCTCCGTCACTTGGTCCCACAGCTTGATCGAAACTCTATATGAATTTAATAAAACAACCTTGCATTCTTTATTTAAAAATGATTTCCTATAAAGAAAATCTACTAAATTGTATAAGTTTAGAAAAACTATACATAAATACTTTAACCAAATGTTGACCAAACAAAGTCAACAACATCCACTTTTTAATGTAACAAAATAGAATGCAAGTTAATGTTTAACAAAAGCTGCCATCATAAATATGCAGACCCTCTAAGCACAGCGGAAGCAGTCAATCATAAACCTGAGAATAAAACATGCGAGTAACTATCAACAAAAATGTTGAGTGAATTATAGGTTTAATATTGCAAACAATATTTAATTTAAACAATAAAAATTTATGTTTGAAAACATAAAACTCCTTTTTAAACCACCAAATTATATGCTAGAAAACATATAATAAAACATTATTCCATTTTCCGTGAGCCACCTGGTAACCACTTAACCCTTTATTTACCCTTGCCAAACACAATAAATAATATACACCGAACAAGTGAATCTACAACAAAATACGAAGTACTAAACATTCCGATAACAAATTGCTAGCGCGACTAGCTCGAAATGGGGTTGTCAAACCCGATAGATCTATCCATAGGATTCACGTTCACCAGTAGAAACCAGTGATTACAGTTATCAGACTAGGGAATATTTTTGTTCAACTCACAATGAATAATTTAAACCAACTTCCACTTGTCCAAAATATAAAATAAATTGCATGTATTCTCATCCCAAAAGATTTAAATAGAAAAATGGGACTATAACTCACCTTAATAGCAAACGAAGTAACCACACAATTATGCGAACAGCAAATGAAGTAAAGTGATCATGAATGATCACAACGCCGACCTATAAATAAAGCAGGTCGATATAAATAACTAACTTAGGTCAAGTCTTAGTATGATAGCTATTGTACATGTTGCAAGTAGACATAGAACAACACTCAACATGCATCGGTTTGATCGGAACAGCGTACGGACACACTTTCTATTTTTAGAAAGTTTCTATTTTTAGCAGGTTTCCATTTTTGGAAAGTTTTCTATTTTAGGAACGTTTCTATTTTTGGAAAGTTTCTATTTTTGGAAAGTTTCCAAATTTAGAAAGTGCTATTTTTAGAAAGTTTTGAAGTTAGGAAAGTTTCCTTATTTAGAAAGTCAACAGAAGTCAACTGAAAGTCAAAGTCAACTGAAAGTCAACTCAAAAGTCAACCTTGGTCAAACATAGTCAACATTAATTTTAAAAGTGTAAAGTATAATAATAACATAAGTTATAATGTTAATTAAAGTTAAATATGTATAATTATGTCATAACATAAGTTTAATTAAATAAAAATGAATTATTAAAGTTAAGATAAGTTTAAATGATATAATTAATATAACATAAGTATTTAATTAATTAATTAAATATTAGTCATAATATAAGTATTATTAATTAATAATAAATTTTAAAACATATCATAAGTATTATTAATTAATAATGAATTATTAATCATTTCATAAGTTTCTAATTAAAATTATTAAATCATAAGTATTTAATAATTAGATCATAATTAAATAATAATTAAGTCTTATAATAATTAAATAATTATTTAATCTTTATTATAAGTCTTGAAATAATATTCTCATAAAATAAATTTAATACTTATCATAAGTATTTTTCATTAATAATAAAAGTATTATTAATCATAAGTTTAATTAAAACGTTAATTAAATCATAAGTAATAATTAAATGATATAATAAATATATATCATAAGTCTTAAATGATAATAATTACTTCTTATATCATAAGTAATTAATCAATAATGAAAATCATTATTTTTATCATAAGTTTCAATATTTAACCATAAGTTTTAATTCAAAAGTTCATCGGGTCATAACTTGAGCCCCTGGAATCAGTTTTCGGCGAGCCTTATATATATCTTCGCCTAACCAACCCACCCGACACATTAGTGTGCTCAAGAACATCCCAAGAACAGTCACCAAGTCGTGACTTACAGCTCTAAATCAGTTTGTACCTTTAATCCGCTCAAAAACGTATTTTAGTCATAACGGGTGATCCGTGGCTCGGATTTCGATGACCCGAACATGAAAGTTCATCCCATCATCAATCCTAACACACTAGTACACCCTAAAGACTCCAAAAATGGTCACAAAGTCGGACCATAACTGAACCAATTCGTTTTCACCATTTAATCTTTACAAAACACCATTTTAATCATATCTTAAGCTCCGGGAATCGAAACGACATGAATCCCGAGTCTAAAATTAATGTCTTGATGAGAGGAACTCATCTAAACACTTTAATTTCACTTTTATATCAGTTACATAACCAGAAAAGAACGAATAAGCTGCTGTCCCAAATTAATCAAACCGAAAACATGTATAATCGAGTAATTCTACGCATACAATCAACAATACAATAACACATAATCATCATACTACTAATATAACATGTAAAATCAGAAAAATAAATGAAAAATTGAAAAGTTAGGGTTAGGGTTTATACCCTAATCAAGAATCGAAGGATATGAACGTGTAGAGAACGATTAGTAGAATCCGATTGTGTTGAAAGCCCTAAATTCCAAGCAAGAAATCAATTGATGGTGATGATGTTTTGGGTGGTGGTAGGCGAAGGCCTAGAGAGGAAGGAGAGGAGAAAACATAAAAAAATTAGAAGGTGAAATGAGGGAAATGAAGAGTGAAATTAGGTTTTGTTCCATAAAACTCCAAGTTTAGAAAAATGGCACAATACCCCCCTCCATGAGGGTTTAGGCCGGCTCTAGCAAGAGGGTGGGCCCCTTTTATGGCCCAAAATTGATAAATGACTAATTGCTTGTGGCCCGAATGCCCGATCGAAGCCCGAAACGCGAAAACGCTACTACGCGATTGATTTTTCGGAGAGATAACAACTACGCGACGGATAAAATATATAAACACTATATATGATCATATGACATTAAAATATCATATTTAAAATATTTAGGACTTAAAAATCCCAAAAGCTCGACCGTTGGTTTGAAAACTGAAAAGATTCGCCGGATAGAAATCCGCGACACGTAGAAACGTACAACTTGAAATATGAATACAAATATTCATATAACACATAATAATTAATATATTATTACAAAAATAATAATATAGGTCATAGAAATGACGTGCCACGAATAACAATTAACGGTCGTTAAATAATTAACGGCAAAAGATAACGGAAAAAGTAGGGTCGTTACACTTTATAACCGTCGAAATCGAGAGATTCATTTGTATGTGATAAAGGCACTGACTACCACGTAATGCAAGGCCTTCGGGCATCCACTAATACTTACACCATTCAAAATTATTGCGTTACCCCATGGATCTATTTCACCACACCTGTTGGAACAATGCTCTTTCTTACATAACTCTGAGTCCTGACTCATTCCAAGAAACTCTCATTTGGTGATATTAACACCATCAGTATTCCAACTTTATTATTAGTCACGACCTGTTTGGCATGTTGCAAATTCAAGAAGCGATTAACTTCTCATCCTCGTGCTATATCCTTCGTACCTCACTTTTTAGCAACGGCTTCACACGTGAATATTTTAGCCCGAAGACTTGTGTCCTGATAATTACCAAAACTACAGTTATGTCATTAGTTTTCATTACCTAGTAACTGGTCACCCGATGATTCAAAGTTTTTCCACTCAATCTTTTCAACTCGTAACCTTTGAAATACGAAAAACTATGTTTATCAAAATTTTTACACGTTGTTTATTTGTAGGTCCTTACAAGATTTACAGACAATGAAAGTACTAAAAATTTTTCTGTCACTTATACGATTTATAAAATCATATAGGTATAAATGTATACTTACTTATTTTGATACTAAGTTATATCTTCAAATTATTTAAAAACCGCTCATTTACCGAGTTATTCAACTTAAGTCGAATAGTTTTGTGCAAAATGGTACACGTTGTACCTACTTCTAAATTTACTAGGAACTTCGTTCCGTCTATGTTGTCACAACAAACGTTTAAAGGTTTTGTTTTTCAAAACTCCCTTAGTTGATTTCATTAAAGGTTTTCGTATTAGACTACACCATGTATGGATCACACTTTCTCTTGCCCTCTGTTAGAGATGAAACTTACTGTTAAGATCTTTGTTTAAAAAAAAACTCTTGAGCCACTTTGGATGGCAACTTTATGAAATTGGTTGGGAAGTCTTTGCGCTCATAGAATATTCCTTTTAAGGTTAGACTTGGCGAAAACGCGGGCCGATAAATCAGTTTTCCAGAGTACACTAAATGGTCACCCCTTGTAGGAAGGGCACTAGGTGAGTTTCTACTCTCAATATTTCACAGCTAAACGCAACATCCTCGTAAACATCATCTCTATGAATCAGTATGTTAAGATACAGGAATCATTTTTGAGATTCTTTTCACTTAGAGTAAACCATTCTTTAGGACCAAGAGTTCACGTATCTTCTCATTCGCACACCCCCTAAGTACACGGATAAATTCAGAATGAACCACTCGAAGAGTTCACTCTCGTTCAAATACCACACCTTTCATGCGACTTTCTTTCGGAAATGTAATATAAGATACTTTGAGAACCTATGAATCTTGTTATCCCTTGGGAGGGGACTGCTTAAAACATCTACGACACTGATGTGGATACTCTATATATATTTCTTTCTTCATTGGTTGCAACTATATGTTGCACTAGTTAACGTTAACCCTAACTTCAACATGTAACTGAAAGGATGAAGTTACATTATGGAACTGTGCTTTCATTTCATCCAAGGATAGGTTCACCTGCAGTATGGTAAACTAGGTGATATCCCTCATTGTTTGTTCAGACCGTCCAGAAGACACTATGAATAATTATGGCTTGCAAGTCCGATTGGTCACTTCTAGCTAAAACTTCAATTCACTTACTCAAATGAAACGTTCTTAAATATCAGGTTCCTTATGCCTATGGTCTCCTTCCGAAATCAAGGGGTTAGTAAGATCCATGGCTAACATTATCCAGACATCAAATCGCATGGTTAGGATCACCATGTTATCCATCCTACCTGTCAGCTCTGAATTATGACATAAGCGCTCGAGGTTTTAGATAAGTTAGAAACATTCATGATGCATTTCACGTATCCATCTTACTGAAGATGCCTGTAAGGCTAAAAAAACCATCTTTCCTTTTTGGGGATATATATTCAGATGATATACTCTTTATTAGCAGAAACGAAATCAATTTGTCGATCTCTTAGGACAAGAGACTTAATTAATGGCATGTACCTATTCTTACTTTCATACGATGAAGTACCTTTCAAGGTAAATAACTCATTTCTGAGCCTACGAGTCTCACGGAACTTTGATACGCTCCTTCTTAATCAAATACAGTAACTTTCTTGGTCACTCCTTAAAATTTCGGGACGAAATTTTCTTTAACAGGTGGGTAATGTAACGACCCTGGTTTTTCCAACTTTAATTAATAATATTTATTATTAATACTTGCGCTTTAATGAATGTATTTTATTACATTTACTTGTTACCATACATGACTTTTAAATGCCCGACACGTCTTTGTGACACACGAACTTTTCACGAATAATATTTAGAATATTATTTGCATTCATGATTAAATTTTATTAATCATTTTAATTAACTAAGGTTACTAGTTAATTACTTGGGCTTTTATTTGGATTATTACTTATTTGGACTTGAGCTTGTGTTAATGGACTTAGAAGCTCACCCTACTTATCTTAATGGACTAATTAGCCCAACATTATTTTAATGATACTTTAAGGCTTAACTAAGATTAATTAAGTGAAAGGAATCTAGTTACTTACACATTTACACCTTGTTCCAATACCAATTTACTTTCTTACCATTTTTGAGCTAATACATGAAAGAAACTAGTGGGCAATTTCCCCTTTTGGCACACTTCTAGGCCGTTGGCCTTTATGTGGATAAAGGGAGGATTCAATTTTTTTTTGATTACTTATTCTCTAGTCTTCATTCATTACACACACACACAATACTTGCAACTCCTTTTTTCTCTCATTTTGCTCTCTACTTTGTAAGTAACTTGAGCTTTATTTTCTCTTCTTTCTTTCCTTCAAAAACCGAAACTTGTACACTCATCATCATCATTTCTACTTGCTAAGTTACTTGTTGTTTATTGTTGATTACTTACTAGTTGTTTGTTGTTGATTAAGAACCAAACTTTTTAGTTTGTTCTTCATACCATCTTGTTCATACAAGAACATACAAGAACATAAACTTTCTAGTTTATGTTCTACACTTAATGTTTTTTTTTAAAGAAAGATCATGAGTTGTAAAACCATACTTGAAGTTCATGTTGTAAACTTAAAGTTTACTTTCTTAAAGATCAAAGCCTTGGCTTGAATCTTTAAAGTATGAACAACCATGAGCTTGTTAATTGTTTATTTAGTTTATTTCTTCATTTGTTCATGTTTTAATTTCGTGATTTTGCTTAAATGGTCAAGTATTACTAAGTTAATCTTGATCTCATATTCCTTGAACAAAAGTTAACTTTGTAAGTTCAAGAACATGGAAGTATAACTTTCTAGTTATAACTTCAAATACTTATGAAAGATCTAAGTTCTATAGTTTATGGTCTACTTATTTTATTATAAACAAAAGCTTGTAAGCTTACATACACTTTACAAGATGAAAATCTAAGTTTCATAACTTATGGTTTCATTAAAGTAAAGATTCATGTCTTATAACTTAGGATTTAACTTAAGTACTTTAGATCTAGAACTTTGAGTCTAGGATCTTTAAGATCTAACTAAGAACTATGTTCTACAACTTAAGATCTTGATTAGTTAGTTAACTTACAAGTTTGTAGCTTAATATTACTTTTATAATTCATGTATGTGTCAAATCTAAGGTCTTGATGTAACTTTGGTTCATCAAACTACTTACAACACTTGATTGAGTTGTGCTACATACCTTAGACTTACACTAGTGTTATGATGGTCAAAAATTGGTAAAGATAATGTAAACCCATCAACGAGTTGTACACTTGAAGCTACAAGCATCAAGGATGAGAACCGTGATGAACATCAAGCACCAAGAACCCACCGGAACACTTTAGCTACTGTTTTCTGGATCTGACACAACCACCTGGGATACTATAAAGTTGTTTTTCAGTTAGCTCTGTTTGATTTCATTTAAGACTCATCTTAATCCGAGTTACGGTTTAGGATCTATGGCCCTCCGAACGTCACTATGTCCTTTTAACGTTGTGCTGAAAATTCTGACCTACTCGCACTTAGACCGTCGCCACGGTCAAACGAAGATGAGTTTGCTTCTGGAACTTTTACTGAAACTAAAGGACTTATATACGGAGCCATGGCCACTGGTCCCATCTTATTTCAGTAGGTATAGAGGCCGTGGAGACTGATCGAAGTCAGCCTTTGTTTTAAACACTTTTCTTGAATGAAACTTACTTTATACCTTTTGTTAAATGATGAATGATGATGACCTTTAAGACCTAATTTACATACTTATAAACTTATTGGGACGATTTACTGACTTAGTAACTTTTGACTTAGGTTGAGACCCGTTTGGACAACCTACATACTTGCTTACTTTTCCCGTGTCATACTTTAACACTACTTTATCACTGTGAGTTATAGCATCCCTTTTTACTTTAACTATTTTGGGAACTGAGAATACACGCGCATTTTACGTTTTTCATACTAGGCATGAGTACTTAAACTTTATATATGTGTGGGTTATACAACGGCATAAACATTCCCTTTAGCTCGGTAACGTTTAGTCATTGGTTTTTGAACCGGTGAACGCGAATCTTAGATATGGATCCATAGGGTTTGACATCCCCACTCGGGCTAGTCGCGCTAGCATTTAACGAGTGTTTAATACTTCGTAAACATACGCACTTGCCAAGTGTACTTTCAGGGAGTGATATATTATTAAACGTTAAGTTAGTTACCGAGTGCCCACGATTGAACATATACTTTATCATACTGATTTGAATTACTATTTTGAAATGCTTGTTGAAGCACTGAAATCTCGTGGCCTACCTTACATTACTGTTATACCTAAACTATAGCTCACCAACCTTTGTGTTGATGTTTTTAAGCATGTTTTTCTCAGGTGCTTAAGGTTAGCTTGCTTCCGCTGTTGTACTAGTCATGCTTTGTAGACACCCGCTGCGCTTATTAGAGATGTCACCGCATGAAACGCTATTTTGCATTCAAACATGATAATTTTGAAACGATGTATTTGTAACGACCTATGGGTCACGTACTATTACTTATGCTTGCTATTCGAAGAAGCATACTTTTGGGTTTTTAAATATTTGACGTTGGTTATGACGTCACCTCTTTTCATGAATGCGAACTTATTTTGAAACAGCATATAGTGTTTGACCTTGTAATGATCCTGTTGTTGATGGTCCGTACACGTTGATTTAGTACGGGGCATCACAGACTTGGCCACTGGTCGATTCACGAACCTATAACAAATATGTACATATATATCAAAGTATGTTCAAAATATATTTACAACACTTTTAATACATTTTGATGTTTTAAGTTTATTAAGTCAGCTGTCCTTGTTAGTAACCTACAACTAGTTGTCCACAGTTAGATGTACAGAAATAAATCAATATATATTATCTTGAATCAATCCACGACCCAGTGTATACACGTCTCAGGCTAGATCATAACTCAAAGCATATATATTTTTGGAATCAACCTCAACCCTGTATAGCTAACTCCAACATTACTGCATATAGAGTGTCTATGGTTGTTCCAAATAATATATATACATGGGTCGATATGATATGTCAAAACATTTGCATACGTGTCTATGGTATCTCAAGATTACATAATATATTAGAATACATGTATAATACATTATAAGTTAGCTAGGATATGATTAATATAGATTTGTTACCAATTTTCACGTAGCTACAACAAGCAAAAATATCCAATCTTGATTTACCCATAACTTATTCGTTTTAAATCCGTTTTGAGTGTTTCAAGTTGCTATGGTTTCATATTGAACTTAAGTTTATGAATCTAAACAAAAAAAGTATAAGTTTATAGTCAAAAATACAGGTTACAAGTCAGTTTTGTAAAGGTAGTCATTTCAGTCGAAAGAACGACGTCTAGATGACCATTTTGGAAAACATACTTCCACTTTGAGTTTAACCATGATTTTTGGATATAGTTTCATGTTCATAAGAAAAATTATTTTCCCAGAAGAACAACTTTTAAATCAAATTTTATCATAGTTTTTAATTAACTAACCCAAAACAGCCCGCGGTGTTACTACGACGGCGTATATCCGATTTTACGGTGTTTTTTGTGTTTTCCGGTTTTAAATCATTAAGTTAGCATATCATATAGATATAGAACATGTGTTTAGTTGATTTTAAAAGTCAAGTTAGAAGGATTAACTCTTGTTTGCGAACAAGTTTAGAATTAACTAAACTATGTTCTAGTGATTACATGTTCAAATCTTCGAATAAGATAGTTTTATATGTATGAATCGAATGATGTTATGAACATCATTACTACCTCAAGTTTAGTAGGTAAACCTACTGGAAGTGACAATAATTGATCTAGCTTCAAAGGATCTTGGATGGTTTGAAAGTTCTTGAAGTAGAATCATGACACGAAAACAAGTTCAAGTAAGATTATCACTCGAATTAAGATAGTTATAGTTATAGGAATTGAATCAAAGTTTGTATATGAGTATTACTTTGATTTAGAATGATATCTTACTGTAAACAACAAGGATTTCTTGAGGTGGGATGATCACTTTACAAGATTGGAAGTGAGCTAGTAAACTTGGAAGTATTCTTGATTTTATGAAACAAGAACTTGTAGAATTTATGAAGAACACTTTGAACTTGAAGATGGAACTTGAGAGAGATCAATTAGATGAAGAAAATTGAAGAATGAAAGTGTTTGTAGGTGTTTTTGGTCGTTGGTATATGGATTAGATATAAAGGATATGTAATTTTGTTTTCATGTAAATAATTCATGAATGATTACTAATATTTTTGTAATTTTATGAGATATTTCATGCTAGTTGCCAAATTATGGTTCCCACATGTGTTAGGTGACTCACATGGGCTGCTAAGAGCTAATCATTGGAGTGTATATACCAATAGTACATACATCTAAAAGCTGTGTTGTACCAGTACGAATACGGGTGCATACGAGTAGAATTGTTGATGAAACTGAACGAGGATGTAATTGTAAGCATTTTTGTTAAGTAGAAGTATTTTGATAAGTGTCTTTAAGTCTTTCAAAAGTGTATGAATACATATTAAAACAATACATGTATATACATTTTAACTGAGTCGTTAAGTCATCGTTAGTCGTTACATGTAAATGTTGATTTGAAACCTTTAAGTTAACGATCTTGTTAAATGTTGTTAATCCAATGTTTATTATATCTAATGAGATGTTAAATTATTATATTATCATGATATTATGATATATTAATATATCTTAATATGATATATATACATTTAAATGTCGTTACAACGATAATCGTTACATATATGTCTCGTTTCGAAATCATTAAGTTAGTAGTCTTGTTTTTACATATGTAGTTCATTGTTAATACACTTAATGACATGTTTACTTATCATTTATCATGATTAAACATAGTGTATCAATATCTTAATATGATTCATATGTATTTAGTAAGACGTTGTTATAACGATAATCGTTATATATATCGTTTCGAGTTTCTTAATTCCATAAACTCAATTTTATGTATATAACTCATTGTTAAAATACCTAATGAGATAATTACTTATCATAATATCATGTTAACTATATATATAATCATATATACGTCATCATATAGTTTTTACAAGTTTTAACGTTCGTGAATCACCGGTCAACTTGGGTGGTCAATTGTCTATATGAAACCTATTTCAATTAATCAAGTCTTAACAAGTTTGATTGCTTAACATGTTAAAAACACTTAATCATGTAAATAACAATTTCATTTAATATATATAAACATGGAAAAGTTTGGGTCACTACAAAGACTAATGAATCTAATCCCCAGATGGATGATCTCCGTAAAGATCAACTGCATCTATGTTTGACCGCGGTCAACATACATATGCCATAACAAATTGAGATGTGCAAACTCATGGTTCATCGATGATATTTGGACACGATATAAGTTTCTTCTAAAACTTATGCTATTTTATGAACTATATTGTGTAAAACCATTTTTTGGACATTCGGTTTCAAGTTCCATGATACTTCAATCATGGGGGCGGATAGCTTGCTAATCACCGACTGAGACTACGGTTTTCAGTTACCCTCGATCAGAATTTGAGGTGAAAACCGGAAAACGTGTCTAGTGTAAAAAACTAGCATGCCATTTTATAAAATCATAAAACGTTTTCACAAGGTCCAATTTTCCCTAAGGATCCAAATTTTTAAACCTTAATAACGAGTTTCAACTTTGTTTCTGTTGTCAGAATTTCATTTCGTGTGGTGTGCGTGTGATCCAATAAATATTGTGCAGTGTTTCCAATTTATTCCATATAGCGTGTGTTTTCATTTCGTGTGGCGTGTGTTGTGTGATTTAATTTTCGACATGGAAAAATATGTAATGTTCCGATTCTATTTAAAAGAAGTAATTGCTTGAGGACAAGCAACGTTCAAGTGTGGGGTATTTTGATATTGCTTTAAACATACATATATTTCGACGCAATATCATTTATATTTCATAGACTTTTCCCGTTTACGAAGACATTCGATTCATATTTTACAAAGAAAATGACTAAAATTATACACGGGAGTAAAGTTAGAAGAAAGACGATAAATGATGAATTTAAATCAAATATATATCAAGAAACGTTTATTCGAATTCAAGAACACAAGTGGAGTGATATGCAAGTTAAAGGTGATCAAAGAAAAAAGATTCAAAACGAAAGTTTCAAGTCTTATACGTCTTCAAACGATCAACCGAAGAAAATAGTTAAAACAAATCGTACAAGATAGTATAAGTCCACAAAGGAATCAACAGAGGGATCAACATAGAACAAAAAAATCGAAAACTGTCGTTTACTCCTACGCGAAACATGTGCAAAGCTACGAGAAACGCGTAATGTTGTTACTCTTACGCGTATCGCGTGAATTCCTACGCGAAACGCGTAATGTTCTGTCCATATTCAGATCCAAAATTGCAAATGGGACGGTGGCTTTTTATGTTTAATATTATTTCCTTTTCAGCTTTACAGAATTAAAAGAGGAGTATACACTCAAGTCCACCTAATACTTCAAGAGATATATGTTAAATACGAGTACTATTTTTAAGAAGAGAATAAAGACACAGTACACACACAGAGAGAGTAGAGCAGAGAGAAAGATATCAATTTTAATTACTAGAATCTTTGTACTCCGTATAAATTTTATTTCAGTTCCAATTAATTTTAAGATTCAATATTTAGGATAGTTTCAATATTAAGGGTATTATTGTGCGAATGCAAGGGTGTTGTTATTGTAATTTTCTACCGTTTCAAGTTAATGAAAGTGAAGATTAACGTAAGTATATTCTATTAAAATTATCATTATCAATTTTTATCGTTATTATTATGTTTGTATATTTGTATTCTTATGTTTACCCTAGTATAATGAGTAGCTAAATTTTCATAGTGTTTGCTTAAATGTAGAGCCCCTAGTAAAATGGATTGTTATCATTTATAAAAATTAAAATGTAACTTAAGTATTTTTAACATTGTGCCTAGCTAGAAGAACCATTATTATGTATTTAGATATTTAACCCTTGTCACTTAATTTATTAGATTCAAATAACGAAAGTTATTTTTAATTATATAAATTAAGCTTCAACATTAATAGTGATTTAGACGAACTTATGAATAAGTTATTAACACTAATTTAGAAATAAAGTTCAGTGGTTTGGGTGATATCATTAGTTATATAATAGTGAACTTGTAAAAACGGAAACCGTTATGATTTGGGTTTTGGCGAAAGTCAAAACTGGGTTAGGTCTCAATTTAAATACTTGAGAATAGTAACTATCTAAATAAGATCAAATGAAAATTAGATTTAATTTAGCTTGTTGAAACTTTATATATTCGAAAGAAAAATATAAAGTTTTATACTAAAACATTTTAATAGAGTTTAATTTTAAAACAATCCATGAATCTAGAGGTGAAACATTTAAGTGAACACTCCCATTTTATATATTGCAATTGATTATTTTTATTGTTTTTACGTATTATTATTCAGCAAAAATTAAAATTATACTTAAACCTCATTCAGTTTAAACACTACTATTTTGTCACATCGAACATAACATACGCGGATCGTGTAGATAATCACACGAAACGCGTATCTTCAAATATACGCAGAATGCGTATAAATACAGACGAATACTGTTTAAAATCTAAGTATTTATTAAATCTTTTATTATTACTTTTAAAGTATTTAATTTATAATTAGTATAATTATTATAATTATCTTTAATTCATCTTTAATTTAATTAAAACTTATTATTTAGTTAATTTAAATAGATTTGTATTTTATTATTTAAAACAAACTCCTAATCATTTAGTTTTAATGCAAGATTATTGTTTTACTTATTACCATTTAGTAATAAAATTATTCTATCGCAAATAATATAGTTTCAATTAGTTCACTTTTAAGTTAATGATTATAAATCATGTAATCTTGTAATTTTAATTAATAAGTAGTTCAATTAAATTAAGATTAAGTTATATTTTATTATTATTATGCTAAATATAAATTCCTAATCTAAAACCCCCTTTAAATAAGTTTAACTTCAAAGACTATTAAAAACCATTAAACACTCCATCTCCCTGTGGAACGAATCGGATTTACCTATAAAACTACACTACGCGGATAGGACTAGTTGCCTATATATGTGTGAAATCAACCCGAATTCATTAAAACACCATATTTACAATAAATCAATTCGTGTAACAAAACAACTCAAATCCGTTCATAAATAAAGGTATAGTTTCACCACATCAAGCGTCGACGTGTTAAGACGCCACCCGGGGTGAAGCATCGACGTGTTAAGATGCCACCCATGGGATTAGTGTACGATGTGTTAAGTACTCTAACGGTGGTTATGAACACCGATGGAAAATTCAAGTACCATTCCTGTGTTGAGATTTGGGAAGTGGATCTCGTGTGGATGCGGATTCACGATGACGCGTGTAGTTCGATCATCTTATTGTGGAAGTGACTCTCGTGTAGTTCAGATTCGCAATGACACGTGTGGTTGCGGTCATTCTATTGGGATAGTAACTCTCGTGTATTTTGAATTCACTAGAACGCGTGTAGTTCGACCAATCCCGATTGTTGTGCGGTGGAGTTAGTGAGTCGCGTGTTGTTCGGATTCACTAAGGCGCGTGTAGTTTTCGGCCAGCCTTCATGTTGTGTGATCTATTGGTTGTTTTATACGCCAATGGTGGGGTCGTAAGGACCATGTTGTGTGATCTGTTGGTTGTTTTATACGCCGATGGTGGGGTCATAAGGACCATTCTGGTGTGAATTGTGATGCAATAGTCGTATTTTGCTCATGTGTTGCGGTAGTTGCGTATTAGACGTGTTTGCGCACTACAAGGGATGTTAAGTGGTAAGTGTTATCCGTTAGATTTCACTTTTATTTGGTCTTCATCGGTTAGATGGTTGACTTTAGTTTGGGACGTGTTTACTTTTAGCATTGTACTTGGTATGGTACGCTAAAGGGTTGATATCTCGGTACGAGATTGGTGGGGTTTTTCCCAATATGAGGGATTGAGCAAGTTTTAGTGCTCGGATTTGTGGACTTGATAAATCGCGAATGACGGTTTAGTTGTTAAGGGTAACTCTATGAGAAGAATTGCCTAGAGGAGTTAGAGGGATACGTGGCGGATTTGCGTATTTTAAGTGATCATTATAGACTTCGGATGGTTTGTGCATTGCATATCTCGAAATGCGTGCACGGGTGTATTTTGGTAAATGGGTTAATCTTCGAATTAATGAGAAATGTGTTGGAAGTCGGATTGGAACGATTGTTTGAGAACCATAGCGTGTAGGTTCGGATTGGTTAAGTGACTAGGATCACGAGGACGTGATCGAATCTAAGTGGGGGAGAGTTGTAACTCCCCGTTTTACCCGTATATGATTATAGGTGTATCGAATAGGTATATACATGTTACATGTATGTAAATAGAGAACGCGGGTGATCGAAGGATTTGTTTAAGCGTTTTAATGGGTTTTTATGCGAATGTTTGTAGCTTGGATAAAAGGCACCAGACCACGGCCAAGGTCGCGGCGCGACAAGGCTCGTCGCGGCGCGGTATTTCACTGATTTCAATTTCAGGAGGCTTGACAAACAAGCATTAAAACACGCGTATTCTCGCGACGCGACGAAGAGGGCCGCGGCGCGGCGTTCTGGGCGAACTGGTACCAGATTTTAGTAATTTTAAATAAGGTTCTAGGGCATTTTGGTCTTTTCGTGTATGAGGCAGATTATACCCTCAAATCTGGTCCATTCATTTCATTTTCCTTATTTCTTTTTCCTTTTCTTTCTATTTTTCTCTCAAAACTTCAAAACCCCAATTGATTCAAAGGGATTTTTGAAAAGGAAGAAGCGGGTTTTGATCGAAAGCGTAAGAGACAAGTTTGTTCTCCTCGTTCTTAGCTTCAAGGTGATACTAGCGGTAAGCTCTAATTCTGAATTTCGTTTTCGTGTTCTTCATCCAAATTTAGGGTTTTTGATTGTATGTTCAAACTTGGAACTCCACTAGTTATTAATGAAATATAATAACTAGGATTCGGGTTTATTAGTGATGAAGGCGGGTTTTGGGTTAGTTGATGATTTAGCCTTGTTTGGAGCTTTGAATTGAGTGTAATCACTATGATTAGTGATTATGGAAGTGTTGGAACTCATTTGGGTGTGTTTGGTTGAATAATTTTGAAATGGGTCAAAATTAGGGTTTTGGTGTCAAATTGGGCAAGACAAGTGTTTAACACTTGTGTTCGGGTTTAATTGGCTTATTAGGACCATTGTCACTAGTGTTAGTGATTATTGGTTAGTTTGGACGCGGTTTGTGCTTGGAGGTGCATTTGGGTCGAGATTGCACTAGTTGTCAATTTGGGTTAGTTTGTAAATTCTCCCTAATTGTGTTGTTGTATTTGTGATAATGGAATAGGTACATTCCATCGGCGAATTGCGGATTATTCGGTGGCATTCATCAAGGCGACAAGGTGAGTGTTAATATCCTATGTGCATATGTATGTGTAGGATGGGTGCGGGTCGGGTGAAGTGATTCTCTGCTATAGAGCTCACTTCACATATAGGTGGATTTGATGGACTTGTGTATATGTCCAATTAGCACGGTTGTGCGTTTTGGTTGACCACCTTTGGCGAGGTGCACACTTTGTATGTACGTTATCACATATGATTGTGATGTGGATTATATAACCCCAATGGCGAATGGTTGATATTGTGTTATGGATTGAAATACCCCGATTGTTGTGGGTTGTGATTGGAGAAGTGGATCACGTGTGGATGCGGATTCACGATGACACGTGTAGTTCGGTCATCTTATCGGAAGTGAGTCTCGTGTAGTTCGGATTCACGATGACTCGTGTAGTTCGGTCATCTTATTGAGGTAGTGATCTCGTGTGGTTTCGGATTCACTAAGGCTCGTGTAGTTCGGCCAACCTCGATGTTGTTGTGTGATTGAAGATAGTAGTCTCGTGTGGATGCGGATTTACTAAGGCTCGTGTAGTTCGGCCAATCTTCACTTTGGTAATCGGTAATCGGTTTTGGTATTAGGTTAAGGGGTTAACCTTGGACGTTTTTATATTGTCGTATTGTTGTGATGTAGCTAACCCTCCGACTGTAGCTTATTTTGGCATTGTTCACATCATCGTTGGTGAACTTACTTTATTGTTGTTAATTTAGCTTCTTGCTTAGTGATCGTATGGTATGCTTAGCTTAGCTTGCCTTTATGCTTGGATGCTCCGGTATGCGTTATTTGATTACTTGTGTGGCGTGTCCATTTTATGCATATATATGTATGCAGTATATTCTCACTCACTAAGCGTTTGCTTACCCTCTCGTTGTTTACATTTTTATAGATTTGCATGGAGGAGGTGGCTCGGGTAAGCGTGGGGACTAGTGGACTTGCGTAGTTTGCTTTAG
This sequence comes from Rutidosis leptorrhynchoides, assembly GCF_046630445.1. Taxonomy (NCBI): domain Eukaryota; kingdom Viridiplantae; phylum Streptophyta; class Magnoliopsida; order Asterales; family Asteraceae; genus Rutidosis; species Rutidosis leptorrhynchoides. Next base: position 469,880,388 of record NC_092333.1, read on the forward strand.
AAGATGTGCTTTTGGATCGATTAGGATTGGGTAGCGTATCCCCAATCACCATGCTCGGTTTTATTGGACATTAAAATAGTCGGGTCGTGTTTACCCGTTCGAATATTTAAACTATGTATTAAATGTTTTAAAGCTCATTTAACTTATTATTGTGTTAAAGATGTTTTTGGAAATATAAATGGGACCTAAATATTAATGTATTAAAGAAAAAATTTTACGAGCCGGTTTAAATACGGGTTGGATTGTTTCATAGTGTAAATTAGATAGGGATAAAGAGTAGTTGTATAATTTACATAGTTTGTGCCCAAAATAATATCTTTGATAAATTTAAGAAATCATGTCTATACGATTTAGATGAAAATTTGGTTAACATAAGTATTCGTTGGAATGATTATTGCTCATATGGGATTCGAAAGAAGTAAGATTTTTATTAATTGATCACAACAATTTCGTTTTAATTACTTGTTTTGTTTCTCGCTAAAATTTACAATGTAAGTCTTTTATTTATTTGCCATTAGTTTAAGATTCCAAACCGGCTAACTTCTAAAAATTGCTTGTTTGTAACCACAATCTTTCCGAGGAACGAATTCTATTTATCCTGGCTACTCTAAGGTACTGAGTTAACTTTTAATTAGAGCTTCGACATCGATCAAATTTTGTTGCCGATGCCAGAGAGGTTGTGTGCTTATTTTGTAAGCTTTTATTAAATTTGTCTTATTTTATTTTAAAAAAAACCGATAACAATAATAAAAATTCAAAAACACAAAAAGATTTTACTTTTTGCATTTATTTTATTTTATTTGCTTTTATCCAATTTTATTATCTTTTACACTCTAGTATCGTCGCCAACACTATTTATGAGAATTTTTTTTTAACGGCAATTTTATTTAAAACCCAAAGATACAAAAGTTCCCACACAATGTAACACAGTGATTCCGAGCTAGAATCCTATGTGTACATCACAAAACCAAACTCAATATACAAGCACTCAAGATAGCAAAACTAATTACAAAACTAGAACATGAGGGTTGTGCAACTAATCTAGCCACTCGATATTAACTTTGTTGCATATCTTCCCTATCCATTCGAAGCTCTTCACTTGAATATCGCATAAGGTAACCGGAGGAGACACTCGACTATTTATGAGAAATACATAAGTACTTATTTTATTATATTTGATCAACGTGTAAAAATTAATATTCTTATCATATTAAAAACATTACGTATATGGATATGTTTGGATATAAAATCTGACATATAAATTCATACAGGAAAGCATTATGCAGTTTACCGCTAAGAGCAACATAGCTCACGTTTCACTTACAAGCTCGAGGAAGGATGTGTCTGGTCCATTGACATGTTTCGGTCTTACAAACAACTGAAAATCTAAATTTGAAAGCTAACAAACTCAATATTGAGTTTCAAGGTTAAACATATAATAGGAAGCTCACAAGTGGAGTTAATGGTTTCATTCGACACCTTTTTCAGTGTGTTCAATTTGAAAACCTAGTACCTACGGGCAGAGATAACTTAGTTTGGTAAACTTCAATATACTTTGTTTTTTACAATTTTTAAGCTTATAATTTATCAAAATATAAATTTATTTCAAATCCATGTAGATTTCTTTGGTTATGTTACCAATGTTAGGACATCAACCCTACAAAAAACGGGCGCTAGGACCCTTGATTTTTTCCATACAAACCAAAGGTGATGTCTCCTCAAATCAGCCCAGTTATTATTAATTGTTTTGGTGATATGTTATTTATATATGAGTGAGTTGTTAAGTACTACACCCTAATCGGTAGTTTTGTTGTGGCTAGCCACACCTATTGAGATTCATTTCGGTGTGCATACTATCGCTGAATCAGTCTTGCCCATTGTTTCTCCTAAATTGTTTGACTTACTATCTTATATCCGTTTTTGCTTAAATTGTTACACCCAGTCGAAATGCCACATAAAATATTTTGTTGTTACATAGTATGACAAAAACATCACCCAAATATTTTGCACCCCACGACATACATACAATGCTGAGCCAAAACGTTTTAAACGCCATCTTGATATAAGTATATAACCTACCAAAATATCTGACTTCCTAAACAAGGGCCACAATATGGGGAAGATTTACTGCAAAAGAAATATCATAGTTGTAGATTATACATTTGTACGCCATCGTGATTGTCAAAAGTTACAATAGTATTCGTACGGGAACAAACCCTATCCATTTCTTTAGGGCGATACGGGAGTCCATCTTTGTTTTTTTATTCGTACGTTTAATCTCTATTTCTTGGTTGTGGTGGTGTCCATCGTGTTTATCTAATACATGGGTAAGAAACCTGGAGGTTATCAGAAAAAGAAACCGCAAGAAGCTTCAATTAGGGTTTTGAGAAATCGCAAGATCAGTGATGTGCAGGAGGGTCAGACGTCAATTGAGGAGTGTTCAGAGGCTTCGGATTCTGAACGTTCTTTGTTGCCGGAGGATTATCTCAAGGATGATTCTGTAGCGGTCGGGCTAACTGATGGTGATAAACATGTGAAGTTTGTAATCCCTAGTTCTGTTGTGGGTGATGGGGCTGCGATTATGAAGGACACAGTCAACGTGGCTGCACCTCTTGATACTGTAAAGGTAACCGATGTTGATGCTTCTTCTGTCAACCAAGCATCATCGTATATCAAGATTGTTGAAGAAGAGAGTGACCAGGTGGTTGGTGGTAAGTCTATGTCGTCAGCCTATACGGGTCGCGTGGATAATGGGATGCAAGGATTCACTAACGAAGATGTCGACACTAATTGTGTTGTTGGTGGTAAATCTAAGTCTTCTGACTATGAATTCTTATTCCCAGAATTAGACAACCGTAATAAATCACCTACTATTGTGGACAAGAGCAATACAGTACCTTCTTATATTGGTGCTTTTAACGGTAATGAAATTAAGAAGAAAGTGGATTTTAGGTTTATTGAGCCTACTATGAAGTTAGATGATGGTATAGATGTTGAGTTGCCATTGACATCTATTCTGGAAGTGAATGAACAGTACAATAATACTCTTTATGGATATTTTCTAGGCAAGAGTGTAGCATACCCGATTGTTAAAAACTATGTTACAAATGTATGGAAGAAATTCGATTTGGAAAAAATAATGATGAATTCTAAGGGTTTATTCTTCTTTAAATTTGCTTCGGAAACAGGTTTGCGAAGTGTGCTTAAATCGGGCCCGTGGATTATTTGTTCGAGCCCTATATTCCTTAATTCATGGTCTTCTGATGTCTCACTAACAAAAGAGGATTTAACTTGTGTCTCGGTTTGGGTGAAAATTCACGACATCCCGCTTGCAGGATTTACCGAGACCGGGTTGAGTGTTATTGCGTCTAATATTGGAGTTCCAAAGATGTTGGATTTATATACGAGTACAATGTGTTTATAGTCGTGGGGAAGGCCTAATTTTGCTTGAGCATTGATTGAAGTTTCGTCGGAAAAAGAGCTAAAAGATAATATAAAAATGGCGATTCCTAGTATCGATGGTAAGAGTAAATTTGTATGTACTTTAAAGGTTGAATATGAATGGAAGCCTCCTAGATGTGCATGTTGTGCTATTTTTGGGCACACGGACTCTCAGTGTCCAAAAGTGGTGAACATTACCGAAGATTCCCGGTCTAAGGATGGGGATGGTTTTGAAATGGTTGGAAGGAAAACGACTAAAGAAGTTACAAAGGGTAATAACAAAGAGAAGGTTGGTTTCGGTGTAGGCAAACCAAAGCAGAAGTTGGATTACAGGCCCAAAAAGAATGTAGCCCAAAATGAGTCTAATAATGAATTGCCTAAGGTTGTACCCAGGGTAAAGAGGAACTCAAAAGTTGGGACAAGCAAGGTTTCTCAAGTAAAGGTTCATAATTCGTTCGAAGCTCTAAATAAATATGCATATAATTTAATTGATGAACCGAGCGATGTTGAATCCGATAAAGATGAAACGACAGAGTTTATGGCTGGAAAAACGGTTACTAAGGCAACGAATTCGTTTGGATTGAAATCGGGTTGGTTGTAGTAGTTTTTTTAGTTTTTGTTGTTTAGGTGTGTCGTTTGATTTCTTGGTGTTGCTAGTTCCTGTTGTTTGTAGGTTCTAGTTTGGTGTGTGGTTCCTTGTGAGGCCGCAAGGCGCTTGTAGTCGTTGTTTTTATTTGTATCTTTTATTATTATTTTTTAATAATAAATAATATTTACTGGGTAAAACCTTTTACCAAAAAAAAAAGAAAAAGTTACAACAGTAAGCTACCAAACTAATTATTGTTTAAACACATATGTTCCGTTTCCTATGTTTAAACATAGCATTTTCTTTTGTGTACATGGCTTAAAATACCCTTTTGTTATCCCCTTACGGTGAAACAACCTATCATGCATGAAGAGATACCATATTATAGTAATAACTAGAAAAAAATTCGACCACGCGTTGCTGCGGTTGTATTCAACGCGTGGTCGAATTTGGATATATGTTTTTTGGTACCTAATATATCTAATAGGTTGGGTTGTTTGTTGTACGTGTATGTATATGTATGAAATATAGCCCGAAATATTTAGTGTTTTTTAATGATATACGTTTCGCGTATAGTTAGTCGCGTTGTGTTCGTAAAATTATTTCGAGTTGAACGGTGATCTCGGAAAAATTTAACTCACATCGAGCGAGAAGATATGGCCCAAAAAAACTCAGGTGGAATTAGTTTCTTTTATTTTAATAAAATTATATATTTTTACATTTTCAACCCTGAAAAAATGTAAACTTGAGGGGTCGTTGTGTAAATTGAGCCAAAGTTGAGGGACCGATTGCGGTGTGAACGCAAACTCAAAGCGACAATCCGAAATAACTGAAACGACGAGATCCTGGTTGTGTTTTAATATATAGGATAATAATCAATGGGACAAGAAAAACTAAACAAGGTTTTTTTAACCACACGAACTAAACAAGGCTAATCACTTATTCCTTTGGTCTTTATTTGCCGTCTCCAGTATTCAGTCACGGTTAAGTCTAAGTTGAACTATCTACGGTAACAAATCCGGAAAGACTCAAAAAAATCATGATGGAAGATAATGTTAAAGAGTTGAAGAACTGCACGTGAAATGTTGTTTACAAGGAGAATTTGAACATCAACAATCAACAATCTACATCAAAATATAGAGGAAAACGTATAGCTGAAGAATGTGGTTAAGTTGGGCGAAAAAGTTGGGTACTCAATTAGGTTTGAAGACGTGACCCCCACTTTAACAAGGATTAACTACATGATCAACGAGTTGCTATTAAGGTTAAACATATAACTCTGCACATCTTCCTGCCTTTTTATAGACTAGAAAACTGATGTTATTAGAACAATATATATGTTGTAGTACTTAGCCCTTAGGTTTTTACTTCGTAATTATTTATGTTGCAATAGTGAACCGAATCTGCTAGAAACTTGGAGGGGATTAATAACTATAAATAGATTACATGAAACTGAAACTTTTATTAACATTGCCCACTTTTAGAAGAGTGATTTTAAGGAAGGAAACATTGGGTAGTGTTATGCGTGTACAGTGGAGTAACTTTTTACTGGAAGGCTGTATATGCTCACAAGGAGCACTTTTGGACCCTTATCTCTCACGCTACTCGGTTATAGTCGTTGATGAATCTCATGAAACTACTGTGTACACTGATGCCCTGCTAGGTTTGCTGAATGATGTACAAAAGAACAGATCTCAAAGTTCTATGACAAAATGTCTGCTTTCCTAAACATTCTTTTATTTCTTTACGTTTTCTAATTGTTAATTTCAATTTAGCTTCGAATTCGTGTTTGATTTGGTTGAATGTATGTATATCGTATGTATATATGTGTATGTATATCAATGGTGATGAAGGTGCTAAGATGAATATGAACAACATAAGCAGTAGCAGTATTCAATCAATATCGATTGGCAAGATTACATGAAGTTGAAGGTTACAAGTGTGAGAAAGTTAGTTACTAGTGTGTGTTTGTGTGGTGAGGGAATAGGTGAAGTTGTGAGGGAAAGCTTATGAGTTTAAGCTAGCTAAGAGGTATTTATATGACCTCATTACAACAACAAATAACGTCTATAAAAATATGCCTAACACTAATCATTTGACCTTTTATAGTTGTTGTTAGCGATATGTTTTAGTTCAAACTAGCTTACGAACCCTCGCTTCGCGGCGGGGGTTCGGTTTTCAATTTATTTTATTGCGTTTAGTTTTTAAAATTATTTCGTGGCTAACGATGATGTCGTTGAAGCGCAACTCGAGTCGAACTAAAAGGTATAATCCGTGAAAGATTTAAATATTATTTTAAATTAACAATATATGTGCATCTCCGTGTTTCGCTATGGAATTGTCGGCTTTTAAAAATTTAACGCATAATCAACGTGTATGAAAAGTACCTCAAATATTTAGCGTTTTTTAAAAAGCGTTCGTTTTGCGTATAGTTAGTGACATTGTGTTCCTAAAATTATTTCGAGTTTAACGATGGTGCCGGAAAAATTTAACTCGTTGCGAGCGAGAAGATATGACCCGTTAAATATTTGGGTGGAGTTTATGTAAGATTTTTTATGAAAATAGGTGTTTGACACTTTACCCCCTGTGTGGGGGGTCGTTTTTAATTTTTGGAAATAGTGTGAGGTTTTTTTGGGAAAATTTTAAAAAGGTGGGAAAAGAGAGGAAAAAAAAGTGAAAGGACGAAAATGCCCCTGATGCTATTCATAAGTTTTGTCTAATAGTTAATATGATAATTATGCATTTTTCCGAAGGTTAATGGGTATTTACTTGTTGACAGGGGCGGAACATTTAAGGGACAAAAAGGGGTATCCGCCCCCCCTCGATTTCGGGGAAAAAAAAAAGTTACACTAAAAAAAAAAATTTTACGAAAAAATAAGGTTTTTTTTTTAGTGTTTACCCCCCTTCGATTAGTTTCTTATTCCCTTCAATTAGTTTCGCCCCCTCTCGAGTCGCGGTCAAGTTCCGCCAGTGCTTGTTGATACCAATCTTCTTTCATATGTACTTGAGTTTTTCTGATAAACAACTCAATTGTTGCAATAGAAAATCAATGTGTTTTTTGTAACAAATTCAACAACTATATACAATCACACGTATCTACTTTATACGAAGTAGTTATAGTTATTAATATTGAATTTAAACACATAATTTGTACTAACGTGTATTAACATGAATTTGTACATATTTGAACATAACAAACCTGTGACAAGCTTTGCCACTAGTAAAGTTAATATCTATCTAATAATGTAGTAACAAATTATTAATAGTAAAACTATTATTCTTTATACTCTTCATCTCAATTTAATAATTCTGATTTACTATATGAGATGTCCAAAATTAAATGTTCACGTAAGTATAAATAGATAAGAGTAATGAGGTAAATTCTTTTTATATCCCTACTTTTTACACGTAAAACAAAAAGGTAAGTAAGAATAAAATGTAAACTTTAAAATGAATCAAAAGTAAAATTTAATAATAACATTTATTAAACTATTTGCCCTATGAACTATTTTGTCTTAAACTATTTGCCCTATGTCTGTGAACTATTTTGTCTGTGAACTAAGGGTATTAAACTTCAAATGGAGGGAGTAATACAAATTAATATACCTTAAAATGTTTGTTTATTACATCTTATCCAAGTGGTACTAAATGAATCGATAATTCTCTAATTATCATCATGGTCATCGTCATCGTCATCGTCAATGCATCATTTAAAATCTACAGACAGTCCGAATGTTTATTATTTAAATTTTGTTATAATCATAAAAAGCCAAAAACGATGTTTGACAATTTATATCTCCATCCACCATAATTCAACTTTAGGAGACAAATTTACAATTCATATCTCGTGATTGATTCTATACAGTTATTATTCTTATGTATAAATAGATGATGGATATAAGAAAGAACACACACCCAATAATATCAATATTTTCTCTCCCTCTCTTTTATCTTCTAATTATCAATAGCCTACAGTCAAGAACCAGACCACTAAAGGTAGTTATAAGCCTACTGAATTATAACACGTTCACCACTAAAGGTAGTTATAAGCCTACTGAATTATAACACGTTCACCACTAAAGGTAGTTATAAGCCTACTGAATTATAACACGTTATCAGCACGAAGTGCTCCGTATAATCAAGGTTTATCTAAGCAAGTATAAATCACTAATCAAGGTAAGAAATTCTTTAACGATATCTTATATTATTTATTAGTAAGGTAAATATTATTATCATCATAACTAACATTTATATTTATGTTATATATGGTCGGTTATACCGTCTGAATTATATTTTTGTAATCTAACTTTTATTAACTTCACTAACATTTATATTTATGTTATATATGGTCGGTTATACCGCCTGAATTATATTTCTGTAATCTAACTATTATTAACTTCACTAACATTTATATTTATGTTATATATGGTCGGTTATACCGCCTGAATTATATTTCTGTAATCTAACTCTTATTAACTTCACTAACATTTATATTTATGTTATCTAACATTTATGATTACTTATGCAATTAATCATTATTTATTTCATGCATACTAACGTTTATTCTTAAATTTATTATTTATGCATAATATGTTTATTCTCTTAATCTTCGTATTTTATACTAAACGTATTTATACTAAATGTATTTTATAGTAATCATATTTATACTAATAAAATTCTTTTATTAAAATTATTATTAATATAACGAGTATATAACGGTTGTTAACGTCAACTGACGACGTTACAACGACTATATTTTTCAAATATAAAATAAACATCTCCGTTTTCACATTTTCACAAATCAATCTTCATTTTCTCAGATTACCACTCTCAAAGGTTTTTGTAAAGATGATTCACACAAGGATGATTTTTCCTATTGTATTAGTCATATTAACTATCATCATTGTTGCTAATATACCACCGGGTGAACCTATATTCTATCCTGCTCTTGTGGTTTTATCATTTGTAATCATGCCATTATTCTGTTGTTTGCTACTTATGAATTTAAAATAATTCTAATTTCATTTTATTATTTGTCTATGATTAAAAATTGATTATGATTATAATTTATGTTGTTCATTTTTCTGAAAATAGAAAATGTCAAACTTATCAAAACTTGAGTTTGATGCCCTAGACGTATCGGGAACAAACTACACATCATGGGTCATGGATGTAGAAATAAATCTTGGATCATTGGGTATTCTAGAAACTTTAAAAGAAAACAATACTTGTTCTGATCAAGATAAATTAAAATCAATTGCTTTTATTCGCAAACATATTGATATCACCTTAAAAAATATGTATCTCACTATCAAAGATCCACATGTTTTATGGAAAAGTATCAAGAGTAGATTCGATAATCAAAAGGAAATATTACTCCCAGCTGTGAGGGAAGAATGGAGAAATCTAAAGTTCCAAGATTTTAAAAAGGTAAGTGAATACAGCTCGGCCATGTTCAAGATCCGTTCAAAGTTTCAATTCTGTGGTCAAGAAATAAGTGATGCTGATATGATGGAGAAAACTTTCTCCGCAATGCATTCTGCAAACATAACTATACAAGAAAATTTAAGATTGCAGAATTACAAAACTTTTTCCAAACTTCAAACTTATCTCTTAGTTGCAGAAGTGAATAAAGAATTACTGATGAAGAATCAAGAATCTCGTCCTACGGGTGCGCTAGCATTCCCTGAAGCTAATGCTATTAACATTAATAATAATAAAAAAAAAAAAAAAGAAATGCACCTGGACGAGGACGTGGGCGAGGTCGTGGTCATATTGGCCAAAATCATCATCATGGAAATTACCATAACAATAATAAAAATCATAACTATGTTCGAAATCACCTTTACGGTAATGGTCGTGGTGGTGGTCGTGGTAGTAATGGTTACGGTGGTCGTGGTCGTGGACAAAGAAATAATAATCCACAAAATTATAAATTTCAACTACCATACAATCCCACAAATCATAATGTTGAAGGAAGCTCTTCAAAGAATATTGAAGATTCTTGTTATCGATGTGGTAAAATTGGACATTGGTCTAAGAACTGTCGAACAAATTAATATTCTGTTAATCAATATCAAGAATCCCTAAAGGGAAAAGGAAAAGATGCAAACCTTGTAGATGACCTTGATATAAAAATCACTGAACCAACAAGTGACTACTTTAATGAATAAATTTTCTATTATATGTCCATATCAAATAAATGGATGTAGATTTACAATCTATACCATATCTACTTTACTATATGTTTTCTTATTATGTACTTTCGTTTATAACATATTTTGAATGTAATATATTGATGAAATATGTACTCATTATTTGTTTCTCATATTTTGAAGTTCATGATGCACTTATCCCATGTACATCATGCTCACTTGGAAAATTGATAATAAGACCATCACCTCTTAAGGTTGAAAAAGAATCACCATTGTTTCTTGAAAGAATTCAACGTGATATATGTGGACCCATTCATCCACCATGTGGACCATTTAGATATTTCATGGTCCTAATAGACGCATCTAGTAGATGGTCTCATGTGTGTCTATTATCAAGTCGAAACATGGCATTTGCAAAATTTCTTGCTCAAATTATTAAATTGAGAGCACATTTCCCTGATTATACTATTAAAAGGGTGAGATTGAATAATGCAAGTGAGTTTACATCTCAAGCATTTAATGATTTTTGCATGTCTATTGGGATTGTTGTTGAACATCATGTTGCCCATGTGCATACACAAAATGGTTTAGCCGAATCACTAATCAACCGATTGCAATTAATAGCTAGACCATTGATAATGAGAACAAAACTCCCAGTATCTGTATGGGGTCATGCAATTTTACATGCTGCATCATTAATTCGCATTAGACCAAGTGCAAGTCATACATATTCTCCCTTGAAACTTGCTTTTGGCCATCAGCAAAATATTTCCCACCTTAGAACATTTGGTTGTGCGGTTTATGTTCCTATCACACCACCACAACGCACTAAAATGGGTCCTCAAAGAAGGATGGGAATATATGTTGGATATGAAACGTCTTCAATCATAAGATATATTAAACCCATGACGGGTGATGTTTTTACAGCACGTTTTGCTGATTGTCACTTTAATGAAACATTGTTCCCTAGATTAGGGGGAGAAATAAAAAATAAAGAAAATGATGTTTCATGGTGTGAACCTCAATTAATGTATCTTGATCCTCGCACAAAAGAATGCGAGATCGAAGTTCAAAAAATAATGCATATGCAAGAGCTTGCGAATAAATTGCCTGATGCATTTACAGATACAAAAAGAGTGACTAAATCATATATACCAGCAGCAAATGTTCCAGCTCGAATTGAAATTCCAAAAGCTGACAATAATGTCACTCTTGAGTCTTTGCCAAGCCAGAAACGTGGGAGACCAATTGGTTACAAAGATAAAAATTCTCGAAAAAGAAAATCAGCTGATAATGAGGTAAAAGAAAGTGTTCAGGAAGAACCACAAATCAATACTCCTTCTGCAGAGGAGATTGATGATGTCAATACGGAATTTTCAATCAATTATGCACATTCAAAAATATTATGGAACCGAAATGAAATGAAAAATCTTGATGAGATATTTTCATATAATGTTGCATATGACATCATGAATGATGATGATGATTCAGAACCAAAATCTGTCATGGAATGTCAAAATAGACATGATTGGGATCATTGGAAAGGAGCAATACGAGCTGAATTTGAATCGCTCAATAAAAGAAAAGTTTTCGGATCTATCATTCTCACACCTAAAGATGTGAAACCTGTGGGATATAGATGGGTTTTTGTGCAAAAAAGAAATGAAAAAAATAAAGTTACAAGATATAAAGCTAGACTTGTAGCTCAAGGTTTTTCTCAAAGACTGGGAATTGATTATGATGAAACTTATTCCCCTGTTATGGATGCAATTACTTTTAGATACTTAATCAGCCTGGCAGTTTCTAAAAATTTAGAAATGTATCTCATGGATGTTGTGTCTGCTTATCTATATGGATCAGTTGATAGTGATATATATATATGAAGATACCTGAAGGATTTAAGGTATCAGAAGCAACCAATGCAAAACCCAAAGAAATGTACTCAATCAAGTTACAAAGGTCTTTATATGGGTTGAAACAATCGGGTCGCATGTGGTATAAACGATTAAGTGATTACTTGATAAGCAAAGGGTATACCAATAATCTTATTTGCCCATGTGTATTCATTAAGAAAACAACATTCGGATATGTGATCATAGCTGTTTATGTTGATGATCTTAACATCATAGGTACAAATAAAGAGATCCATGAAGCCATTCAACTTCTAAAGAAAGAATTTGAAATGAAAGATATCGGAAAAACCAAATATTGTCTTGGTTTGCAGATTGAGCATATGCCTAATGGTTTACTTGTACATCAAACAACTTATACGGAAAAGATTTTAAAACGTTTCAATATGGACAAAGCAAAACCATTAAGTACTCCTATGGTTGTTAGATTACTTAATGTTGACACTGATCCATTTCGTCCCTGTGAAGATCATGAAGATATCCTGGGACCAGAAGTACCATATCTTAGTGCAATTGGAGCTCTTATGTATCTTACAAATTGTAGAAGACCTGACATTTCTTTTGCAGTTAATTTGTTGGCAAGGTTTGGCTCAGCTCCTACCAAAAGACACTGGAATGGAATCAAACACATATTTCGATACCTTCGAGGAACTGCTGATTTGGGATTATTTTATTCTAACGATTCAAAACAAGATTTAGTTGGTTATGCAGATGCAGGTTATTTATCCGATCCACATAAAGCTAAATCTCAAACTGGATATGTATTCCTAAATGGAGGTACCGCAATTTCATGGCGTTCTCAAAAACAAACACTTGTTGCAACATCATCAAATCATGCCGAAGTAATTGCATTACTTGAAGCTACTCGGGAATGTTTTTGGTTGAGATCAATGACACAGATCATTACTGATTCTTGTGGACTAGAACGCGATAAAAATCCAACAACTATCTATGAAGATAATTCAGCTTGCATAGCACAGATGAAAGAATGGTATATCAAAAGTGACAGAACAAAACACATACCTACTAGATTATTCTCATACACTCAAGATCTCATTAAGAACAACCAGGTTGAAATGAGATATGTTCAATCCAGCAAAAACTCTGCTGATCTTTTCACCAAAGCACTTCCAACTGCTATTTTCAGAGCGCATGTTCACAATATTGGCATGAGGCATGTTAAAAGGATGTAACAGCTCAACGATGTCTACTTGAGGGGGAGTCAACTCATGCTGCACTCTTTTTCCCTTAGCTAAAGTTTTTTTCCCACTGAGTTTTCTTTAGCAATGTTTTTAACGAGGCAGTACTAGTTGAACTCTAATGAAACAAAAATTGTCATCCAAGGGGGAGTGTTATAATCATAAAAAGCCAAAAACGATGTTTGACAATTTATATCTCCATCCACAATAATTCAACTTTAGGAGACAAATTTACAATTCATATCTCGTGATTGATTCTATACAGTTATTATTCTTATGTATAAATAGATGATGGATGTAAGAAAGAACACACACCCAATAATATCAATATTTTCTCTCCCTCTCTTTTATCTTCTAATTATCAATAGCCTACAGTCAAGAACCAGACCACTAAAGGTAGTTATAAGCCTACTGAATTATAACACGTTCACCACTAAAGGTAGTTATAAGCCTACTGAATTATAACACGTTCAACACTAAAGGTAGTTATAAGCCTACTGAATTATAACAAATTTTTCATTGAACCAGTCTTAGGGAGTTATCTATTATTATTATATTATTATTTCTTCACATCCAAATTTAAATATTACTTAGCTCGCCAAATTGTATATATGAAATGAATATATGAACAATATTGAAAACAAACTGTACTGTATCGATTTATTAACACAAATCAATTTAGTTTGTTCCAAATTAAAACTTAGATAAACAAAAACCAAACTAAACCGGTAAATTGAATTTATACGTCAAAATCGAACCTAAAAGCAAATTTGGTTCGTTTTCAACTAAAAACTGATGAACCAACAAAATTATAAAATTTATAATAAAACCCTATAAAATTCATAACTACGGAGTACAAGATAAGGAAAATAATATGACACAAACTACATAAATAAGTTATATCTAACCAAATCCGTATTCACAGTAATTAAACTACCAATGTATGTGAATATTCAAAGTAATTTTTTATTTTTATTTTATTATATATCTTTTTTTTGGTCATTCACGTTTACATGATAGCTATTTTTTTCTTTCAAAAGGTTCAACTCTTCAATTTGCTCACCGTACCCCTCTCCCTACACACACACCCACACACACACACACACATATGTTTATATGTATATATATGTATGTATGTGTGTATGTATGTATATATGTATGTGTGTGTGTATTAATTAGAATATATTTATTAAATTGAATTTGATCTTCGAGGTAATCTAATTCGAAAATTAATTGACAACTGTGTATTGAAATCGATTCCGACTATAATCAACTTAAAATCACTTTTTCAAAATGAATTTGATTTTAATCAATAGGCTGCAATTCGTTTCAATATTCAAATTAAAAGCTTTCGAACTTATTGAATACCCTTGATTGATAGAATTTCTTATTTAACTGTACAAAATTTAAAATCTAACAAAAAAAAAAAAAAAAAAAATATATATATATATATATATATATATATATATATATATATATATATATATATATATATATATATATATATATATATATATATATATATATATATAAGTGAGCAACATTGAGCACAAGTTCGTTTTCATATATGACAATTAATTAACCAAGATTTTACATTACATATTACAAATTTGGAATTTAAAAATTAAACAGGTAACTTGTAAGAAACTTCACAACTTGAAAATAAAATAAAAAAGTATTGTAAAATATATAAACATAAAAAAATACTACAAACCAGAAGTGAATGGAACATTGGTCCCCGGCAACCAAGAACCACCAGCTATAAAGTTCCCAACGGTAAACTTCGCCGCCTCGGCATCCACCCTTTTCGCAGTTGATGAACCCGATCCAGTATTCATATACTCCCCATAATACAACGTATTAAGCGCGAAATTTCCACTCCATGGCATCCACCCTGCAGGATCGATCAAGCTATCGAGGCTCGTTTTCATAAAAACCGTCCTCGAGTACTGTTTCCATGGTCTACCAAGGTACGTTTTAACTCCTGACACACCTGTTAGGTCAGAGGCTGCAGCGACCCGACAATTGTGGATTGAGATACCTGTGTTTTGGTTTTGATCGGTTCGGCCTTGAGCTGTGAAAGTGTTGGTCTTGTTTGGTGGATCACGAGCGTAAATGTTGCAGTTTTGGATAACTACTGCTGCGTTTCCAAAGATGAAATCAACTGTCCCGTAGATGTCACAGTTACGATAAAATTGACGGTTTGAGTGGACGTATAATGTGTCTTGGTACCCTTCGAAGCTGCATTGGTAGAACACTGAAAGATCGGCGCCGTTGCGGACTGCTACGGCTTGATGGTTTTGTGGGCCCGCGGTGTTTCTGATGGTGATACCTTGGCCGATAAATCCATCTCCAACCACGGCTGAAATTCATAAAAAAGAAGTTAGAAGAACTATTATGTAGATTGTGCATGATACTATTCAAATATAGTAATTATAACGGTAAAGAAAAATGACCCCTTTGATTTTATTGTAAATTGATTTTTTATTGGGTTATATGTGTGTGTTGTGAGATTCTTAGCTATTAAAGCCTTTTTAATTATTTTATAGCCGCTTCCTAGATTAGAGTTTTTTTTTAATGTATATTGTTCTAAAATATAGTAGTTAAAACGAGTCGTTGCAAATCGTTTTTTTGTTTTGTATAACCTTGACACCCAAGTTTACTTCTCCGTGCTTTCAACACGGTGATAACAAAGAAAACTTTAGCAGCGACGACCAAATCTTTGTTTTATGAATTAAGGAATCTTACAAAGTCAGGTTGATATAATATACAACAACAATAAAACCTAATACCACATAAGTGGTGTATGGGAAAGGTGAGAGGTAGAAAATCGTTCCTCTATCCGAAATAAAGACAAGTTATTTCTTCACCCAGAGTTAAAACACTCTTAAAAGTAGAAAAAAATTGTCCATCTCTCTATTCGGCGGATAGAGAGATTACTTCCGAGTGAATCTCCTGATAGAGAGGTTGAAATATATATAGTTATTGACTATTAGAAGTTGTGATAAAAAAATCACTTTCTTTGTAGCCTTTCAAAAAAATAATCATATCATAGAAATTTATAGCTTAGCTTACCAAGAGTAGCTGAATTGAAGGTAGTACTGCCTCCTCCAACACTTTTGCTACCAGTTATGATTGTTTTACCAATACCATCTCCTAGTAACATTATGTTCTTTAGTTTTGTACCAATTACAACATTCTCCTTGTAAACACCCGCCTTCACATGAATCACGTACCGTCCGGTTCCAGACCTCTTTCCTGCAGCAGTTATAGCGGCACCAATCGTCTTGAAGTTACCCGAACCATCTTGAGCCACCACAACATTAGCCTGAGGATTCGATGATTGCAAAAGCTTTCGGTCACCAGGCTTCACCCAACTAGGAAACCCTGATTTTTGAGGACTTTGTGCACCGAACGATGAATTTCCATCTTTGTTCATTGCTAATGTGTTGCTAATCAAAGACGATACGTTATTGTTCATCAATGGAAATACGTAATCGGTAAAACCTAGCTCTTGAAATCCAGCCCTGCATGTCTCTTGATTCGTGAGAGCTGTGCTGAGCCAGGTCTGCAAATCGACCTGACTACGTTTTTGGTAGGAATCAACAGTCTTGTTGATGTAATGAATTGTGTTCTCATAAAGCTCTAAACAATCGGCCCAAGCCGCCTTTTCATACTTGTTACGACATTTTGGGCCAAGCGTTAGAGCGTGTGAACCTGCATGTTCAGCACGCTCCAACGTTACTTTTAATAAAGCTTTTACAAAATCCGGTTTTTGTTTTATTGAGCCATAGTTTGGGTTAGCACTCATGAAGTGCTCACATGGTTGCGGGTGGGGTGTTTGGCTACACCAAGACGTAATCTCGGATTTTGTGTATCCGTACACACCAGAAAGCATAATACTTGCAACAAAAGTTGCTAAAAATATGTTGATTTTCATAGTAAAAGTTTAAGAAATGAATGTAGAAAGAATATTGTTTAGATAATGGGAGAATGCAAGTTTGGGTTGTGTAGATTGTATGGTTCATTTAATAGCCTTTTATAGAGTGTGATTCACGTATACAATTTGAGTCGTTTGGTACGTAATAGGGAGGCACCACCCTAGTTGTGTATGTGCATAATCCAATTCTAAACTAATTTATTTATTCCTTTTCTCCAACTAATAATTCTTTCTGTGATATAAAATACCACCTAAATAATATGCATTTCTAGTTTTTAATTTTGTTTTGATTAGGTTTTGTTTTATTCGATTTATCGTTTGTAACATTATTGGATTGGATATTTGATGTTCTTTGATTACTTCTTTACATGGCTGGATATCAACACATATTCAACGTTAATGGTAATTTTAACCAAGAAGCTTCGTACGAGAAAGTCAGCATCCATCAATTTCAAGAGTCAAAAAATAACTTCTAGATTTTAAACTAACAACGTTCTTTTCAACGGCGCACAATTGTCATTAAAACAAATGGCAAGAAATAGAACGATAACTACATTAAGTGTGTTTCAACTTTCAATAATTGTTTGTTAATTAATTGAAGAGAAAAAAATATAAAATGGCATGGAATTATATAAAATGAAACTCGAATAAATGAAATTAATTAAGTAAACTGTACTTACGTGATTACAAGTTTCATAGATAGCAAGAATAGCTAATTGTACAAAATACCAAATACAGTAGATTTTAACGAACTTTTTTAACTACTTCTACTATAATATTGTTGGCAAATTGGAAGGAAGAATGTCAACAAGTTGGTAGATACCAGAAATGCAAACCATGTTTCGAACTAATGAAAATCATAATCTTACTTGTACACCCTATATATTCTGAACTTTAAATAATAATTACTTAATTTTAATGTTATTTATATTTATATTCTAGCTTTATAAATCATAAGTTGACCGTTATTACACTTATATAAAATGTTATATGTAGTGACCCGAACTTTTCCATTTTTATATATATATTAAATGAAATTGTTATTTACATGATTAAGTGTTTCCAACATGTTAAGCAATCAAACTTGTTAAGACTTGATTAATTGAAATAGGTTTCATATAGACAATTGACCACCCAAGTTGACCGGTGATTCTCGAACGTTAAAACTTGTAAAAACTATATAATGACATATATATGGATACATATATAGTTAACATGATATTATGATAATTAAACATATCACTAAGTATATTAACAATGAACTACATATGTAAAAACAAGACTACTAACTTAATGATTTTGAAACGAGACATATATGTAACGATTATCGTTGTAACGACATTTAATGTATATATATCATATTAAGAGATATTCATACATCATAATATCATGATAATATAATAATTTAAAATCTCATTTGATATTATAAACATTGGGTTAACAACATTTAACAAGATCGTTAACCTAAAGGTTTCAAAACAACACTTACATGTAACGACTAACGATGACTTAACGACTCAGTTAAAATGTATATACATGTAGTGTTTTAATATGTATTCATACACTTTTGAAAGACTTCAAGAAACTTATCAAAATACTTCTACTTAACAAAAATGCTTACAATTACATCCTCGTTCAGTTTCATCAACAATTCTACTCGTATGCACCCGTATTCGTACTCGTACAATACAAAGCTTTTAGAGGTATGTACTATTGGTATATACACTCCAATGATCAGCTCTTAGCAGCCCATGTGAGTCACCTAACACATGTGGGAACCATCATTTGGCAACTAGCATGAAATATCTCATAAAATTACAAAAATATGAGTAATCATTCATGACTTATTTACATGAAAACAAAATTACATATCCTTTATATCTAATACATACACCAACGACTAAAAACACCTACAAACACTTTCATTCTTCAATTTTCTTCATCTAATTGATCTCTCTCAAGTTCTATCTTCAAGTTCTAAGTGTTCTTCATAAATTCCAAAAGTTCTAGTTTCATAAAATCAAGAATACTTCCAAGATTGCAAGTTTACTTTCAAGTTTTCTAAATCCATTCCAAGTAATCATCCAAGATCAAGAAACCTTTGTTACTTATAGTAGGTTATCTTTATAATACAAGGTAATAATCATATTCAAACTTTAATTCAATTTCTATAACTATAACAATCTTATTTCGAGTGAAAATCTTACTTGAACTGTTTACGTGTCATGATTCTGCTTCAAGAACTTTCAAGCCATCCAAGGATCCTTTGAAGCTAGATCCATTTTTCTCATTTCCAGTAGGTTTATCCAAGGAACTTGAGGTAGTAATGATGTTCATAACATCATTCGATTCTTACATATAAAGCTATCTTATTCGAAGGTTTAAACTTGTAATCACTAGAACATAGTTTAGTTAATTCTAAACTTGTTCGCAAATAAAAGCTAATCCTTCTAACTTGACTTTTAAAATCAACTAAACACATGTTCTATATCTATATGATATGCTAACTTAATGATTTAAAACCTGAAAACATGAAAAACACCGTAAAACCGGATTTACGCCGTCGTAGTAACACCGCGGGCTGTTTTGGGTTAGTTAATTAAAAACTATGATAAACTTTGATTTAAAAGTTGTTATTCTGGGAAAATGATTTTTATTATGAACATGAAACTATATCCAAAAATCATGGTTAAACTCAAAGTGGAAGTATGTTTTCTAAAATGGTCATCTAGACGTCGTTCTTTCGACTGAAATGACTACCTTTACAAAAACGACTTGTAACTTATTTTTCTGACTATAAACCTATACTTTTTCTGTTTAGATTCATAAAATAGAGTTCAATATGAAACCATAGCAATTTGATTCACTCAAAACGGATTTAAAATGAAGAAGTTATGGGTAAAACAAGATTGGATAATTTTTCTCATTTTAGCTACGTGAAAATTGGTAACAAATCTACTCCAACCATAACTTAATCAACTTGTATTGTATATTATGTAATCTTGAGATACCATAGACACGTATACAATGTTTCGACCTATCATGTCGACACATCTATATATATTTCGGAACAACCATAGACACTCTATATGTGAATGTTGGAGTTAGCTATACAGGGTTGAGGTTGATTCCAAAATATATATAGTTTGAGTTGTGATCAATACTGAGATATGTATACACTGGGTCGTGGATTGATTCAAGATAATATATATCGATTTATTTCTGTACATCTAACTGTGGACAACTAGTTGTAGGTTACTAACGAGGACAGCTGACTTAGTAAACTTAAAACATCAAAATGTATTAAAAGTGTTGTAAATATATTTTGAACATACTTTGATATATATGTATATATTGTTATAGGTTCGTGAATCAACCAGTGGCCAAGTCTTACTTTCCGACGAAGTAAAAATCTGTGAAAGTGAGTTATAGTCCCACTTTTAAAATCTAATATTTTTGGGATGAGAATACATGCAGGTTTTATAAATGATTTACAAAATAGACACAAGTACGTGAAACTACATTCTATGGTTGAATTATCGAAATCGAATATGCCCCTTTTTATTAAGTCTGGTAATCAAAGAATTAGGGAACAGACACCCTAATTGACGCGAATCCTAAAGATAGATCTATTGGGCCTAACAAACCCCATCCAAAGTACCGGATGCTTTAGTACTTCGAAATTCATATCATATCCGAAGGGTGTCCCGGAATGATGGGGATATTCTTATATATGCATCTTGTTAATGTCGGTTACCAGGTGTTCACCATATGAATGATTTTTATCTCTATGTATGGGATGTGTATTGAAATATGAAATCTTGTGGTCTATTGTTACGATTTGATATATATAGGTTAAACCTATAACTCACCAACATTTTTGTTGACGTTTAAAGCATGTTTATTCTCAGGTGAATACTAAGAGCTTCCGCTGTTGCATACTAAAATAAGGACAAGATTTGGAGTCCATGTTTGTATGATATTGTGTAAAAACTGCATTCAAGAAACTGATTTCGATGTAACATATTTGTATTGTAAACCAATATGTAATGGTCATGTGTAAACATGATATTTTAGATTATCATTATTTGATAATCTACGTAAAGCTTTTTAAACCTTTATTTATGAAATAAAGGTTATGGTTTGTTTTAAAAATGAATGCAGTCTTTGAAAAACGTCTCATATAGAGGTCAAAACCTCGCAACGAAATCAATTAATATGGAACGTTTTTAATCAATAAGAACGGGATATTTCATTATATAAGGAGATGATACATAAAGAATTTAGATAAGAAGAAAATCTGAAGAACATATTAACACGCATAATTATTTTTGACATTTACTATTAATTTGAAGTCTCAATTTTTATATAAATGAAAAAACACATGGTTTTATCGATTCCCTCCAATCAAAAGTTCTCCATAAATCCTTTCAATATATATATATATATATATATATATATATATATATATATATATATATATATATATATATATATATATATATATATATAATGGGGAAGTAACCAATCGGGGGGAAGCGGGGGGAAGCAAAATATTTTTTTTTTCGTTTTTTTTGAAATTTTTTTTTCCGGCATCAAGATCACACGAAAATATGAACATTTAGAAGAGACACTTCGTGATGAATGTTATTATTTAGGCGGGAAAACGATCGACAAAAATAACATTCAAGATAATATTGTTCGTGAAAAATATGAACGTTTTTTTTCATGTTTTGTGAAGTAAAATTTAGCCCGATTTAGAGTTTAGGGTTTAGGGTTTAGGGTTTGGTGTTTTGGGTTTATTCCATAAACCCATAACACCATACCCTAAACCCTAAACCCTAAACTCTAAACCGTTCGTGTTAAAAACTCAATCTAAATCCTAAATCTAAACCCTAAACCCTAAATTTCTAAACCCTAATATCTAAACCCTATAAACCCTAATATCTAAACCCTAATATCTAAACCCCAATAGCTAAAACCTCAACATACGCTCGAAAAACACGATAATTGTTATATATTACTTCTTCGAGCGTTTTCCCGCCAAAATAAAAACATTTATCACAAAGTGTCTCTACTAAATGTTCATATTTTCATCTCATCTATAATGTTGGTGAAAAAAGTTTTTTCAAAAAACGAAAAAGAAAAAAAAAAGTTTTTGCTTCCCCCCGCTTCCCCCCGTTTGGTTACTTCCCTCTTGATCCTACCACTATATATATATATATATATATATATATATATATATATATATATATATATATATATATATATATATATATATTTGAAAATCTATCTTTATCGAAAAAATCCAATAAAAAAACACAAAAACCTAATAAAATTAGGGATTACAGGAACACCACACCACTATAATATGTACAAATTATATACATAAACTTCTACGTAATGAAATCCAACTTATGGATTGGATTGAGAGGAAAATTCAAGAGAAACAACGTCATTTCAATTTAGGAGTTATTATTATAACATATATAGAGTCAGAGTCATGATTTTGAATCGATTGGGTCACTAGATAATACTATACTAAATTGCGGAAAAAAATTTATTGACAAACTATGATTGACTAAACATAAACAAACAAAATCATCTTCTTAATAGCGTCTATAGTTAGTCTATATTAGCTTGGTCTTCAACATGGTCGTCTATCAAATTTATAGGGCCCCCCTCAAAAAATAAAAGTGACCCTTTTACTTACATGTAACTATAATTTTTAAATTATTATCAATAAATTGATAGAATTGATGCTGGAGTATTGGAACCAAACGAGGAGTATTGGAGCTGTGTATTAGATTACAGAGTTGATGGGCGGCGTACAATCATTTTTATTCTTAACGTCGTTCATTGGTGATTTGGCGGAGGTAAGTTCCGCTCGCTAACATCATGTGTAGTTTTAAATTTATTTTCTCTTGGAACTAAATTATACGTACATTATTTATACAGTAAATAGAACAAGTATGACCTATCCTGTCATTCTTAAAACGGTCGAATTTGAAACGAAACTTATTTATACAAATTAATATTTAATGTTATTTTTATGATAGCTTGTAGGTGATTTATATATGGAACTAAATGCAACTAAAGATAAATGCATAGAAAATAAAGTCGGAGGTAACTGCGATAATTGTAATTTAAATAGTGTTTATTATAAATATAAGTTCCACCCCGAATTGTATTAATTTTGTATCAAATAATACTATCATTTTTATTCTTTTTAATATATTTTTATCTATTAACTGATTATCAAGAAATTTAAATTAAACATTAACAATTAATGTGTCATATTGATAAATAAAAATATAAGGGTTATTATGATGGAGAATATTATCCATTATAATAACATGAAGGACCACAACAACCACCCACGAATTCTAATTCTCTTATGAAAATTCCCGCAGGGGTGTAACAACTAAGATTATATATGTTGACAACACTAATAAAAAAATAATGACATATTATCAAATTAAGTTGGAAAGCATTAATTTAACAGATGAGAATGATTTTCAGCTATAAATAAAGTGATAGATACTCGTCATTTAAATGCAAAATAAGTGTTAATGACTACTATTTTATAAAAACCTTAGACTCCAAATATAATATGATGAAATTTGTAAGTTGACTGAAAACGACATCGGCTGCGTATCAAGCCTGCTATCAATCACAAGTCCACAATGTTAAACTTTACCAATTAATTGAAAACGATACTGGCTGCGTAACAAGCCATTTGTTGAAAGTGTGCTGTTATTATATTTAATTTCATAGATCATAAATACCCCGGATTTCTCCAACATGATGTCGTAGTTTTTGAAAATACATTTATCTCGAGTCTTATACTTCGTTCCTGACATAATCTTTCAATTTCCAGGATAAGGACTATCACGATTTTAAAACGTAGAAAAGTTAAACACTTGTGCAGATTTAACCACAATACAAATAGGATAACCTTTATATAAATTAACAAAAACCCATTTTGTCTCATTTTCTTTTTTAAAAATTGAATCAAACACTTATAATGATTTAAATGAAAACAAAAATAACCATCATAAACTTACATTATAATAAACACGAGAAGTTATCCTAATCCATTTTTATAATACTATAATTAACGAAAATTTTAACATACATATTATATATAAGCATGAAAATGAGTAGAGATTAATAACAAACCTTGTTTATATATATATATATATATATATATATATATATATATATATATATATATATATATATATATATATATATATATATATATATATATATATATATATATAATAAACGTGCCGAAAGCAACGAGATTACAATAAGCTTCTCGAGTTTCTTTCCTGCAACACCTCTGTTATTTACTTACATACTAACCAACCTACTAACTAACAAAGAGAGCTAGCTAGTGATTGAGAGAGAGAATGAAAGAAAGATGTAGATGAGATGTATCAAATCAATCTATCACCAGTTCAATTTACGGGCAAAGCGAACCGTCAGATTTCATTCGAGTCGCTAGTTTGGCAAGTCCAGGTCACTAGTTTGCAGCCCGGGTTGCCAGTTTGTAACCCTGAGTCGCCAGTTTGTAACCCCGGGTCGCCAGTTTATAACCTCGGGTCGCCAGTTTACACCCCAAGTCACCAGTTTGTAACCACGGGTCACTAGTTTGTTGCCCTAGTTGCCAGTTTATTGGGTCTGAGTCACTAGTTTGTATGTTGAGTAGCCAGTTTATGTAACCGAGTCACCAATATGTTGTATGCATAACTATATTCCAACTGGGTTTCCAGTTTGTGTAAAATGGAGTCGCCACGTTGAACCTAGGTCACCAGTTTACTATGACAAACTGCCTCGAAGTTTCAGTTTGCAGTTCGGTATATTTTGTTATTGTCGTGCACTTGTTTCTAATAGTGCGTTGTTGAATACCGGTACCCGTTTGTCTTGAAGTTTGATAGATTCACCTTCTTGGGGTTCTTTAGACTTATAGCAGTGTAACACGATTTCCTGAGCAATTCTTGATGTTCCTTGCAGTTGTAATTGATGTATTGTGTGATTAGAATTTTGTGTGTGTTTTAAGTGTGAGTAAGTCTTGGAACGTTTTGATCTTTGTGTATGAATCAGATTAGCTTCTAGGTCCTTGTTATATCTTCATATACGTCTCTTAAATAAATGCTGACATCCTCAAATAGAAATTTTGAGCTTCCATGGTAGTCTTCCGGCTGAATCCCGAATTAGGGTTTTCAGAAGCCCTAATTTGTACTTGTCTTATATTTATTCAATTAAGATGCGGATCAAGATTCCGAGTGTTTATTTTTGATTTTATGAATTCTTGAATCCCTGATTTAAGACTAAGTAGGCAGGATATACCTCTTAGGTAGAAATTATACTAAAAATCATGTTAAAAACCCACTTTTTGGACAACTTTTGACATTTAAGCACTTTCAGTCATTACTAATAATTATCGTGCAATTTTGCATGTTTTAAGCTCTTTTAGTTATTATTATGGTTGAAATATGAGTAATATCACTAGTAAAAACATGACCAGTTTGAGTGATATCAAGTAATTTACACTTAAATATTACTTGTCCTAAAGCAAATGTTTGACCCAAAATTTTATTGAGAAAAGTCAAAGTAAAAATTCAAATTTTGAAAGTTTATTAAGTGATAGTTTTATTTTCAGATTAAACATTTCCAAAATTTGTTTGTTTAGTTTTACTTATACGAATCATGAGAATACGATTTATAGGTTTTTCTCTCAATTCTTAAATGTGGAATGTACACGACTAGACTTCCTCTCTATCGTGGTCACTCAATTCACACAAGTGTATCGAGTTACTTATTCTATTATATGTCACTCGAAAGCCAGTCATGATGCATCTCGCATCATAGGGTTGGTCAAATTGATCATATTCTCAGTTATTAAAAGATAAGGACGACATTAATTAACGAAAGAATCTTTCTCGGGTTGTAACGTTAGGCGAAAGGTTTTTTTAGGGCTGTGTGGTTTTTATTGAAAGTTTCTGAGGTATTTTTAGTATATAGTTTTTGAGATGGTCAATTTTTATATTTTTAGGTTTTTCTTGGGTTTTTGAGTTTCTTCTTTTCTTCATCCTTATAGTTTTCCAGTATTTTAGGGTTGTTGCATTATTCTCTTTTAAGAGAAGATGCTTCTAGATTTCTTGCTTATCGATTCATGACTTCTATACGCTCGATCACTTAGAGTATTTTCTACATTTTTCTAATTTCTTTTTCTCTCTTTATTTTTATTTTTTTTCCTTTTTTTATTATAATTATTTGGATATATATATATATATATATATATATATATATATATATATATATATATATATATATATATATATATATATATATATATATATATATATATATATATATATATATATATATATCTAAAACATATCCTAGTAATCTTTGGCCGGAGTCAGTCTTAAACAAATCCGTCGACTGATTTATCAAAAATACCCCGGATGATGTTGGAACGTGCTTTATTGATAGCAAACTTTTATTAAGTTGGGGTTTATAATTTTGTGGTTTAAGGAATCGAAAAGCTTACGCTCAAAGAGTTTTCTAAGTGGATCAATGACACTTTGAGGTAAGTGTTGGAAAAAAGGGTTAGTATAGAGATTTTATTAGTGGTTTAACCTAAGAGATGTCAAAGTCATTTAATTGCACATATACCATGTGTGGCACTTATTTCCAATACCGAACATGTATACACTGAACAAGTTCTAACTTGAGACACAACATCGACACACTAATTTTTAAGGTGAAGCATTTATAGATGTATGCTTTTGGTCTCAGAATACCTCACCTTTTTAGTGGGGGTTGTGTGCCTAGTCGCGTGAATACCTCTCTTGATATCTGATTTCTCTTTTCACAAAGTTTAAATGATTCTCATATAGACACATCTACTGAGGCAGTCATTTAGATACATCCTCTTTATTATGTTTTTGCCGATATTTGATAAGAAAATAAAGCTTCTCATTCTTTTTATTTTGAAAAATGGCAAAACTTAAAAAAAATTCGAAAACATTTCAGCAAAACCATAAGGTTTAGATTTTTTTTTTTAAATTTTATGAATTTTATTACCCTATCCCATATTGCGATATAACATGTCATATATCCCACACTTAGAGGAATATTGTCCTCAATGTTCTTAGTGGTATTTCTTCTTCACTAATTAAGTTATTTTAATAACTCTAATTAAGTATTATTTGTATTAGCAACCTTTACGGTTATATAGAAATAATAGTAAAGAGAAAATCCCACACTTAGGTCTTTTAGATCACCGGGATATTTTTCTCAAGTACTCTTAATTGGGTTTTAATCTCACACTTAGTGTAAAGCATATGCTCTTAGGAGATATTTAAACATTAAAGAGTAGAAGCGAGTACTTCCCCATACGGAACATTCTGTTGACGACCTTTGGTGGTATTTCATAAACTTGCAACATTCACCATCATTTATTATGATTCGCCTTTTGAGTGTGAACACGCAGGACATGCACCATTTTGTTTCCGCCGTTGTTTATGCAGTGCCCAGGTGTTAAAAATTGGTCGAGACTTTATTAGATATTAATAAATAAACTATAACATAAAGTAAAACATTAGTAACTTAGAAGCTCAGGTTTCCTCCCGAGAAGCACTTTTTTTTGTTCTAGTCATTAGCTTGACTCTAGTGTTATTTCTTAGGTAATCCATATGGGTCAATAGTATGCATCAGTAGATGTCAATAGAGATATTCATGTATATGTGAAGAATTGAAACGAAATAAGGTTATGATATGCCCAATATTCTGATTAGGTAGATTAAAGTGAATAGTTTGTTTTCTTGAGGTAAAACAAAAACTTTAACCTTTTCCACCTCCTCAGGCACCATAGGTTATTCAGGAATATCCTCATCACTCAGTGATGTGTATGTCATTATGAAGTAGAATGATGTTTTGTAGGGCATTGTTGGTGAAATGTCCCGTTCTTATTGATTAAAAACGTTCCATATTAATTGATTTCGTTGCGAGGTTTTGACCTCTATATGAGACGTTTTTCAAAGACTGCATTCATTTTTAAAACAAACCATAACCTTTATTTCATAAATAAAGGTTTAAAAAGCTTTACGTAGATTATCAAATAATGATAATCTAAAATATCCTGTTTACACACGACCATTACATAATGGTTTACAATACAAATATGTTACATCGAAATCAGTTTCTTGAATGCAGTTTTTACACAATATCATACAAACATGGACTCCAAATCTTGTCCTTATTTTAGTATGCAACAGCGGAAGCTCTTAATATTCACCTGAGAATAAACATGCTTTAAACGTCAACAAAAATGTTGGTGAGTTATAGGTTTAACCTATATATATCAAATCGTAACAATAGACCACAAGATTTCATATTTCAATACACATCCCATACATAGAGATAAAAATCATTCATATGGTGAACACCTGGTAACCGACAATAACAAGATGCATATATAAGAATATCCCCATCATTCCGGGACACCCTTCGGATATGATATAAATTTCGAAGTACTAAAGCATCCGGTACTTTGGATGGGGTTTGTTAGGCCCAATAGATCTATCTTTAGGATTCGCGTCAATTAGGGTGTATGTTCCCTAATTCTTAGATTACCAGACTTAATAAAGAGGGGCATATTCGATTTCGATAATTCAACCATAGAATGTAGTTTCACGTACTTGTGTCTATTTTGTAAATCATTTATAAAACCTGCATGTATTCTCATCCCAAAAATATTAGATTTTAAAAGTGGGACTATAACTCACTTTCACAGATTTTTACTTCGTCGGGAAGTAAGACTTGGCCACTGTTGATTCACGAACCTATAACAATATATACATATATATTAAAGTATGTTCAAAATATATTTACAACACTTTTAATATATTTTGATGTTTTAAGTTTATTAAGTCAGCTGTCCTCGTTAGTAACCTATAACTAGTTGTCCACAGTTAGATGTACAGAAATAAATCGATAAATATTATCTTGAATCAATCCACGACCCAGTGTATACGTATCTCAGTATTGATCACAACTCAAACTATATATATTTTGGAATCAACCTCAACCCTGTATAGCTAACTCCAACATTCACATATAGAGTGTCTATGGTTGTTCCGAAATATATATAGATGTGTCGACATGATAGGTCGAAACATTGTATACGTGTCTATGGTATCTCAAGATTACATAATATATAATACAAGTTGATTAAGTTATGGTTGGAATAGATTTGTTACCAATTTTCACGTAGCTAAAATGAGAAAAATTATCCAATCTTGTTTTACCCATAACTTCTTCATTTTAAATCCGTTTTGAGTGAATCAAATTGCTATGGTTTCATATTGAACTCTATTTTATGAATCTAAACAGAAAAATTATAGGTTTATAGTCGGAAAAATAAGTTACAAGTCGTTTTTGTAAAGGTAGTCATTTCAGTCGAAAGAACGACGTCTAGATGACCATTTTAGAAAACATACTTCCACTTTGAGTTTAACCATAATTTTTGGATATAGTTTTATGTTCATAATAAAAATCATTTTCTCAGAATAACAACTTTTAAATCAAAGTTTATCATAGTTTTTAATTAACTAACCCAAAACAGCCCGCGGTGTTACTACGACGGCGTAAATCCGGTTTTACGGTGTTTTTCGTGTTTCCAGGTTTTAAGTCATTAAGTTAGCATATCATATAGATATAGAACATGTGTTTAGTTGATTTTAAAAGTCAAGTTAGAAGGATTAACTTTTGTT
Organism: Rutidosis leptorrhynchoides; assembly: GCF_046630445.1. NCBI lineage: Eukaryota > Viridiplantae > Streptophyta > Magnoliopsida > Asterales > Asteraceae > Rutidosis > Rutidosis leptorrhynchoides. The sequence goes on from NC_092333.1 coordinate 469,910,410, forward strand.
TGCGAACAAGTTTAGAATTAACTAAACTATGTTCTAGTGATTACAAGTTTAAACCTTCGAATAAGATAGCTTTATATGTATGAATCGAATGATGTTATGAACATCATTACTACCTTAATTTCCTTGGATAAACCTACTGGAAAAGAGAAAAATGGATCTAGCTTCAATGGATCCTTGGATGGCTCGAAGTTCTTGAAGCAGAATCATGACACGAAAACAAGTTCAAGTAAGATCATCACTTGAAATAAGATTGTTATAGTTATAGAAATTGAACCAAAGTTTGAATATGATTATTACCTTGTATTAGAATGATAACCTACTGTAAGAAACAAAGATTTCTTGAGGTTGGATGATCACCTTACAAGATTGGAAGTGAGCTAGCAAACTTGAAATTATTCTTGATTTTATGAAACTAGAACTTTTGGAATTTATGAAGAACACTTAGAACTTGAAGATAGAACTTGAGAGAGATCAATTAGATGAAGAAAATTGAAGAATGAAAGTGTTTGTAGGTGTTTTTGGTCTTTGGTGTATGGATTAGATATAAAGGATATGTAATTTTGTTTTCATGTAAATAAGTCATGAATGATTACTCATATTTTTGTAATTTTATGAGATATTTCATGCTAGTTGCCAAATGATGGTTCCCACATGTGTTAGGTGACTCACATGGGCTGCTAAGAGCTGATCATTGGAGTGTATATACCAATAGTACATACATCTAAAAGCTGTGTATTGTACGAGTACGAATACGGGTGCATACGAGTAGAATTGTTGATGAAACTGAACGAGGATGTAATTGTAAGCATTTTTGTTAAGTAGAAGTATTTTGATAAGTGTATTGAATTCTTTCAAAAGTGTATAAATACATATTAAAACACTACATGTATATACATTTTAACTGAGTCGTTAAGTCATCGTTAGTCGTTACATGTAAGTGTTGTTTTGAAACCTTTAGGTTAACGATCTTGTTAAATGTTGTTAACCCAATGTTTATAATATCAAATGAGATTTTAAATTATTATATTATCATGATATTATCATGTATGAATATCTCTTAATATGATATATATACATTAAATGTCTTTACAACGATAATCGTTACATATATGTCTCGTTTAAAAATCATTAAGTTAGTAGTCTTGTTTTTACATATGTAGTTCATTGTTAATATACTTTATGATATGTTTTCTTATCATAGTATCATATTAACTATATATATATATCCATATATATGTCATCATATAGTTTTTACAAGTTTTAACGTTCGTGAATCACCGATCAACTTGGGTGGTCAATTGTCTATATGAAACATATTTCAATTAATCAAGTCTTAACAAGTTTGATTGCTTAACATGTTGGAAATATTTAATCATGTAAATATCAATCTCAATTAATATATATAAACATGGAAAAGTTCGGGTCACTACAGTACCTACCCGTTAAATAAATTTCGTCCCGAAATTTTAAGCTGTTGAAGGTGTTGACGAATCTTCTGGAAATAGATGCGGGTATTTCTTCTTCATCTGATCTTCACGCTCCCAGGTGAACTCGGGTCCTCTACGAGCATTCCATCAAACCTTAACAATTGGTATCTTGTTTTGCTTAAGTCTTTTAACCTCACGATCCATTATTTCGACGGGTTCTTCGATGAATTGAAGTTTTTCGTTGATTTGGATTTCATCTAACGGAATAGTGAGATCTTCTTTAGCAAAACATTTCTTTAAATTCGAGACGTGGAAAGTGTTATGTACAGCCGCGAGTTGTTGAGGTAACTCTAGTCGGTAAGCTACTGGTCCGACACGATCAATAATCTTGAATGGTCCAATATACCTTGGATTTAATTTCCCTCGTTTACCAAATCGAACAACGCCTTTCCAAGGTGCAACTTTAAGCATGACCATCTCTCCAATTTCAAATTCTATATCTTTTCTTTTAATGTCAGCGTAGCTCTTTTGTCGACTTTGGGCGGTTTTCAACCGTTGTTGAATTTGGATGATCTTCTCGGTAGTTTCTTGTATAATCTCCGGACCCGTAATCTGTCTATCCCCCACTTCACTCCAAAAAATCGGAGACCTGCACTTTCTACCATAAAGTGCTTCAAACGGCGCCATCTCAATGCTTGAATGGTAGCTATTGTTGTAGGAAAATTCTGCTAACGGTAGATGTCGATCCCAACTGTTTCCGAAATCAATAACACATGCTCGTAGCATGTCTTCAAGCGTTTGTATCGTCCTTTCGCTCTGCCCATCAGTTTGTGGATGATAGGCAGTACTCATGTCTAGACGAGTTCCTAATGCTTGCTGTAATGTCTGCCAGAATCTTGAAATAAATCTGCCATCCCTATCAGAGATAATAGAGATTGGTATTCCATGTCTGGAGATGACTTCCTTCAAATACAGTCATGCTAACTTCTCCATCTTGTCATCTTCTCTTATTGGCAAGAAGTGTGCTGATTTGGTGAGACGGTCAACTATTACCCAAATAGTATCAAAACCACTTGCAGTCCTTGGCAATTTAGTGATGAAATCCATGGTAATGTTTTCCCATTTCCATTCCGGGATTTCGGGTTGTTGAAGTAGACCTGATGGTTTCTGATGCTCAGCTTTGACCTTAGAACACGTCAAACATTCTCCTACGTATTTAGCAACATCGGCTTTCATTCCCGGCCACCAAAAATGTTTCTTGAGATCCTTGTACATCTTCCCCGTTCCAGGATGTATTGAGTATCTGGTTTTATGAGCTTCTCTAAGTACCATTTCTCTCATATCTCCAAATTTTGGTACCCAAATCCTTTCAGCCCTATACCGGGTTCCGTCTTCCCGAATATTAAGATGCTTCTCCGATCCTTTGGGTATTTCATCCTTTAAATTTCCCTCTTTTAAAACTCCTTGTTGCGCCTCCTTTATTTGAGTAGTAATGTTATTATGAATCATTATATTTATAGATTTTACTCGAATGGGTTCTCTGTCCTTCCTGCTCAAGGCATCGGCTACCACATTTGCCTTCCCCGGGTGGTAACGAATCTCAAAGTCGTAATCATTCAATAATTCAATCCACCTACGCTGCCTCATATTCAGTTGTTTCTGATTAAATATGTGTTGAAGACTTTTGTGGTCGGTATATATAATACTTTTGACCCCATATAAGTAGTGCCTCCAAGTCTTTAATGCAAAAACAACCGCGCCTAATTCCAAATCATGCGTCGTATAATTTTGTTCGTGAATCTTCAATTGTCTAGATGCATAAGCAATCACCTTCGTTCGTTGCATTAATACACAACCGAGACCTTGCTTTGATGCATCACAATAAATCACAAAATCATCATTCCCTTCAGGCAATGACAATATAGGTGCCGTAGTTAGCCTTTTCTTCAATAACTGAAACGCTTTCTCTTGTTCATCATTCCATTCAAATTTCTTCCCTTTATGCGTTAATGCAGTCAAGGGTTTTGCTATTCTGGAAAAGTCTTGGATGAACCTTCTGTAGTAACCAGCTAGTCCTAAAAACTGGCGTATGTGTTTCGGAGTTTTCGGGGTTTCCCACTTTTCAACAGTTTCTATCTTTGCCGGATCCACCTTAATACCTTCTTTGTTCACTATGTGACCGAGGAATTGAACTTCTTCCAACCAAAATGCACACTTTGAAAACTTAGCGTACAATTCTTCCTTCCTCAATACTTCTAACACCTTTCTCAAATGTTCACCGTGTTCTTGGTCATTCTTTGAGTAAATAAGTATGTCATCAATGAAAACAATGACAAACTTGTCAAGGTATGGTCCACACACTCGGTTCATAAGGTCCATGAACACAGCTGGTGCATTAGTTAAACCAAACGGCATGACCATAAACTCGTAATGACCGTAACGTGTTCTGAAAGCAGTCTTTGGAATATCATCTTCTTTCACCCGCATTTGATGATACCCGGAACGTAAGTCAATCTTTGAATAAACAGACGAGCCTTGTAGTTGATCAAATAAGTCGTCGATTCTCGGTAGTGGGTAGCGGTTCTTGATGGTAAGTTTGTTCAACTCTCGGTAGTCGATACACAACCTGAATGTACCATCTTTCTTCTTGACAAACAAAACAGGAGCTCCCCACGGTGATGTGCTTGGTCGAATGAAACCACGCTCTAAAAGTTCTTGTAATTGGCTTTGCAGTTCTTTCATCTCGCTGGGTGCGAGTCTGTAAGGAGCACGAGCTATTGGTGCAGCTCCTGGTACAAGATCTATTTGAAATTCAACGGATCGATGTGGGGGTAATCCCGGTAATTCTTTCAGAAATACATCAGGAAATTCTTTTGCGACGGGAACATCATTGATGCTCTTTTCTTCAGTTTGTACTTTCTCGACGTGTGCTAGAACAGCATAGCAACCTTTTCTTATTAGTTTTTGTGCCTTCAAATTACTAATAAGATGTAGCTTCGTGTTGCCCTTTTCTCCGTACACCATTAAGGGTTTTCCTTTTTCTCGTATAATGCGAATTGCATTTTTGAAACAAACGATCTCCGCTTTCACTTCTTTCAACCAGTCCATACCGATTATCACATCAAAACTCCCTAACTCTACTGGTATCAAATCAATCTTAAATGTTTCGCTAACCAGTTTAATTTCTCGATTCCGACATATATTATCTGCTGAAATTAATTTACCATTTGCTAATTCGAGTAAAAATTTACTATCCAAAGGTGTCAATGGACAACTTAATTTAGCACAAAAATCTCTACTCATATAGCTTCTATCCGCACCCGAATCAAATAAAACGTAAGCAGATTTATTGTCAATAAGAAATGTACCCGTAACAAGCTCCGGGTCTTCTTGTGCCTCTGCCGCATTAATATTGAAAACTCTTCCACGGCCTTGTCCATTCGTGTTCTCCTGGTTCGGGCAATTTCTAATAATGTGGCCCGGTTTTCCATATTTATAACAAACTACATTGGCATAACTTGCTCCGACACTACTTGCTCCGCCATTACTCGTTCCGACACCATTTGTTCCTTTCGTTCTATTAACCCCTGGTCCGTAGACCTCACACTTCGCCGCGCTATGACCATTTCTTTTACACTTGTTGCAAAATTTGGTGCAGAACCCCGAGTGATTCTTTTCACACCTTTGGCATAGCTGCTTCTGATTGTTGTTGTTGTTGCAGTTATTATTGTTGTTGGGATGATTGTTGTAGTTGCTGTTGTTGTTGTTGTTGTTGTTGTTGGGCCGTTTTTTGTAGTTGCGATTGATGTTGCGATTGTTGGGATAATTGTTGCGATTATTTTTGTAATTGCTGTTGTTGTTGTATTGGTGATTCTTATCACCGTTTTCCTCCCACTTTCTTTTGACTTGCTTCACATTGGCCTCTTTAGCAGTCTGTTCTTTAATTCTTTCTTCAATTTGGTTCACGAGTTTGTGAGCCATTCTACATGCCTGTTGTATGGAGGCGGGCTCGTGTGAACTTATATCTTCTTGGATTCTTTCAGGTAATCCTTTCACAAACGCGTCGATCTTCTCTTCCTCATCTTCGAATGCTCCCGGACACAATAGGCACAATTCTGTGAATCGTCTTTCGTACGTGGTAATATCAAATCCTTGGGTTCGTAACCCTCTAAGTTCTGTCTTGAGCTTATTGACCTCGGATCTGGGACGGTACTTCTCGTTCATCAAGTGCTTGAATGCTGACCACGGTAGTGCGTACGCATCGTCTTGTCCCACTTGCTCTAGATAGGTATTCCACCATGTTAACGCAGAACCTGTGAAGGTATGCGTAGCGTACTTTACTTTGTCCTCTTCAGTACACTTACTTATGGCAAACACTGATTCGACCTTCTCGGTCCACCGTTTCAATCCGATCGGTCCTTCGGTTCCATCAAATTCCAAAGGTTTGCAGGCAGTGAATTCTTTGTAGGTGCATCCTACACGATTTCCTGTACTGCTAGATCCAAGGTTATTGTTGGTATGTAGCGCAGCCTGTACTGCAGCTATGTTTGAAGCTAGAAAAGTACGGAATTCCTCTTCATTCATATTCACGGTGTGTCGAGTAGTCGGTGCCATTTCCTTCAAAATAGTTAAATGGAACAAGTTAATCATACAGAATATTAAGAGTAGTTAATAGTATTTCGTAGCATAATATGAACTCATTTATAAAAGCTTTTTCTTCATATTAGCGTTTTATAAGTTTAAATTCGGGTAGTACCTACCCGTTAAGTTCATACTTAGTAGCTAATATACAATTCAACTACTACAATTCTATATGAAAAACTGATTATAATAATATTGTTCAAACTTTTATACAATATTTTACAAACTTACAATACCGCTTATTTTACATAAAGCATGAAATATAGCACACAATAACTTTGATACAAGATAGTTGTGAAGACAATTCTAGCTAGTACACAAGTCGTTCAGCAAAGGCAATAAAGACACGTAATTCATACGTCCAGAAACAAGTCATGCATTCTGGTTTTACTAGGACTACTTCCCATCCTTGGTCTTGTGTAACATAACCGTTATGGCCGTTGATAAGACAGCGTGTTGTAACGTCATCAAAGGGACGAGGGTTACGTAATGTCCAACAGTCCCGTAATAATCTAAAAACCTCATTTCTTAACCCAATTACCGACTCCGTCACTTGTGGAAACGTTTTGTTTAATAGTTGTAGCCCGATGTTCTTGTTCTCACTTTGGTGAGAAGCGAACATTACTAATCCGTAAGCATAACATGCTTCTTTATGTTGCATGTTAGCCGCTTTTTCTAAATCACGAAGTCCAATATTCGGATATATTGAGTCAAAATAATTTCTTAACCCGTTGCGTAAAATAGCATTTGGGTTCCCCGCAATATATGCGTCAAAGTAAACACATCGTAACTTATGGGTTTCCCAATGTGATATCCCCCATCTTTCAAACGAAAGTCTCTTATAAACCAAGACATTCTTGGAACGTTCTTCGAATGTCTTACAAACTGATCTCGCCTTAAATAGTTGTGCCGAAGAATTCTGGCCGACTCTAGACAAGATTTCATCAATCATGTCTCCGGGTAGGTCTCTTAAAATATTGGGTTGTCTATCCATTTTGTGTTTTTAAACTGTAAAATAGACAAGAGTTAGATTCATAAAAAAATACTTATTAATACAAGCAATTTTTACATATATCATAAAGCATAAGAACACTATATTACATATATTACACCACACGAATACAACTATCTTATTCCGACTCGCTCGTTTCTTCTTCTTCAGTTTTGGTTCGTTTTGCCAAGTTTCTAGGGATATATGATGTTCCCCTAATACGAGTCGTCGTTGTCCACATTGGTTTAGAAAAACCTGGTGGTTTAGAGGTTCCCGGGTCATTGTTACAACTTAAGGACTTCGGGGGTTGACGATACATATAAAGTTCATCGGGGTTGGAATTAGATTTCTCTATTTTTATGCCCTTTCCCTTATTATTTTCTTTTGCCTTTTTAAATTCAGTTGGGGTAATTTCTATAACATCATCGGAATTCTCGTCGGAATCCGATTCATCGGAGAATTGGTAATCCTCCCAATATTTTGCTTCCTTGGCGGAAACACCATTGACCATAATTAACTTTGGTCGGTTGGTTGAGGATTTTCTTTTACTTAACCGTTTTATTATTTCCCCCACCGGTTCTATTTCTTCATCCGGTTCCGATTCTTCTTCCGGTTCCGATTCTTCTTCCGGTTCCGACTCTTCTTTCGGTTCCTCTTCGGGAACTTGTGAATCAGTCCACAAATCATTCCAATTTACATTTGACTCTTCATTATTATTAGGTGAGTCAATGGGACTTGTTCTAGAGGTAGACATCTATCACATAATATCAAACACGTTAAGAGATTAATATATCACATAATATTCATATGTTAAAAATATATAGTTTCCAACAAAAATGTTAAGCAATCATTTTTAAAGAAAACACGGTCGAAGTCCAGACTCACTAATGCATCCTAACAAACTCGATAAGACACACTAATGCAAATTTTCTGGTTCTCTAAGACCAACGCTCGGATACCAACTGAAATGTCCCGTTCTTATTGATTAAAAACGTTCCATATTAATTGATTTCGTTGCGAGGTTTTGACCTCTATATGAGACGTTTTTCAAAGACTGCATTCATTTTTAAAACAAACCATAACCTTTATTTCATAAATAAAGGTTTAAAAAGCTTTACGTAGATTATCAAATAATGATAATCTAAAATATCCTGTTTACACACGACCATTACATAATGGTTTACAATACAAATATGTTACATCGAAATCAGTTTCTTGAATGCAGTTTTTACACAATATCATACAAACATGGACTCCAAATCTTGTCCTTATTTTAGTATGCAACAGTGGAAGCTCTTAATATTCACCTGAGAATAAACATGCTTTAAACGTCAACAAAAATGTTGGTGAGTTATAGGTTTAACCTATATATATCAAATCGTAACAATAGACCACAAGATTTCATATTTCAATACACATCCCATACATAGAGATAAAAATCATTCATATGGTGAACACCTGGTAACCGACAATAACAAGATGCATATATAAGAATATCCCCATCATTCCGGGACACCCTTCGGATATGATATAAATTTTGAAGTACTAAAGCATCCGGTACTTTGGATGGGGTTTGTTAGGCCCAATAGATCTATCTTTAGGATTCACATCAATTAGGGTGTCTGTTCCCTAATTCTTAGATTACCAGACTTAATAAAGAGGGGCATATTCGATTTCGATAATTCAACCATAGAATGTAGTTTCACGTACTTGTGTCTATTTTGTAAATCATTTATAAAACCTGCATGTATTCTCATCCCAAAAATATTAGATTTTAAAAGTGGGACTATAACTCACTTTCACAGATTTTTACTTCGTCGGGAAGTAAGACTTGGCCACTGTTGATTCACGAACCTATAACAATATATACATATATATTAAAGTATGTTCAAAATATATTTACAACACTTTTAATATATTTTGATGTTTTAAGTTTATTAAGTCAGCTGTCCTCGTTAGTAACCTATAACTAGTTGTCCACAGTTAGATGTACAGAAATAAATCGATAAATATTATCTTGAATCAATCCACGACCCAGTGTATACGTATCTCAGTATTGATCACAACTCAAACTATATATATTTTGGAATCAACCTCAACCCTGTATAGCTAACTCCAACATTCACATATAGAGTGTCTATGGTTGTTCCGAAATATATATAGATGTGTCGACATGATAGGTCGAAACATTGTATACGTGTCTATGGTATCTCAAGATTACATAATATACAATACAAGTTGATTAAGTTATGGTTGGAATAGATTTGTTACCAATTTTCACGTAGCTAAAATGAGAAAAATTATCCAATCTTGTTTTACCCATAACTTCTTCATTTTAAATCCGTTTTGAGTGAATCAAATTGCTATGGTTTCATATTGAACTCTATTTTATGAATCTAAACAGAAAAATTATAGGTTTATAGTCGGAAAAATAAGTTACAAGTCGTTTTTGTAAAGGTAGTCATTTCAGTCGAAAGAACGACGTCTAGATGACCATTTTAGAAAACATACTTCCACTTTGAGTTTAACCATAATTTTTGGATATAGTTTCATGTTCATAATAAAAATCATTTTCTCAGAATAACAACTTTTAAATCAAAGTTTATCATAGTTTTTAATTAACTAACCCAAAACAGCCCGCGGTGTTACTACGACGGCGTAAATCCGGTTTTACGGTGTTTTTCGTGTTTCCAGGTTTTAAGTCATTAAGTTAGCATATCATATAGATATAGAACATGTGTTTAGTTGATTTTAAAAGTCAAGTTAGAAGGATTAACTTTTGTTTGCGAACAAGTTTAGAATTAACTAAACTATGTTCTAGTGATTACAAGTTTAAACCTTCGAATAAGATAGCTTTATATGTATGAATCGAATGATGTTATGAACATAATTACTACCTTAATTTCCTTGGATAAACCTACTGGAAAAGAGAAAAATGGATCTAGCTTCAATGGATCCTTGGATGGCTCGAAGTTCTTGAAGCAGAATCATGACACGAAAACAAGTTCAAGTAAGATCATCACTTGAAATAAGATTGTTATAGTTATAGAAATTGAACCAAAGTTTGAATATGATTATTACCTTGTATTAGAATGATAACCTACTGTAAGAAACAAAGATTTCTTGAGGTTGGATGATCACCTTACAAGATTGGAAGTGAGCTGGCAAACTTGAAATTATTCTTGATTTTATGAAACTAGAACTTTTGGAATTTATGAAGAACACTTAGAACTTGAAGATAGAACTTGAGAGAGATCAATTAGATGAAGAAAATTGAAGAATGAAAGTGTTTGTAGGTGTTTTTGGTCGTTGGTGTATGGATTAGATATAAAGGATATGTAATTTTGTTTTCATGTAAATAAGTCATGAATGATTACTCATATTTTTGTAATTTTATGAGATATTTCATGCTAGTTGCCAAATGATGGTTCCCACATGTGTTAGGTGACTCACATGGGCTGCTAAGAGCTGATCATTGGAGTGTATATACCAATAGTACATACATCTAAAAGCTGTGTATTGTACGAGTACGAATACGGGTGCATACGAGTAGAATTGTTGATGAAACTGAACGAGGATGTAATTGTAAGCATTTTTGTTAAGTAGAAGTATTTTGATAAGTGTATTGAAGTCTTTCAAAAGTGTATAAATACATATTAAAACACTACATGTATATACATTTTAACTGAGTCGTTAAGTCATCGTTAGTCGTTACATGTAAGTGTTGTTTTGAAACCTTTAGGTTAACGATCTTGTTAAATGTTGTTAACCCAATGTTTATAATATCAAATGAGATTTTAAATTATTATATTATCATGATATTATCATGTATGAATATCTCTTAATATGATATATATACATTAAATGTCTTTACAACGATAATCGTTACATATATGTCTCGTTTAAAAATCATTAAGTTAGTAGTCTTGTTTTTACATATGTAGTTCATTGTTAATATACTTTATGATATGTTTTCTTATCATAGTATCATGTTAACTATATATATATATCCATATATATGTCATCATATAGTTTTTACAAGTTTTAACGTTCGTGAATCACCGATCAACTTGGGTGGTCAATTGTCTATATGAAACATATTTCAATTAATCAAGTCTTAACAAGTTTGATTGCTTAACATGTTGGAAACATTTAATCATGTAAATATCAATCTCAATTAATATATATAAACATGGAAAAGTTCGGGTCACTACAGTTGGTCCCTTAATAACAACAGGAGTATTGTAGAGGGGGGGGGGTTGAATACAATTACTTTTCAATTAACTAAACAGTTAAACTCGATTATGTATTCAAGCATGCAAATTAGATAGAGTCACAGGTAATTTTCAACGGTTATTCTTTATTGATTGAATCACAAAGAATTACAACTATCCTTGGCGGAATGATAGTTGGTTGATACAGAATACCTAGATTATAGCTAAGAGGTAAACTAAAAGCTATTACACGTTTAGGACTCTAAATAATGAAACCCACACCACTAGTTGATACAACAGTGAATACAACAATATATAGTAGTCCTATTGTCCGTGTAATTAATCTATTGTCCACTAGTATATTGGATGCCTTGTACTTGTGGGGACAATTGCATCAGAAGGCGTACTCTCCTTCTTTCCTCTTAGGTAGCTATTTGCAGGAACACACAAATTCGGTTTGGCACTACCATTTGATTTAAACAAATGGAATGTTGTGTTCCCTAGGTATGAATAAAGTACAACACATGTCTGCACATGCGTTCCACTTCTGCATTCCCACGTGGTCTTGTAAGGTCACTTGTCAGCCGCCGACTCCTGTCCTTTTCTGTTCAACTTTGTCTTCAACTTCTGTTGAATAGTACATTGATGTAGACCACTCTGGGAAACTACCATGCTTGTAATGGAGCATGGCTGTCTTGTGTTGTATGCTGCTATCCAGATCTACTGGTTCTTCATATTCTGAGTCACTTGATATTCTTAATTAGCTGAGTACTCATCCTGTGCTGATTCGAAGAATACATTCTACCTTGTGCTGGTAGATCAGCCAGCATACTACACACTCGACAAAACTATATTAGCTGACTGTACATAAACAACATAAACAAACTTGTGCTGGCTGCACATAATATTTTAGTGTAAATAAATTACAGTTTTGTCATAATTAAATCCTTGATTATTTTGGGGACTCAACAATCTCCCCCTATTTGATAATGACAAGGGAACAAATAAGAATATGCAGTGAGATTGTCCCTTTTTAAGTTTGTTTTGGAATCTTTTGCTGAGTTATCTATATCTTATAATTCGATATGATTTTGAAGATAAACTTATTTCACTTTCATTACAACAGGATATAAACATTAAATACAGTGATAATAGAATGAAAAGTGAGTTAGACAAAAGATTCAATTTAAGCATATAGGAGACTATCTATCTTTATCTTTGTCCCTTTCTTCTTCAGATAGCTCCTCTTGTTTGATTCTCCAGGATTCATAGAACAGAATAGGTATCTCAGCAGGGTCAAAAACAGGGATAGAAGGAGGTAGAATGATGGGGCCTCTTCCGGTTGGTCCTTTACCAGTATATTGATGTCTTTTAAATTTTTGAGAAAGAACCTGTTCTACATCTACTGCTGGTGCATTCCCAAACTTCGTGGCTTTGTTGAAGAGCTGTTGGAGTTCAGATTTAATTGCCTTTTTGATGGCACTATCACTTTTGCCAATAAAATACTCCAGTATCTCCATCCATTCACTAAATCCAAGGGATCTTAACTCATCATAGTTAATCCTTTCTTGAACATTATTCTCCCTCATAACGTTGAAAGCTCTTTTTGACCCTCTGTTCACTTTGATGATCCTGCTGGGATTTGATCTTCTATTCATTACATCACCATATCTGCTCCTGTAATAATGATCAGGAACTTCAATAGTACTGACAGGTTTTATAGGAGCAGTAGCAGGTGCTTTCTCAGCAGCTTCCTTCTCATCAAGTGCCTTATCCTGTTCTTTGACAATGGCTTGAATTAATTTGAGGGACTCAGCCTCTTCCTTTTGATCGGCAGCCAACTTGTCTTCTATTTCCTGAAGCCTTAATCTCTCAGTAAGTTCATCATTAGCAGCCTCTCTTCTTTGCTGTTCTGCCACTAAGCCTAGCAGATAATCAGTGTGGCTAATTTTTAGAGATCTGACTGCTTCAATCATTTTTCTTCCATCTTCAGTTCTTAGAGCAACCTGATACTCTTTCAGATCCATACCCAGCTGATGAGCTTCATGAAATTGAGCTTTCTCCTTATCAGTGGAGAGCCTTCGACCACTGTTATTCAAATATACACCAATATCAATGCCAAAGGTCAAGGCAGCGATGTAGAGTGGCTGATCAAGAGGATGATGCAGCAATCTGACTTGGCGTATTCTTTCATTAAGCTCTTCTTATCTTTGCTGAAGCAATTCTGGAACAGTGATCTCCAGCCTGTAAGCTTCTCTTTCATATGGATTCATTCTGAAAAGATTCGGCTCACTATGGTCAACTGAATCATCTTCCCAGGTTCTGTGTTTACCATGAAGTTTAGGGGAAGATGGAGGATACATGTTTGATTCATCTATGCCAGATGAACTTACTGAGAATTGATTGACACGGTTATCCTTTGTTCTATTAAAATAAGTGAGAGTCTGAGGAGAGATAGGAGATTGAACAAATAAGTGATCTTCTCTACCCTAGACAGTAAAGTCAGCAGGATCAACCGTATCATCATCTGGTTTTGCACCCAGCTCAACCACCTTGGCTGGGTCTTCAACGCTTGTGACACCCAGCAGCACACTTCTGGCTGGGTCTTCTTTCTCAGCACTCCTTACTGAGTCTTCAGTACCAGCTGATTGATTAGTATCAGCTGGCACAACTGTCACAGTATCTTCATCAGCTGCCTCAAATAGGGGTCCTTTCCTGAGGGGCTGGTTATCCCTTGGAGTGGATTTCACCCTTTGTTTGTCAATAGGCTTGGGTTCAGCTGATGGTTCTTGTGTTGATACTGGTTCTTGTGAAGACAGATAGGGAACAATAGCAAGATGCTCCCCCTGAGTATCATCATCGTCAAGATTGATTGTTTCTGCTGGTTGTTGCTGTGTAGCTGGCTGAGCAGTGGATGTTGGTCGAGGAGATGAGCTGGTTTCTAACACAGCATCTAACCATTTCATAAAAATATCAGCTCTAACTCCTCCCCCTGATCCAGTAGATGCAAGATAATCTTTCATTTCTTCTGGAGTCATTCGTTTAATTATATCTGCACGTTCAGCATACAACTTTGCCCTCTTTTTGTCGTATTTGATCATGAACTTGGCATTTCTTTTTCGTGCTTCTTTTTTGTAGAGATCAATGTCAGTCAGGTCATCATCAATGTCCTTCTTTTGTTAGGTCAGCCATCTCCTATGATCAATTCTGTGGCGTTTAAGAGCAACATAGGCATCCCATTTGACATTGAAGGCATCATTTAAGTCTTGCTGTCTCTTCTGATATCTCTCAAGTTTTCTTTTCATTTTCCTTTCAATAGACTGAGAGACAAGAAGAGCTTTAGCAACAGCCATATCAGAAACATCACTGGGCTTACTGCCAGAACCAATATCATCCACTGATGTAACAGACTCACTGGGTTGAGAACCACCAGCTGCCTGTACACCAGTTTCAGTATGAGCGTTGCTGGGCTTAGTGCCAGAGTCTTGACCATCACCATCACCATCACCATCCCTCTTTGGTTGTTTAGGAGCCTTTTCATGCTCATGCTCCCCCTCTGATTGTTTTCTCTTTTTTGATTTACTCTTAGATTTCTTCTTCTCCCCCTTTTTGTCATCAGCAGGGGCAGGAGAAAGAACAGGGGAGACTTGTGCATCAAGATCACTATCTGAGTTGGGAACAGAGAAAGCAAAATTGTGCCAATCAGCAACTTCAGGAGTGAGATGGGTACCAGGATCCACACCAAATTGTCTAAGGAGAAGGTTGGAGGATCTAACTTCATTCCTTGCAACACCCATGGCCATCTGTTCAACCATAGCCCTAACATTACCCTGTAGAGCAGCCAGGCATTACATATTCTCCACCATTTGAACATAGGCAGAGACAGGAATCATGTTAGCCATTTGTTGTTCCTGCGATTCCAATCTCTCATGCAGAACATCATTTTCTTCATTAAGAAACAGGACTCTGCGATTGGCAGCCTCCAAATCAGCTTTAAGGCTAGCAATGTCCTCCATGTACTCATTATGAGAAAGGATTCGCTTCTTTAATTCCTCCTCCCCTTCCAGTTGCTTGACAATGGCTGATACTGCAAGATCAGCAAAAGCACGTATTTGTCCTAGCTAGGCCTCAATATTTGAAGAGGTGACTTGCCCAGCATTCCGGATGGCTTGAGTTACACTATCATCAATTGCAGTGCGAATGGTGTTTTGGAGATCTGGTGTAACTTCTCTGAGTGTCCTAAGTACAGCGAAGGTTGAAATATCAGCCACCTCATCAGCATTAAATTTAAGATAGCTGGTTGAGGGCTGGTCAGAAGCAGCTGACACGACAGTACTTATGTGGGGTGGTGGAGGTAGAAGGTCAGGAGCTGACTCGTCACCATGATCACCATCATTTTTACCTTCACCCGAAGGTTTAGAACCACTAGTATCCTTGTCAGCATGAAGATCAGTATCATCTGTGAGATCTACTGGTTTTTCTTTGGAACCAGTCACATTATCATGAGTGGCTGGTTCATCCTTACCAGTACCTTTATCAGCATCACCATCAGAAGAAGAAGATGATGAGGAAGAAGCTGATGAATCAGAAGGTACTGGCGAATCAGGAATATTTTGCATAACATATTTACCAGTAGAGGGATCCCTGATGAACTTGAGAGGCCTCCATGTACCAGGCCATGGAGAAGCAGCTGGAGCCATGCCAAAATAGTGATAAAATGGCTGCTCGTTTATCTGTTCTAAAGTAGCCAGCCTCTCATAAACTTCTTCTCTAGCTGGTTGGTCAAGCTGAGACAATAGTTCAGTCAGCTCCTCGCGAGGCAATTTGCTGGCTGATACTATGGCAGTTTGAGGATCAAAAGTTAGCTGATCCACCAGCAGAGCAACTCTGGGAGTGATAGATGCTCCCCGATAGATGAAGTTAGGGACAACTTCATCAGGATCTGGCACCTGGCACACATAGGGTTTGTTCTCAGCAGAAACCGTAGCCTGAGAAGAGTCAGTAGTGGCAATAGCAGAGGTACTAGCATCCATAACGGGTTCCGTAGAACCAGTAGCATCGGTGAGTAACTGTGCAGCATCTCCAGTAGGAGCATCAGTATCCACCGTTGGTTCTGTGGGAACATAGCCAACATAGCCAGCATTAACAAAATCAGGACCCTCCAGAACAATATCATCCTCTAAACCAGAATATGATGGAAAAGTAGCACTTTTACCAGCATCCAGGATAACATCAGATGGAAAAGTAGCACTTGTATTAGCTTCCATGATAACATATTATGCATCGGTAGCAGCAGCAGACGTAATGTCACCCTTTAGTTCAGTGACAGGTTCATCAAGTAGAACATCCTTGACAATATTGTCAATTACCTTTTTAAGAACAGGAGGATCCACTATGATTTCATCTTCCACTTCAGGTGTAGTAGTGGAAGCAACAATACTGGGAGCAGTATTACTAGCAGCTGTAGAAGCAACAGTACTAGCATCAGTACCACCAGTAGGAGAAACAGTAGCACCAATACCAGTAGCAGAGGCAACAATCTGCTCAGTAGGAATAATAACATCTTTAACTTGCTCCCCCTCTGCCTGTTCATCTACCCTGCTAAGAACTGAAATAACAGAACATTTTATGTTAACAACTGTAGAACCAAATAAATTTGACTCAATAATTGCATCTGTTGTTGGTCTCTGGGGACAGACTGGTGATTTGGTTAGCCCTTCGAATGAGACAGAAAAAGGTGTCTGTAAGTACAGCTGTAACTCTGCTGACTCATTGGAGACACATGTTGACCCAGATAGTGTAAGAGTTCTGGCTGGTAATGATGTAGGAGTGAGACTCTTAGCATGATCCAAGTAACATAATGGCTGTACATTATCCTGAGCTGGTTCAACACGATGAGGAGCCAGCTCAAGTTTGCTTTGGAGGTCAGGTATGTGCTCTGCTGATTGTACTGGCAGCAGAGGATATAACATGAAGTTCAAATTTGAAAAATGTGGAAGTGTCTGGCTAGAGGAGTATGGGTTGCTACTCTTCTTAACACTAGTTTTAAAACCAGTCAGCTTGGAAGCCAGGGTTATACCTTGAACTCCACATTCATTTTTCAAGTCAGCAGATAAAAGATTTTTAATTATGTTAGAATTTTCTGCTGTATGGTCTAGAAACGCACCAGGTTCCATAGCCACATCCTTTGCAGGAGCAGCAGTTGAGACTGGTGCAATTCCCCCTGTGGTTTGCTTGGAGCCAGCTCTTGCACGTTTGGATTTGCCTGTTACCAAGAAATAGTTAAGCAACGGATTCCAATACTAGAAGTGGGTAGTCAGTATATAAGACTAGGGCTGTTCTTTGTGATCAGAGAGCACTAGATTCTAATACAACTACTGCGTTACCAGTATGTGAGACGGTAGCTGTACTAGTTGAGGTAGCTGGCTTCTTCCTCTTGACAGCTGGCTTTCGCTGAAGACCCTCCCCCTCAGCTGGTGCAACACCAGAGGCAGTCAGTGGGGCAGCTCCACCCTGAGCAGCTAGATACTCAAGCATTGCTGGTGTCAACGCAGCATATGGAGCAGTAGGCTTATCCTTTGGCATCCCCCCTTGTTTAAGAGGCAGGTCATATGATTTGTCAGCAATCTGCTGGTAAGCTTCACCCAGCTCATTTTCAAAAACAAGGCTCAAAAACCTTGGAAAGGGGATTAGATGTGTTCGTTTGGGTGAAAGCACCATTTCCCTTAACCTTAAGTAGATTTCACTGGCATAATCTATGTTGCGGTTGAACAGCAGCCCGTGACCCATCTTCAACTCATAATCTGAGCATTGATCAAAACTGCCAGATTTGTGACTGATACACTGAGTCATCAACCCAAAGAAATGATACCATAGTGGTGGCATGTGTTTCCTGAGTGGAGTATGAGATACTGGTTGAGAATAGCCAACGATTTCCAGTACCTCCCTTCGAAACTCATCACTTGTAGGTGAATCTACAAATGGACCATTGGGTAATTGAAGAGCTCGTCGGATGGCGTCAACAGTAATGGAACATGGTAAGCTGTTAGTTACCATGCCATGAATACATGGAACGTTCTGTTCGGTGGTGGACATGGTGGCAGTATACCAGAATCTGGCCAAACAGGCTGAATATAATCGTGAAGGTACATCGGTAATGGCTCTTGCCAGAGGGGATTGACGGATATAAGAAATCAGCTCTTTATAGCCGGCATTAACTTTCGATTTGGGAACAGAAAGGGCATGAGCAGCATTGCCTCTTGAAAGGCAAATCGTAGAGTGGTCAGGTGCGTTTGCAGCCCTAACAAGATTGGGGTACAGGTTGAATAGTGGCCCTTGTCCAATTTGTTCCTCTATAGCCGGCGGTGGTTGCTGTTCCGGTTGTGGTTTCACTGATGCTTGTGGTTGCTCCGATTGTTGTTCCGGTTGCTGGATCTCAGCAGGTGGTGATTGATGTTGTTGTTGTTCTGCCATTGATGATTGTAGAAAGTGAAGATATGAAGATTTGGGGGTTTTTAGAGAGAGAAGTGTGAATTTGAAAAAAGAATTACCAAAGGTTATTATTATGGAAGATAAAACACACTTTTAAGCATTGTGATTGGGTGAAAAAGGCAGGAGAGAGAAAGTGACAACTGCTATTAGCAGGCGCGTGGGTAGATGTGACAGACTGGCATACTCGAGGGGACACAGACTGATGATTTGACGTATATACGGCTTGAATACTCATACCTCCCATTCAACATTAAATGCAACAGGTTTTAATTTTAAAAAAAATTGAAAACCACAAAATAAGTGTTGTATTAAATACAAGATACTTTGTTACATTTAATATGTCATGAATTTAATTTAAATCATTGGAAGTAAATGAGTTTCAGTTTTAAGGAATCATTTAATTTTGTGAGCTATTTATTATTTAAAAAAAAAAAGACTTTGAGTAACCAAAATATAAAAGACCTTATTGTGCTGAGTGTTTTACATGTAGGCAGTAAGATAACAAAAAAAATTGCTTACTGGTTTGCCCTACATGTTGTAGAGCCAGCACACCAACAAAAATTGTCTTTTATTTAAAGTTCAAGCATACCCAGCTCAGAGATGAGATAGTTAAAACGTTTCTCATCTAAGGGCTTAGTGAATAGATCTGCTAACTGCTGGTCTGTTGAAATAAAATGTAGCTCCACGTCTCCTTTTTGAACATGATCCCTTATGAAATGATATCGAACGTCAATGTGCTTTGTTCTTGAATGCATCACAGGATTATTGGTGATAGCTATTGCACTTGTGTTGTCACAGTAGATTGGAGTCTTTGTAACATGAACACCATAGTCTTTCAGCTGGCTTTGCATCCATAGTACTTGAGCAGTACAACTACCAGCAGAAACGTATTCTGCCTCAGCAGTAGATGTGGACACAGTATTTTTCTTTTTGCTCATCCAGCTGACTAGCCTACCACCCAGTAACTGGCAGCCACCAGTAGTACTTTTCCTGTCTATTTTACACCCTGCAAAATCAGCATCTGAATACCCAATTAGCTCAAAATCCTGGTCTTTGGGATACCAAAGACCACGTTTAGCAGTAGCTTTCAGATACCTAAATATCCTTTTGACTGCTAGCAAGTGTGACTCTTTAGGATCAGCTTGATATCTGGCACACAGACATGTGGAAAACATAATATCTGGTCTGCTGGCTGTGAGATAAAGTAGGGATCCAATCATACCTCTATACTCAGTGATATTGACTGGTTCACCATTGGGATCAGCATCTATTTTAATAGATGCTGCCATTGGAGTCCCTATATCTTTTAAACAGGTCAGACCAAATTTCTTTAGCATATCTTTGATATATTTATCCTGACTTATAAAAATTCCATCATCAAGTTGTTTAATTTGCAATCCTAAAAAGTATTGCAAGTCTCTTTGTAAGCTCATTTCATATGTCTTTGACATAAGTTTTGAAAAATCTTGACAATGTTTCTCATTATTAGATCCATAAATAATATCATCTACATATATCTGTACCAGCAAGAGATCACCATCTGTCTCTTTTGAGAACAGAGTGGTGTCAATTGTTCTAACTTTAAAGCCTATACCAGTGAGATACACATGAAGTGTCTCATACCATGCTCTTGGAGCCTGTTTGAGGCCATAAAGAGCTTTATCTAACTTGTAGACATGGTCTGGATATTTACTGCTTACAAAACCAGGAGGCTGTTTGACATAAACTTCTTCTTGCAGCTTCCCATTTAGAAATGCAGATTTAACATCCATCTGGAATACCCTAAAGTTCGTCTTAGCAGCATACGCCAAGAACAGTCTGATAGCTTCCATCCTAGCCACTGGAGCATAAGTCTCTCTATAATCCAATCCTTCTTCCTGTTTGAAACCTTGAGCTACCAATCTAGCTTTGTTTCTGATCACAATCCCATCTTCATCCATCTTGTTTTTGAAAACCCACTTGGTACCAATGATTTTCTTAGTTTCATCATCAGGTTTAGGTACCAATGTCCAAACCTTATTCCCATCAAACTGGGAGATTTCTTCTTGCATAGCTCCTGCCCAGCTTGGATCTTTAATAGCTTCATCAGGACATGTAGGTTCAATGGTAGACACAAAGTTTACATGCATACAAAAATTGCTGGTTGCATGTCGTCTGGTTTTAACACCACTAGCCAGATTACCAATAACTTGCTTGATAGGATGCTCTTTTGTCCATCTAGTGTTATGAACAGGTGAGCTTGTCGTGGAACACACAGCATATTGATCATCAGCTGGTTCGGAAGTATGAACAGCAGTTGGAGACAGCTGTTCATTATTAGTGTAACCAGTATCAGCTTGTGATCCTTCAGAACCACTAGACCTAAGCTCAAGTTGTAAGACTTCAGTAGAGCCAGTAGGTCCACCTGGTTTAGACACAGATGGAACAGAGTGTTCCATCTCATCATCAGAGAACCCAGCAGCATGAATAGGCGAGGGTTGTGCTGCTGGTTCTTCATCATCTAGAGCTGGCTGAGTAGGCTCTTCAAACAGTAGCACTTCATCTTCATGATCAGAAGAAGAAGAAGAAGGAGCAGTTTCATCAAATGTAACATTAATGGATTCTTCAAAACAACCCCTTCTCTTGTTGAAAACTCTGTATGCCTTTGATATATTGGAATATCCTAAGAATATACCTTCATCAGCCTTGGCATCAAATTTGCCCAGCTGATCCCTATTATTGAGAATGTAACAGGGACTGCCAAATACATGAAGAAATGAAATTGAGGGTCTTCTACCTTTGAGAACTTCATAAGCAGTTTTCTGATGTCTTTTCACTATAAGAGATCTATTCTGGGTAAAATAAGCAGTATTCACAGCTTCTGCCCAATTTGAATTTTTCAACTCAGACTCAGCTAACATAGATCTTGCTGCTTCAATGAGAGTTCTGTTTCTTCTTTCTGCAACACCATTTTGCTGAGGTGTTCTCACAGCAAAAAAGTTTTGTGAAATACCTTTGTCAGCACAAAATTCTTCTAAAGTTGCATTTCTGAATTCTGTACCATGATCACTTCTTAGCTGTTTCACCAGCTGATGGTTCAAACACTCCATTCGTTTGATAAAATTGATAATTTCATCAGCAGCTTCACTCTTTTGCTTCAAAAAGAATACCCAGGTGTATCTGGAATATTCATCAACAATAACCTGTGTATACTTCTTCCCACTACAGCTGGCTACATTAACAGGACCAAAAAGATCATTATGAAGTAAATGAAATGGTTTCTCAACAGATGAGATTTTCTTTGATTTGAATGAGGCATGGTGATGTTTTCCTTTTTCATAACCAGGACACAGTCTGTCCTTTACATAAGACATGGTGGGTAGCCCGGACACCAAACTTCTACTGGATAATTTGTGAATATCTTTGAAGTTGAGATGTGAGAGTCTCTTATGCCATAACCATTTCAGGTTGTCTGCTGCCTTCGAATAGAAACAAGTATCAGTTGTTGTGACAGATGTGTTCATGTCAATTTGATACGTGTTTTCATGACGTTTTGCAGTCAGCAATGGCTTCCCTGTCTTATCAAAAATAGTGCCAATTTTCTTTCTGAATTGGACTATCTTGTTCTTGCTTGTTAGTTGGCTTATGCTGAGTAAATTATGTTTAAGCCCAACCACATATGCAACATTTGAGAATGTGACATTCCCATTAGTCAAAGTACCAAAACCCTTTGTGTAACCCAACGAATTATCTCCATACGAAACAACTGGACCATCTTTTTCTTGATAGTCCATTAGCAGGGACTTACATCCGGTCATATGTCTCTAACATCCACTATCGAGATACCAGGTTTGCTTGTTTTGAACGCCCTGCACAGTACCTAAGAGATTAGTTCTTTTTGGGAACCCATCCAAGGATGGGTTCTGGAAGGATCGTCTTTGATGATCTCTTCCTGTCTACTGGTTTGCTTGAGGAAGCATCAGCAGACGGGGTAGGGGTAAAAGGACACCTGTTGGCTAAGTGAAACTTGCTGCCACATTTGTAGCATTTTCTCACATTTGGTATCTGTGATGGGTCATACACATTGTAAAGGGGATCGGGGCGATGTTTGGTAACTGCCTCAATAAGCTGGTCAAGCTTGACTGTCATAATCTCAGTGATAGACAGCTCTTTATTCGAGTCCACTTTTGCTTTTCCCTTAAGGGTAGCTTTCTTCTTGGAACCAGTACAATAGTCATGACGAATTGCTTTGCCTTTATCATTTGATGAGCCAGTGTGGGAAGTTACTGGCTTGTCAACTGAAGCTGATGAACTAGAAGATGTTTTTCCTGCTGCTTGGACTTGCCAGTATTACATTTGACTGGCTTGTCTGCAGCTACTGGTTGACCAGTAAGTTTGTCATCAGCTGGCACAGCACAATTGGAACTCGAACACGAAGGGGAATCAGTAGATTTAACTTTTATAAGATTATTTTCAGTGATTTCCCTTTTTATGCGTCTTTCTTTTGGAGTCATGTAGTAGATGCTTGAGGGGTCAGTAGTCTCATCAATTGAGGCACTGGCTTCTCTTGCTCTAACCTCATCCTCCAAAATCTCTTTCATGGCAGGTGGTGGGGACACAGTAGCAGGTCTAACAAATTTATTAGTCAAGACCTTTTTACCTTTAACTATCTTGGCAAAAGTATTTGGCAAGACAGCTTCAGGATCTGTTTCAAGAATTGGGTCCATGAAAGTAACCTCTGCAATAGCAGCAGCAGCAGCATAGTCACCAGCAAAGAAAGCTTCAACTTGGGCAGGCACCTGATCGTTAACACACTTTACTGTGCGTTGAGCTGATGTACACCATGAAGCGACAACCTTTTTAAGATTATCCAGCTGGTTCTTGACTTCTGCTGCCTCAACGTGAAGAGACTTTAAAGCAAAATTTTATTTTTCGAGTTTTGAAATATCATCTTTCAAGATTTTAATTTCATCATTTTTGCATTTAAGTTTCTCATTTAAAGATTTGTTGTCTGATATCAAAACTTCTTCACGTTTGCTGCCTCTACATAAGTCAACTCTTAGGTATTCAAACATTTCGGCCTTTTCATCATCAGTATAAGTTCGAAAATTATCAACCTTATACATCAATTCAGTTTTCCATTGAGGAGAATCTCTTTTCTGATCAGCTTCCCTCATATCAGCCAAAAACTTGCTACCACTATCATCCTCATCAGACTCCTTGACCTCCTTGGCCATTAAACACAGCTTCTTTTCTTGAGCATAACCAGCACCATCATCATCATTATCACTATCAGAGGAAGACGATGAGTTGGTTTCATCCCAATCATGATGCTCAGCAACTAGAACCTTTTCTGGCTTTTTACCCTTCTTATCAGTCTTAGCACTTTCCTTCATCTGAGCTTTCATAGCTTTGTACTTGTTCTTGTACTTATCAGCTTTAGAGAAAGAGTTAGCATGTGAAGTTGGAGGTTTCCTGGACATGCACTCAGCTGCAAAGTGTCCAACCTTCCCACAATTATATCACTCAGATTTAGGACCTTTGACTGATTTGCTGCTAAACCTAGCACTTGGTTTCTTACTCCCTTTGTATGACTTGCTGGTTCTATTACGATTGAACCTTTTGAACTGCCTAGCCAGCAAGGCCATACCTTCAGCAAACCCTTCTACATCACTTTCATCATCACTGCTTTCTTCAGACCCAGTACCACTATCCACATCACTCTCAGCTGTCTCTTCTTCTGCCAGCAGCTTTTGAACCAGTAAAGCCTTTTGAGCTTTCTTTTTAGCATTATAAATAAGAGCAGTATCATCAGTTTTAGACGATTTTGAAGTAGTGGGGGCAGACCTAAAGTTTTCTTTCAAGTTAAGTTCAAATTTAGCTTCTGCCTTCTCATGGTTCCATAAGGAGCTATAGAGAGAAGACAAGTTAAAGTTTTTTAAGGTCTGAGTGGTTCTTAATGGGTCAGTTACAGGTTTCCATTTAGCAGGCAGTGAGTCAATGAATTTGTTTACTTGTTCAAATTCTGTATACGTGACATTCAAGGTATTCAGGTCAGCAATTAGGGAGTTAAACCTAATGAAGGTTTGCTTAAGGGTTTCATTCTTGTAGGCAAAGAACATTTCATATTCTCTTTTCAAAGCTATCATTCTGTTCTGTCTTACCTCACCCATACCCTCATAGGTAACATCTAAATAGTCCAACATAAGCTTAGCATTTTCTTTTCCCTTAATCAGTTTGAACAATGTGTTAAGTAAAGTTATAGCTAACAAGATTCTGATCTTAGGGTCAAGTCCAACACGACGTTTATCCTCAGCATCCCATCTAGAAGGAGTGAGAATAACCTCTCTGCCAGGAACAGCAGGAGTGTCAGCAGTCGCTGGAACACTGCCAATAGTCTCAGTAGGAACGAATGGACCATTTATGGCAATATCAGGAATGACTGGGTCAATAGACTCAAGGTGAAGCATGAATCTTGCTTTCCAAGTTTCATACTCTTCTTCATCAAATTTAGGTGGTCTATTGGATGATCCATTTTCAAGGTAAGCTGAATTGGAATAAGCAGCCATGGGAGAATTCAGATCCAAGATATTAATTATCAAGACTGAAGCTCTGATACCAGTTGTTGGTCCCTTAATAACAACAGGAGTATTGTAGAGGGGGGGGGGGGGTGAATACAATTACTTTTCAATTAACTAAACAGTTAAACTCGATTATGTATTCAAGCATGCAAATTAGATAGAGTCACAGGTAATTTTCAACGGTTATTCTTTATTGATTGAATCACAAAGAATTACAACTATCCTTGGCGGAATGATAGTTGGTTGATACAGAATACCTAGATTATAGTTAAGAGGTAAACTAAAAGCTATTACACGTTTAGGACTCTAAATAATGAAACCCACACCACTAGTTGATACAACAGTGAATACAACAATATATAGTAGTCCTATTGTCCGTGTAATTAATCTATTATCCACTAGTACATTGGATGCCTTGTACTTGTGGGGACAATTGTGTCAGAAGGCGTGCTCTCCTTCTTTCCTCTTAGGTAGCTATTTGCAGGAACACACCAATTCGGTTTGGCACTACCATTTGATTTATACAAATGGAATGTTGTGTTCCCTAGGTATGAATAAAGTACAACACATGTCTGAACATGCGTTCCACTTCTGCATTCCTACGTGGTCTTGTAAGGTCACTTGTCAGCCGCCGACTCCTGTCCTTTTCTGTTCAACTTTGTCTTCGACTTCTGTTGAATAGTGCGTTGATGTAGACCACTCTGGGAAACTACCATGCTTGTAATGGAGCATGGCTGTCTTATGTTGTATGCTGCTATCCAGATCTACTGGTTCTTCATATGCTGAGTCACTTGATATTCTTAATTAGCTGAGTACTCATCCTGTGCTGATTCGAAGAATACATTCTACCTTGTGCTGGTAGATCAGCCAGCATACTACACACTCGACACAGCTATATTAGCTGACTGTACATAAATAACATTAACAAACTTGTGCTGGTTGCACATAACATTTTAGTGTAAATAAATTACAGTTTTGTCATAATTAAATCCTTAATTATTTTGGGGACTCAACAGGCATCCTCGATGCAAAACTCGCCTTATCTTCTATAGCCTTTTGTATTGAAACTTGAATACCTAACTCCTCAGTAGTAGAGAACTCATCACTTTCTTCGGTGCCTGAATCTTCAGCAGTGAAGGAGTCGAATAGATCAGCGAGTTATTCATCCGAAAGGATTTATGGGCTACAATCACTCACAACAAGTTGTGGAAAATATTCACCTTCGTCAATTTAAATATGGGAGAAATAACTACTCTTAGTCGGTGTGCATACTTCCAATATATATGAAGCGGGGTCTTCTTGATGAACCTACTCATCAGGGCTCTCCATCTCTATCTCCTTATCTACCTTGTAATGCTCGTCACCCTGGCCAGTAGTTTTGAGATGTATTTGTTCCGAGATTTCCTCCAAGATGAACTCTCTGAGAGTTCCTCCAAGATGAACTCTCTGGTAGTCTTAGATGTTCATTGGTTGGAAATGGATGGAATGAACGTCTTAGAAGACTGAGTTGGTGTGGAATATGATGTAGTTTGAGAACCGAACTTAGGAAAATGCAAGTGTGCGTTGATAGAAGTAATTGTGTGTGTATTACTCTCAAACTTCCATAGGTTGAGAGTTGACCTGATTTTGACTCATAATATTATGTGACAGTGCTTCCAAGTGTTTAGTTTGTATCTCCAATCATTGAATCATGTATATTTGTTCCTTTAATAGATCAAATGAGTTGAAAAAGGTGAGAGATCATCACTATTGCTTGAGTAAGTAATAGGTGTTCTCTCAAGTCATGATTTTGATGCGGACTATATACCATATGAGATGAGTCTGTATAGGGTTAGGACGCTCGAGGATAACATGGTTGATAATGATTTGGTTCATAATCATAGGGGTCATTTTGATATTGATTGTTAGACTTTAAATACCATAGGTTGTTTAAATGTACCATACCATTCGTTGACATCCTACATCTAAGTGCTCAACAATTTTACTTCTATTACGTTTCATGTGATCTTTATATTTCAATTCCAAATTTTTAGCATTGAGAGGCATAGAAAGCAGATAATCTTGAAAATTCATTTTTTTAAAGTTAATATAAACTACGCTAAATTATGTAACATTAATAACTATTAACAAAGATGATTAGTTTAAGTTAAAAGGTTCACGAGAAAACTAATAAATCTAAACAAACCTCAAATCGTACACCGTCTCCCCGGTAGCAGCGCCAAGAACTGGATGGGTAGCGTACATTCACTTTTATTCTCAACGTCAATCGTTGTGATTCGGTGGAGGTGAGTTCCGCTTGCAAACATCATGCATAGTTTCAAATTTATTTGTACTGGGACCTAAATTATACCTACTTTCTTTATAGATTAAATAGAGCAAGTGTGATATAGGGTGTCGTTCTTAAAGACGGTCGAATTTGAAACAATATTTATTTAGATAAATTAGTATTTAATATTATTTTAACAATAGTTTGGTAGGTGATTTTTATATGAAACTAAATGAAATTAAAGCTAAAATGCAGAGAAAGTAAAAGTTTAAGGTGACTGCGATACTTGTAATTTAAATAGGTTTATTATAAATATAAGTTGCATCCCAGATTGTATTAATTTTGTATCAAGGAATATACTATCACTTTATTCTTTTTAATATATTTTTATTCATTAAATGATTACCAAGAAACTTAAATCAAACATTGATAATACTGTAGATAATTTTTCTAATTGAATATATTTATAATATGTAACATTGATAAAAATATAGGGGTTATTATAATAGAGAGTATCCATAATAATAACATAAACCAAACCAATAACCACCCTTAGGGATGGCAATGGCCACCCAATCCGATGGATATCCACCCGATCACTCGCTTCGTGATGGATATGGATGAACTTAAATGGATATAGATACGATATGGATGAACTTAAATGGATATAGATATGGACATGGATGAAAAGTTTCATCCATGGATATATCCATTACCACCCGAAATACATATACATATATATATATATATATATATATATATATATATATATATATATATATATATATATATATATACTTACATATTTACTATTACAAGTTCATTTACTGTTAAATTACATGTTGCATTCAACCCTATAATGAAATAACTATAATTTATTACAATAAAATAGATATATCTAATAAAATAAATTTACCAATTTCATATTTAATTTTTCATAATATATGTATTATAGCAACTTTAACAAATTTTGTTATAACTTCAACAAAGATTACGCATTCTTATTGATAGATTTTAATTATGTCATGTTATATTTATTTTTGCTATACTACGTTTTTATTTTAATCACATATTAGATAATATTATAACATTTTTTTAATTTCTATTGGATATCCTTTAACCCGCTTAATCTACTGAATATGGATATAGATGGATGACCTGAAACTAAATGGATATGAATATGGATGAACATAAACTAAATGGATATGGATATGGATACGTCATCACCCGATCCATATCCAATCTATTTCCATCCCTAACCACCTTCATGGAAACTCCCGCGAGGGTGTAACAAGAAAGATTAGATCTGTTGACAACGCCGAACAGAAATAAGAAGGACATTCTTACTTAATTAAGTAGGAAATGATTAATTAATAGTTGAGAATAATTTTCAGCTATAAATAAAGTAATAGATACTCGTCATTTAAATGCAAAATAAGTGTTAATGACTACTATTTTATAAAAACCTTACACTCCAAATATATAATGATGAACTTTGAAAGTTGACTGAAAATGACATCGGCTGTGTATCAAGCCAATTATCAAAGATCACAAGTCCATAATGTCAAACTTTACCAATTGACTGAAAACGATATCGGTTGCTTATTAAGCCATTTGTTGAAAGACTGATGTTATGTTATTTAGCTTCATAGATCATAAATATCCCGGATTTCTCCAACATCATATTTATCGTTGTTTTTGAAAATACATTTATCTCGAGTCTTATACTCCATGCCTGGCCTAATATTTCAATTTCCAGGACACTAGGCATCACGCTTTTAAAATGAAGAATATTTAGTACACTTGTGCAGATTTTACCACAATACAAGTTAGATAAACTTTATATAAATTAACAAAAATTCATTTCGATTATAGAACATTGAATTAAACACTTATAATGATATAAATGAAAACAAAACTAACCATCCAAAACTTACGTCATAATAAACACGAGAAGTTATTTTAATCTATTTTTATAATATTATATTTAACGAATATTGTAACAATGTAACATATATATTATATATAAGCATGAAAATAAGTAGAGATTAATAACAAACCTTATATATATTTATATATATATATATATATATATATATATATATATATATATATATATATATATATATATATATATATATATAAAATAACGTTCTGTAGGCAATTGTATTACAACAAGCTTCTCGAGTTTCTTTCCCGCAACACCTCATTATTACTATATTCATTATCGCTTCCATCACTATATATATCTTTAACCGCTAATTCCTCTTCTTCTTCCTCGTTCTCACTGTCTTGTCTCATTGCACTTTTCGTTGCTGTAGAATATGATTTCTACTCTAATTCAAGTTTGTGATTATGTATGTGATCGTGTATGTGTGTATGTATATGTATATGAATCAGTAAGTAAAACAGTGTAGCAGTAAGTATGAAGATCTGAGTTCAATTAGTATAGGTCACATTAGGTTACAATTTATAAAGTGAGGTGTGTACAATGTTGAGAGCATTTGCTTAAGTGTGTGAAAGTGAAGGTGTGAGGGTGAGGTGAATTGTGAAGGCTTAAACTCTAAATGTAGGGGAATGATGACTATTTATACTTCATAGTCACCATATAATGGAAGGGATTACATATGCATAAATTGCATGTATTATTTAGTCCTAACAATCTCCCCCTTAGATACGATTTGTCATTGATCGTCTCTTGACTTTGAACTTTAGAGGAAGACTTGTTAGAAGGCTTGTTGATGATTCTTTTGTCTTGAATGTAAGTCAAGTTCTCTTAGATCTTCTTGTAAGTAGTTGTTTATGGTAGTTGGTGAAGATTTGTGGATTGTTTTGATATCTTGAATTGATGAGAATTCTTCTTTTGAAATTCTCATAAACTTTGAAGCTTTGATGTTTGAAGTTGTATAGTTGAGGTGTTGTTGAACTTTTTGAAAAACTTCTTCTTTTGGAAGTTCTTGTCTTTGTTGATCTCATGATTAAGTTGTTTTGTGTCATGTTGATGAATTGCTGAGAATCTTCTTCTTTTGGAGATTCTTTTGATCTTTGAATTTCTCTTGATTGTCTTAAAATGTTGTTGAGTAAATGGGTTGACTTGATTTGTTGATGTGAGAGACCTTTAATGATGAAGCTTCAGATGTGAGGTCTTCTCTTGCTCCCCCTAAATTGATGCATTATCTCTTGCTCCCCCTTGATCGTTGCATTCTCTTGCTCCCCCTTGATTAGACAATAGTTTGTTTCTTTGAATGTTTTTGACTTGATAAGATCTTCAAAATGTTGATGCGGAAGCATGTATGATTGGTAGGCTTTGAATGTTCTTAATGAAGATCTTGAATGTTCTTGATGAAGATCTTGAATGTTATTGATGAAGATCCTGATTTGGTGTTGGCCTTTGGTATTTGAGAGAGACTTAGATTGAGCTCATGAAATTACTTCTGGAATTAGTATCAATATTTGCTTTTCTCCCTCTCAGGATGTGTTTGTGAAACAAATACATCATGAACTTGAGTTGATATAATTACAATGACAAAGTGACAATGTGTGTAAATCCAAATATGCATCATGTTGATTAACTCTGTGACCATCTCCTCCAGATGTGTTAGACACTGAAGATCCTAGCAATGTCAGTGAAGTTGTTTGAGTCATCGCGAGGACGGGTTTTTGGGGTAATTATTGGTGGTGGAGGTTGAGGTAATGAAATGTGTCATCCACAACAAAACCTTGGTTTTAGATTTGTGACACGGTACAAGTATCAAGTCCTAACAAAATCACCTCAGGTTAAAAGAGGCAAGATGGACAAGATACAGGAATTTATGTCATGAAAATTTGATCCTCAAGAAAAATAGGATCTTCAGAAAAATGTTTTTGGTTTTGTAAAAGTCAAGCTAGTTGTAACACTAGACAGGTTTAAAATGTTCATGCCAGTTGTTACAATAAGCAAGTGTTTGTAATAAAACATTTTCTGGATTTGGGGACCTCATCGTTATTGGTTGATCCGGGAGTTACCTCGGCGGATGGTGAGGATGACTGATAACCGAAGTTTCAGCCGGCGTTAGCAAGCTATCCGCCTCCATGATTAAAGTATCATTGAACTTTTGTACGACTTTGCTGCTCTTGGTTATATCAAGTCTTCCAACTGTACCTAACACCGAAGTGTCGGTAGAAATCAATGTAAAGAGGAGTGTGTGTGGTCAGTCTTAAGTGCTGACTAATCGTTAAGAAGATCATCCTTTCGGAGGTCTGATAAATCTACCGAAGTAGTGTCATATTGCCTCTCCGTTGGACGAGACAGATCTCCCTCATCAAGATAAGTCTGACCTCCAAGCCCTGTTTGATGTTGAGGCTCAACCACATCTTGGTTTTGATGTGATATATCAAGAGAATTTCTAGCCGATATGCAGGGTTTCTTTTCAAGGTTTTTCGAAACCCTTTCAGCCATTCTGGACTACAATTTCTGACATAAGCCAGACAATTGTGTCTTAGCGGAAGACTTTACTTCCTTTTGAGGTGACTTTACACCTTTATCATTTGATTATTTTGAAGGTAAGCATATTCAACAGTTAATAGTAATCAAAAAGAAGAATAGGGTTAGTTTTTCAGGTAAGTGCATGAGGAATACTCCGTCTTGAAGAAATTAAATTTCCTCCCCTTTGAAACAAAGTCGAGTCGATTGTTTTCATAAAACCTCGCTAAATGACGATGTTATCCTTACACCTGCGAGAAAAACACTAAAGCACGGGTTTTGTACCATTATATGTACAAAAGCCATTGAATGTTTAACATCGATTTGAAGCGTGGGTTCTACACTAAAGTATGTAGAAACCAATTTGAAAATCAATTCATTTTGAGTTTATCTTTGAAGTACCATTTGTAGGTACGATCGATGTGATTGATTGACATTGCATTCCATTTGGGTATAATACACGGTGTATTATTAAAAAATAAGTTTGACGGACGCAATGGAAATCTAAACTCATTTTGGTTTTTCAAACTTACGGGTTTTGGTTTGAAAGCAAGTAACTCACCAAATGAGTACTTAATTGGTTTTGAAGAAAGTATGTTGGTTTTCCGTTTATTGTTTGACACATATTTATAAAATGTATGCTTTTTAGATTTAGAAACATGGTCAGTTTTATCACACGATTGCATGGATGGTTTCTTTGGTTTGTGTGGAAACTGATGTGTGCAGCAGCGTATACGAAATAGTTATATTTTTATTGCGAAATACTATTAAATACGATACAATTTTACACAAGTTATTTATTTATTTATAGAGTGGATATACCTAAACCTTGCTACAACACTTATAGGCAGTGTACCTAATCCTACAGTAGTGTAGTTTTTAGTAAGTCCGGTTCGTTCCACAGGGATACAGTAAACAAGTTTAACGCTATAATTATTTTAACCTATAATTGTAAATAAATAAATAAATAAATAAATATATATATATATATATATATATATATATATATATATATATATATATAAAAGTAGTAGTATTATTATAAAAGGGGGTTTTTACCATTTAATGACCGGTTTGTCGATTTTATGTCTTAAGTCGCAATTAAAACCTAATGTAAAATATTAAATATACAAATGACTTAATTTAAAGCGTAAAATAAATAACGATAATAAAAGTGCGATAAATTAAAGTACAATAAATAAAATGACGGTAAATAAAATTGCGATAATTAAAAATACGATAATTAAAAAGTGCGATAAATAAAATGCAGTAAATGTGATGACCCGGAAATTACTGACCAAATTTAAACTTTATCTTTAAATGATTTAATGTTTTCGATACGATAAGCAAAGCCTATGAAGTTGAATCTCAAAATTTTGAACTATTCAATTACCCTTCGATTGTTCTCAACGATTCGCGAACAATTATATGTAAATAGATACATATGCTATAACTTGAAAACGTAACAAAGTGTTATGAAAATGATACTGTGCATTAACCTTATTGGTTTGATTATCTAGTTGATATTTAGATAAGTTAACTAAAACGTTTAAGATGAACCAGTAAAACACTAACTTGCTACAGTATTTTGGAATTGCTACAGTACCAGAAAAGCTACAGTGTTTTCGAAAATCACTATTTGCTACAGTAAAAAAACTTTGCTACAGTTACTTTGCTACAGTAAAACACTATTTTAAAATGTATTTTAACAAATAGCGAGACGATGATTTATAGAAGTAAATGACCAAAACACACAAATGTATAAGTTATATTTCGAGGGATAATTTAAGGCTATATTTTGACTAAGGTACGTGTCCCAAAATGTAATGTACATGTTTTCTCAACATACGAAGGGACATTCGAAAAATCGGAACAGAGACATAAGTCGCGTGATGACGTACAACTTATCGGAACAAAAATTACAAATCAACTATGCACATGAATTTAATATAATATATAATTAATTATATAAATTAAATATATTATATATATACTTAAATAATATGTCGACGAACAAAGAAACAAAAAATATGTGAGCTGGATTCCTTAGCCATGCGATCGCATGGCCAGGAAGGCTAAACCCCATGCGATCGCATGGGGTACTTTTTCAGGCCAAGTCTATAAATTGAACTCGTTTTCTGTTTCTGATCCATTTTATTTATCCATCTATCCTGACTTCTCTCTATATATATTTATTATTTATTTTATTATTATTATTATTATTAATATTAAGATTATTATTATTAATCTTATTATTAATAGTATTAGTATTATTATTTTTACGATACAAAAATAATAATATACATAAAAAAATTACGACGGAGTGATGTCCAAATAATTTCAAAATATGTTTTCGAGCGGGAAAGAGCTAAGGAAATTATGGGTTATTGCCAAGGAGGTTATGGGTAATGTTAGGGGGTATATTTGTGAATCAAACCTAGTGTTTATCATCTCCGTTACGTCTACGTACTTTCCTACAATATTGAATCTCAATATTGATACGTAAGCACTCATATTTTATCTTTTATATATTAATTGTGTATCCATGTCTAGTGCTCGAGTATATATATTTATGCATGCTTGTATGCTAAATTTCATCGTTAAACAATTTATAATGAATCACTAATTAAATACATATATTACTAAAAAGGTATATGATATGCATGTTTTTGGAAAGCTGGCGAAAAACCAATGACTTTTCATTTAGATATCGAATAGTTTCGATGAACGGATTAAAAGATATGATCAACTGAATTATGTTTGACGTTAATTGAAATTACTTTTGAATCAGCAATTAAGATTTAAACAACTTGTCTAAGAGATTGATAAAATGGATTTTTAAATATTACCAGCCGAGTAAATGAATCCTTATATAAGGCACGTCTCGTTTTGTTGAACTATTGTCAAAATTGACTTTTTGAAACGACTTTGGATAACTTTTGTATGTCAATCTCGAGCATTAGGATTGTGATACACTATGACCTGACCTAGCTTGATAGACATTTATTGATCAACATATGTTCTCTAGGTTGAGATCTATGATTAATTGGTAATCTGAGTTTCGATCACATTTTGATGAACAACTTTATATGCTACTAAGGTGAGTTTCATTTGCTCCCTTTTTAAATGCTTTTGCAATATATATTTTTGGGCTGAGAAAACATGCACTTTATTTTAAACAATGGACACAAGTACATACTAAATTCTATACTGAGTTTGAACCGAAAATCCCTTAGCTTTGGTAACTAGTAACTGCCGGTTATAAGAACTGGTGGGCGCGAGGAGTAGTATATGGATCCATAGGGCTTGATATCCCCGTCTGAGCTAGAGCACTAGCCTTTTAATGGACGTATGCTATTTGAGAAGCGTACACATTGGTTTGCGTGTATTATTAAGATGATTATACAAAGGGTATAAATTATATATACGTTAAGTTTAGTTACCAGGGTGCTCAATTTCGTAGAATATTTTGATAAACGTTTCTGGATGAAACAACTGAAATCTTGTTATCCACCTTTATGTACAGATTATGCAAAACATTAAAACTATGAACTCACCAACCTTTGTGTTGACACTTGTTAGCATGTTTATTCTCAGGTTCCCTAGAAGTCTTCCGCTGTTTGCTTATATGTTAGACAAGATATGTGCATGGAGTCTTACATGGCATATTTATCAAAGAAACGTTGCATTCACCAAATCATCACCATGTATCTTATTTTGACTGCATTGTCAACGGAATTACTATTGTAAACTATTATTTACGGTGATTTTCTATATGTAGAAATCATCAGATGTCGGAAACCTTTGATTTAAATATTCATTTATGGTGTGCCTTTTCAAAAGAATGCAATGTTTACAAAACGTATCATATAGAGGTCAAATACCTCGCAATGAAATCGATGAATGACGTGTTCGTCCATATAGATTTGGAGCTATCGTCACAGTTGGTATCAGAGCGTTGGTCCTAGCGAACCAGGTCTTGCATGAGTGTGTCTAACTGATAGTTGTTAAGATGCATTAGTAAGTCTGGACTTCGACCGTGTCTGCATGTTAGAAGTTTTGCTTATCATTTCTTGTCGAAAATTACATACTTATCATTCTTAAGTCTAGACACGTTTTTCTGCATTTATTGCACAAATAGTGTATAGACAAAAATTCATATCTTAGCGTATCTGTTACTGTAAACTTTTCCTGACACCTTCCGAAAATTTCTCCGTAATTTACGGGATTTTGGTATTACATATATGTAAATTATGTATTGAAGAGTACCAATCTAAATTCTATAATCTATTTCATATCAAAAATCATCTATCTAATTATACAAGATGGATCCCGTATCTAGTTCAAATTCCTTAAATTCTGACAGCTATTCCGATATGGATATTCACCTGAACTCTGAAGAAAGTGTAACCGGAATGGATCAAATAATCAACCATCACTTATTCTGGATGAATTGGGGATGGGTAAGTAGCCTACTTAATCATTGGAGACAAGAAGAAGGTGATCCCTTCCATCTACCACATTACCCTCTTGGCGAAGAACCTGAAGCACTTACCTGCGAACCTGTTCGAGACACCATTTTCTCTCTCATTTCCATAGTATCTCGTCACGAAAATATACTATCTCAAATTCGGGATCTTATTCATCCGCTCGTCCGAACCGCCAATCATCCCGGTGTAGTAGAAGAAGTCAACGAGCTTCGCGCTCGGGTAGTGGCTTTAGAGAATATGGTGCAAAGGTTACAAGCACCAGCAGCATCACCGACATCAACAGTACCACCGACAACAACACCAACTGTGAAGACCCGTCCTTATCCATCTGGATGAAGTCATCAACATCTGGTCCCATTGCGAGGTGCTGTCCTAAATATGCTATGAAGGACTCCAAGTAATGTCTTTAAAATGAGCAAAATGCACAGTGGAAGACTTAATTCGTACCTGAAAATAAACATGCTTAAAAGTGTCAACCAAAAGGTTGGTGAGTTCATAGGTTTATCCTAACAATCATTTCAATATATTAATAGACCACAAGATTTCATATTTATAAACATAATACACTCGCAAGTGTATGTAAAGCATTCTAAGTGGTTGAGCACTTGGTAACCATACTTAACATTTAATCAACGTCGCATATTCCCTTTATTATGAAATCTCACTACACCGTAGCAAGTGTAGTCACCAGAACGAAGTACTGTGCAATCGTTGAATACTGGTCGTCCAGTCCAGTTGGGGTTGTCAGGCCCGATAAATCTATCAACAGGATTCGCGTTTACAATACCCATGTAAATATTAGTTACCAAGCTACAGGGAAATATGCCAGTGGTACAACTCAACGTAGAATGTATTTTTAAGTACTTGTGTCTATTTCTTAAACATTTATAAAATCAGCGCATGTATTCTCAGCCCAAAAATATATATTGCAAAAGCAATTAAAAAGGGAGCAAATGAAACTCACTATACTGTATTTCGTAGTAAAAATACATATGATGGCATTGAACAAGTGCAAGGTTGGCATCGGATTCACGAACCTATATCATGTATATATATTAATACATGTAATCGTAACCGAACAAATTCATATATTATATCTTAAGTTATATATTTTAATTTGTATATATAGATTAAATGATTAATATTTATATAGTTATATTAATATCTATATATGGTTAGTATTATTAGAAATACCTAATTTGTTATATATAAATATTTATATAAAAAGAAAAATGTATATATAGAAAAATGTTATATAGTTATAATGAAATTTAAAAAAAAAAATGGTTCTTTTAATAATAATAAAAATGATAATAATAATTTTAGTCCTAATTCTAATTCTAATTCTAATCTATAATAATAATAATAATAATAATAATAATAATAATAATAATAATAATAATAATAATAATAATAATAATAATAATAATAATAATAATAATAATAATAATAATAATGAAAATAATAAAACTACCTTTAAAGAGCTTTTAAAAAATAATGCCCTACACAGGGCTCGAACCTGAGACCTCTCGCTAAAACACCCACTCCCTTAACCATCTACTCCATCTAGTATTTTCGGTTTTAATACCGAATTAATAATTATATAAACCGGATTTTAAGTCCATTAAGTTTTAAAGAGAAGTCCAAAACAAAAGCCCATTTATTTTATGTTAAATGGATTCACCAAGCCCACTCTCCAAGTCCAAACCTTATTCGATTAAACCCCTAGTGACCCGTAAAGAAACAGTGGTCGATTTTTTTTTTTAATAACCGAACAGTAGAAACAATTAAGAAATCGACTAGGGTTGTGTTATGGAGTTCTGGAAATTCGTCAAACAATACCAACATCACAGTAACTAGGTTGATGATGGTTTAAGCGAACGAATCAGAAGAGGAGTAGCACAATAGTGTTTCGGTTCTCCCTGGTTCACCTTCAATCGATAATCAATTCATCATCTTCATCGTAAATCACAGCTTCATCATCATCCTTTACATCATCGTTATTGTTATAAAAAAATGGGTTTCGATGTGGGGTGGCTTGGTTCATCATCTTCATCAAATGGATCAATGAGGACACGGCTGCAATATGAGAGTTGTAGGTTTTAGAGAGAGAAATAGAGAGGGAGAGAGAGATGGAGTGGATTTCGAATATTAGAGAAATAGAAAGCAGTTAAGGTGGTGATGGATCACGATACGGTTTTGTGGTGTAGGTGATGCAATAGTGGTGATTGAAAGTGGGTTTCACGATTTGTTAAACGAAAGGAGATTGTGTCGATGGTGGTTGAAGGTTGTGATGACGGGTGATGGTGGCTCACGATTTTAAAGTAGAACAAGGTGGTCCGTGATGGTTGCAGGGATCGAAGAAGAAGGCGGTTCCATGGTTGATTTGGAGTGATGTTTGGTTATTGATTATTCGAAATAGAATTTGTAAATAAAACGTAGCAGTAATCTTCTTGTGTTTCGTGACCTGCAACAGGAGGACGTTAAAACAACATAGCCTCAATGGTAGTGATCGATGGTTGATGTAGCTCAAACGAAAACAGAAATAGGAGATTGTATGTGGTGTTGAAAGGTGACTCATGAAGAATATTAGAAGAAAGATGGAATCGAGAAGGAGATTAAAGATGAAGGTGACGGTTGTGGTGTTGTTACTCGATGGTGGTGAGGTACGATGTGAAGATGTTGAATGTTGGTTGTGGTACTATGATTATGTCTCTGCATCTATATAAAAATATTTGCATATATATAAATCATATGAATTATTTTGTGGAAGAAATAAAAGAAGTCAAAAAGGTAAATAGATTAATGTCCGTGATACATATTTAGATATATCCTACCGACATTTAGATTGGGTATTATCTCATGTCCATTGCTAAATAGTTAACGCACAAAGTTGTTCCTAAAAATCCCAAATTTTTAGATTAAACATATTTAATTATTTCACTCATTATCTGTTTGAAACCTGATCAAAAAGGTTCAAAAATTATTTATCTTCTGTTCCTATTTATATGTACGGAGTACTAATATTTAAACTTAAAAATGTAAAAATATTTTTAACAAATCTAAAATCTTCGCAATCAATTTACACTCCAACTTTTATTTCAATTCTTCATGAACATGTACAATATCTATATTAAAACTAATGAAACGTCAACCGAGTATCACTGACGTTTGCTAATTAGGTTCAAAATCAATTATTTTTAATATATTCTCTTTCCATATGCAACCAGTTTTAAATAACAAGTTTAATTACCCAAATAAATATATTATATATTTTTAACAAATCTATTTAATATAATTTTATATATTTATAAATAGTATTTATATACATTTTTAAATATATACTTATAATAATAGTTTTCATTACTTCGAATTATTTTACATATTTATTTCCTAAAATTCAACTCATATTGTACTTCCAATTATATTTCAAATTAGTATATATATTTATATTTTTAAATATATATGTATCTATTTACCAATAGTTGTTCGTGAATCGTCGGGAATGGTCGAAGGTCAATTGAATTCATGAAACAGTTCAAAATTTTTGAGACTCAAACTAACAGACTTTTCTTATTGTGTCAAAAATATTAAATCGTATTGAGAGTTTGGTTCAAAATTAGTTGAAATTTTCTGGGTCGTGACAGTACCTACCCGTTAAAGAAATTTTGTCCCGAAATTTGATCGAGGTCGTCATGGCTAACACTAAAAATGTTTTCATGACGAATATGAGTTGCTAAATAGATTTTTATCATTATTGAGTAATATAGATAAAACGATTCGATCAAGTGAAGCGTACGAGTGAAGCTATCACAAAAGAGTGAAATGGAAAAATAAAGATTCGCCTTAGCTTTTGACGTAGTCACGTTTGAATTTTTGAAAATATGGTGTATCTT
Source organism: Rutidosis leptorrhynchoides (assembly GCF_046630445.1). Lineage (NCBI taxonomy): Eukaryota > Viridiplantae > Streptophyta > Magnoliopsida > Asterales > Asteraceae > Rutidosis > Rutidosis leptorrhynchoides. Next base: position 469,950,848 of record NC_092333.1, read on the forward strand.
AACTTTTGACGTTATCTGGGTTGAATTCTGGAATTCAAAGGATTTAAAGAAAATCTTCGAAATCTAAAAGATTCGATTCTTCGGCGAATAAGGAAATCAAGATCTCTATAATTAGATACGGTGATCTGCCTCGATTACTCTGTCTGATATTTCCATTATAAATTAAGCTCCTCCATTCCATTATTCTCACCATTCTTATACTTTCTTCCTCCATTCATACTTCCAAGTCATCAGTCAATATGCTTCATCCAGTTTTAATTCTGGATATAATTCTGACTTTCATATCAATCATTCTCCTTTTTCATCTACCCCCGAAGGAATCTATTCACTTATACTATTACTTTAGGGTTATAGGATTCCTAATTCTCCCGTGTCTTTATTTTGCTATACGCATTGATATACACGGTTTGTAATTTCTGTGTTTGTGATCCACTTTATATTTTCCTGTGTTCTTCTGAGCTCCATGCTCTGGTTTTCTCTTCCTGACTCCAAGTCAAGCGAATAATGGTCCATAATTTGTAGATATAGAGTTTCGAATGATTATAATGTTCTAAGCAGGGTGGAACGTGATAGCACGATTTGATTTTCAAATTTATCAATATCATGGAAGATAGAACCATCAAGAATACATTTTCTTGATATGTTCAGAAGTTAAGTAGAATGAAAGAGTTAGGTAACATGGCACATGATGACGTTAGGATCTGTGAATCATCACGTTCTATTAGGAACTCAGCATGACTTACTGTAATATAATCAGCTGGCCAAGCGTCATTATATTATACTAACCCATGCATCAGTTTCCAACACTACTTCAAAATTATTCATATTTTAAATTCGAAGGTTCGCAGAATATAGAAACTAATAGTTTCTCATATGATGTAATACTGATAGCTCAAAGAGATAAATGATTTCAGATAAGATTAGTTATGAAAATATATTCAGAAATATCGAGGATATTTATAATGAAAGATACGATAATATCTTTGAATATATAAGATCAGAGGATGAGGGAGACTATTGTTCGCAAGAGTAGCAAGATGTTCGCTAAAGACTTCAGCAGGCATTGAATTATTTGGATTCTTTGAAGTCAAACTTATTGTTTGTGATTTGTCCACGGCTTCCTTCATAGTTTCGCATAATCCGCTTTTCGGTACTAAATTTTCTATTGAGTGCTCCCAACGCTCCATTCTTTTATCATCACTTTTGGTCATTAAGACCATTTACTACATGCTGCTTCATTAGCATTTTTAAAGTTTCGGATCTGGATCATTCATTATCAAACCGAGGGGTTTTAAGAGAATTGTGTTTTTAGATGATTAAACGCTGATGGTAATATGGTGGAATATAAAAGATTTTCCGGTAACGAAGGCGAAAAGACAACGTATATATCAAGGTTATAATAAGGTTAGTCCGACTAAAAAGTCGAAGTTGACTTGTTGGAGCTGTGATAAAATTTGCTAATTTGGAAAGGGATTGCAAAGTTATTTTGGGTAATAATAACACTAAAGGAATTAACACAGCTACGTGTTAAACGCTTACTCAGTTTCCGAGGGTTTTTCAGGTGCATAACTATATGCATCAATCTTTTCTTCCGTAGATAAAGTGCGGCTGGTTTATCCTCCCGATCGAGGTGTTTTCAATAATCATGAAAGATTTGAACATGGATTGGAATCGTCAAGATACGATTGAGGTTTGAGATGAAATCAAGTGGCAAACTTGAAGAATTGTTTAGTTTCATATGTTATAATCAATATTTTAATTCATTTTTAATTGTCCAATGTTGATAGTCCCATAATCGGTTTATATATATAAAATTTTAGAATTATCCCACAACGTATTGTATACGTATTATCTTTGCGTCAACCCAGAGACGTATTGTAGACGTATTGTCTTAGAATTAACTAAGACGTATTGTGTACGTATTGTCTTAGGAATTATCAAAACGTATTGTATACTTATTGTGTTAGGATGTACCAAATATTCGAATTAATAAATACGTATCATGACCCGTGTACAACTTATTGTCTCAGAATTAATCCGACGTATTGTGTACATGTGTCCCGATTTTAAAGTGCGTAAAATAAATAACAGAAATTAAATGACGATAAATAAAATTGTGAGAATATAAATTGTGATAATTAAATTGCGGTAAATAAAATGTAACCAGTTAGCTATGAACAGTTAGCTAGGAACAGTTAGCTAGGAACAGTTAACTAGGAACAGTTAGCGTGGATTCTTAAAAAGATTTTTCTCATAGTCAATTCATTTGTTTCTAACAAATTTTATTTTGGTTAAATGTTTTTCTTCATTATGCCACTTGTTGAATTCTGATAAGTCAAAGTCCAATTATGAAATTGAATGAAAATGGTTACTCTGTGGTGAACGGATTCGTATAGCTGTGGATGTGAGTAAGATAGTAAATGACCGTTTAATCAGATTCGAAGAATGTACAGTGTAACTTTTTAATGTGAAATCTAAATATTCCTCGGGTATTACCTACCCGCTAAAATATTTTCACCATTACTAGTTTGTACGAAAGAAATTTGTAATGACAATCTTTATGAAAATATATATACATATATATTTTCTTCAGATGAAATCATGGATTTAATGAGTTAATATGATATTAAACTCATATGATTTTCGTTTTGAGCTAGAATAAGTAATCTCTAAAATTACTAGGAACCACATATTCTTCGCAGAATATTAATGAAGTTATGAATCAATACTTCATCGTTCATTGTTGTTGGTACTTCTTGGTATCTATGGTGCGTATGATGTTGATGGTACTATTGGTACTGATGTTGGTGGTACTGTTAGTGCTGGTGATGCTGTTGGTGCTTGTAAGTTTTGAACCATATTCTCTAAGGTTAGCACTCGAGCTCGAAGTTCTTTAACTTCTTCTACTAACCCTGGTTGGTTATCAGTGTGAGTTTGAGATCGAATATCTTCTCTAGTTCCATTAATGGTAGTCTCAAGACGAAAAATTCTCGCAAAAAGGGTATAAACGGTGCTGCGAACAGGTTCGCCAGTGAGCGGGTCAAGTACTCCAAGGTTAGGTGGTAGATTCGGTTCATGATATGGAGTACCTTCTTCCCTTCTCCATAGGGTGAGTATGTCACGAACCCACCCCCATTTTCTCCAGTAATCACAGTAGTTGATTAGTTGGCGTGCTCCCGTCACACTGTCTTCGGAGTCAGAGGAACTTGGTCGATTCGTAGAGGCCATCGTACGCGATCACAGAAAAGATTTTTGGTATGAAAAGCTTAGTGACGGCAAATGATAGTTGGATGGTATTCTCAATGCATAATATGCATAGATATATATATATATATATATATATATATATATATATATATATATATATATATATATATAGTACCAGGATCCCTTAAATTACAGAGAAATTTACAGAAGATATCAGGCAAAGTTTACCGTAATAGATACGCTAAGATATGAATTTGTCTATACACTATCTATGTAATAAAGGTAGTAAGGCATGTCTAGACTTAGGAATGATTAGCAGGTAATTTTCCACTAGGAATGATATACAATACTTATAATATGCAGCTTAGCTCGAAGTCCAGACTCGCTAATGCATCCTAACAACTATCAGTTAGACACACTAATGCAAGACCATGTTCGCTAGGACCAATGCTCTGATACCACCTGTGAAGACCCGTCCTTATCCACCTGGACAAAGTCATCAACATCTGGTCCCATTGCAAGGTGCTGTCCTAAATATGCCATGAAGGACTCCAAGTAATGTCTTTAAAATGAGCAAAATGCACAGCGGAAGACTTAATTCGTACCTGAGAATAAACATGCTTAAAAGTGTCAACCAAAAGGTTAGTGAGTTCATAGGTTTATCCTAACAATCATTTCAATATATTAATAGACCACAAGATTTCATATTTATAAACATAATACACTCGCAAGTGTATGTAAAGCATTCTAAGTGGTTGAGCACTTGGTAACCATACTTAACATTTAATCAACGTCGCATATTCCCTTTATTATGAAATCTCACTACACCGTACCAAGTGTAGTCACCAGAACGAAGTACTGTTCAACCGTTGAATACTGGTCGTCCAGTCCGGTTGGGGTTGTCAGGCCCGATAGATCTATCAACATGATTCGCGTTTACAATACCCATGTAAATATTAGTTACCAAGCTATAGGAAAATATGTCAGTGGTACAACTCAACATAGAATGTATTTTTAAGTACTTGTGTCTATTTCGTAAACATATATAAAAGCAGCGCATGTATTCTCAGCCCAAAAATATATATTGCAAAAGCAATTAAAAAGGGAGCAAATGAAACTCACTATACTGTATTTCGTAGTAAAAATACATATGATGGCATTGAACAAGTGCAAGGTTGGCATCGGATTCACGAACCTATATCATGTATATATATATTAATACATGTAATCGTAACCGAACAAATTCATATATTATATCTTAAGTTATATATTTTAATTTGTATATATAGATTAAATGATTAATATTTATATAGTTATATTAATATCTATATATGGTTAGTATTATTAGAAATACCTAATTTGTTATATATAAATATTTATATAAAAAGAAAAATGTATATATAGAAAAATGTTATATAGTTATAATGAAATTTTAAAAAAAATAATGGTTCTTTTAATAATAATAAAAATGATAATAATAATTTTAGTTCTAATTCTAATTCTAATTCTAATCTATAATAATAATAATAATAATAATAATAATAATAATAATAATAATAATAATAATAATAATAATAATAATAATAATAATAATAATAATAATAATAATAATAATAATAATAATAATAATAATAATAATGAAAATAATAAAACTACCTTTAAAAAGCTTTTCAAAAATAATGCCCCATACAGGGCTCGAACCTGAGACCTCTCGCTAAAACACCCACTCCCTTAACCATCTACTCCATCTAGTATTTTCGGTTTTAATACCGAATTAATAATTATATAAACCGTATTTTAAGTCCATTAAGTTTTAAAGAGAAGTCCAAAACAAAAGCCCATTTGTTTTATGTTAAATGGATTCACCAAGCCCATGCTCCAAGTCCAAACCTTATTCGATTAAACCCCTAGTGACCAGTAAAGAAACAGTGGTCGATTTTTTTTTTTTTTATAATCGAACAGGAGAAACAATTAAGAAATCGACTAGGGTTGTGTTGTGGAGTTCTGGAAGTTCGTCAAATAGTACCAACATCACAGTAACTAGGTTGATGATGGTTTAATCGAACGAATCAGAAGAGGAGTAGCACAATAGTGTTTCAGTTCTCCCTGGTTCACCTTCAATCGATAATCAATTCATCGTCTTCATCGTACATCACAGCTTCATCATCATCCTTTACATTATCGTTATTGTTATAAAAAAATGGATTTCGATGTGGGGTGGCTTGGTTCATCATCTTCATCAAATGGATCAATGAGGACACGACTGCAATATGAGAGTTGCAGGTTTTAGAGAGAGAAATAGAGAGGGAGAGAGAGATGGAGTGGATTTCGAATATTAGAGAAACAGAAAGCAGTTAAGGTGGTGATGGATCACGATATGGTTTTGTGGTGTAGGTGATGCAATAGTGGTGATTGAAAGTGGGTTTCATGATTTGTTAAACGAAAGGAGATTGTGTCGATGGTGGTTGAAGGTTGTGGTGACGGGTGATGGTGGCTCACGGTTTTGAAGTAGAACAAGGTGGTCCGTGATGGTTGCAGGGATCGAAGAAGAAGGCGGTTCCATGGTTGGTTTGCAGTGATGTTTGGTTATTGATTATTCGAAATAGAATTTGTAAATAAAACGTAGCAGTAATCTTCTTGTGTTTCGTGACCTGCAACAGGAGGACGTTAAAACAACATAGCCTCAATGGTGGTTATCGATGGTTGATGTAGCTCATACGAAAACAGAAACAGGAGATTGTATGTGGTGTTGAAAGGAGACTCATGAAGAATATTAGAAGAAAGATGGAATCGAGAAGGAGATTAAAGATGAAGGTGACGGTTGTGGTGTTGTTACTCGATGGTGGTGAGGTGGGATGTGAAGATGTTGAATGTTGGTTGTGGTACTATGATTATGTCTTTGCATCTATATAAAAGTATTTGCATATATATAGATCATATGAATTATTTTGTGGAAGAAATAAAAGAAGCCAAAAAGGTAAATAGATTAATGCCCGTGATACATATTTAGATATATCCTACCGACATTTAGATTGGGTATTATCTCGTGTCCATTGCTAAACAGTTAACGTACAAAGTTGTTCCTAAAAATCCAAAATTTTTAGATTAAACATATTTAATTATTTCACTCATTATCTGTTTGAAACCTGATCAAAAAGGTTCGGAAATTATTTATCTTCTGTTCCGATTTATATGTACGGAGTACTAATATTTAAACTTAAAAATGTAAAAATATTTTTAACAAATCTAAAATCTTCGCAATCAATTTACACTCCAACTTTTATTTCAATTCTTCATGAACATGTACAATATCTATATTAAAACTAATGAAACGTCAACCGAGTATCACTGACGCTTGCTAATTAGGTTTGAAATCAATTATTTTTAATATATTCACTTTCCATATGCAACCAGTTTTAAATAACAAGTTTAATTACCCAAATAAATATATTATATATTTTTAACAAATCTATTTAATATAATTTTATATATTTATAAATAGTATTTATATACATTTTTAAATATATACTTATAATAATAGTTTTCATTACATCAAATTATTTTACATATTTATTTCCTAAAATTCAACTCATATTGTACTTCCAATTATATTTCAAATTAGTATATATATATATTTATATTTTTAAATATATATGTATCTATTTACCAATAGTTGTTCGTGAATCGTCGGGAATGGTCGAAGGTCAATTGAATGCATGAAACAGTTCAAAATTTTTGAGACTCAAACTAACAGACCTTTCTTATTGTGTCAAAAATATTAAATCGTATCGAGAGTTTGGTTCAAAATTAGTCGAAATTTTCTGGGTCGTGACACCAACAGTACCATTACCACCACCAACAACATCCGCATCGCAAGCCTCAACTTCACAATCTGTCCCTCGAGCATCAACGTCATACGCACTGTAGTTACCAAGAAATACCATCAACAATAACCGATGAAGAATTAACTCATTTTTCCCTGAAGAAATTTTATGTATATTTAATATATATGAATTTTGAAATCAAAATAAATCTTTTCGTACTAAGGTATTACGTGTGAATCTTAACTGGTAGGTACTACTCGGTTAGTTCATATTACTAATATGCAATGATATACATCCTTCCTTAACAACTTAACCATTGTTAACTACAATATCTGTTTCAACCCAATGAATTTCATTTCATAATAAACCAAGTGTATTAATCAATTACATAATTGATTTTACATTTTCAATTTCGATATACTCGAAACTTTCCAGAAAACATCATCTGTGCCTTGTAAGGTTCACAAAAAAAATTCCACGAGCACCAACATCCTTCATCGAGGAATATCAAAAAGAATAAATAATGAAGTATTGATTTCATTAGTGAAAAACTCCGCAAAGATTATGTAATCTTTAATGTTTTAGAGATTAATCATTTCTAAGTCAAGCCGAAAATCAAATGAGCTTAATATGATATTAACTCATTAAATCTGTGTTACATCTGAAGAAAATATACATACATATATTTTCATAAAGACGGTAATAAAAATTCTTTTGTACAAAGTATTAATTGTGAAATCTTTAACGGGTAGGTAATACCCGGGAAATATATAAGTTCGCAATTAATATGTTACACTGTACATTCTTCAACTTTGATTCAAAAATTATTAACAATGCTCACAATGATATACAATCGTTTTCATAAAAATTCAATTACATATTCTGATATTGACGGATCAGAATCCAAGTCATAACTCTGAACCGGTGACATCATTCTTAGATCTCTACATCTTTCAAATCTATACTTTGACTTCAAAAATGTGAAAGATCCTTTAGCATTGTTATTACTGAAAATAATATTGCAATCCCTTTTCAAAGTATCCAGTTTTACCACACTTTCAACCAGTCAACTTCGACTTTTCAGATCAACCTTATTATAACTTTGACATATACGTTCTTGTTACTAGGGAACCTTTCATGTTCCACCACATTAGCAGTAAATTTACCAACAACTTTATTAATCCTTGACCTTTTGAAAAATCCTTATACTCATTGAAACCCTATCATGTACTCATCCACATCTTGTAACAATAATTGCCATACTAACCACCGGGAATTAGCAATCAGTATTTTAAATCTCGCAGCATTTTCTACGACAACAGTTATATATAGATAACATCTATCTTCTAGACTTACATACTTCGAATGTGAAGTTTCTGAAAAACACCCCAAACTACGAAACTAGTTCTTCGAATTTTGAAAAAATGCTGATGAAGCAACAAAAATTGTAAACGACCTTAACAGTCAAAAGTTTGATGATAAAGAATAGTATGGTGGTAAAGCTGAGAAAAAGAGAAGGTTTGAAACTGGAAAACGGATTGAGCAGACCATGAAGGAGGCTGTGGACAGATCACAAAAATGAAATCTACCTTCAAATAATACAAATGATTCAGTGTCTGCTGAAATCCTTAGCAAATACCTTGCTCCTTACTCTAAAACCTTTGCGGACAATATTCTTCATCATCCTCTGATATTAGAAATTCTAAGATATCATCGTATCTTTCATTATAAATATCCTCCATATTTCTGGAGATAATTCCATAATCATTCTTATCGAAAATCAATTTTCTCCTTATGATATATGTGTTACATCATAAAAGAAACTATTTTAGTTTCTAAATTCTGAAACTTTCGAGTTTAAAATATGAATATTTTGAAGTGGTGTTGGGAGCTGAAGCATGAGTTAGTATAATATAATGACACTTGATCAACATGATTATATTACAGTAAGTCATGCTGAGTTTCTAATGAAACATGATGATTCACAGTCCATACCGTCATCATGTGCCATGTTACACTACTCTTACATTTTACCCAATCTCCAAACATATTAAGAACATATCTTCTTGATAGTTCTATCTTTCCGGATATTCTGGTAATTTGTCAAATCAAGATCGTGCCATTACGATTACCTTCTCAGAACATTAGTTATGTTCATCTGAAACTTCATACCTACGAATTCTGGACCATTATCCGCTTGACTTAAGGTCGGGAAGAGAAAATGAAAGCATGAAGCTCCGAAATAAAATGGAGAATATAAAGCCCGATAACAACCCCGAAATTACAAACCGTGTATATCAATGCGTATAGCAATATAAAGACACGGGAGAATGAAAAACACTATAACTCCAAGGTAATAGTAGAAGAAAATAACTTCCTCTGGTGGCAGATGAAAAAGAAGAATGAAGGATATGATAGCCAAGAAAATATCAAGAATCAGAACTGGATTAAGCATTTCACAATCTTTTGGAAGTATGAAATAAGGAAGAAGATGTATGAGTGGTGAAAATAATGAAACGGAAGTGGTTAATTTATAGCAAAATATCAGACATAACAATCGAGGCAGATTACGCATTTAAAGGAAATCTTAATTTCCCTAAATTTCGAAGAATCAAATCTTATTTAGATTATGAAGATTTTCTATTCCTTAAATTCCGGAAATCAATCGAAACTACTTCAAAAGTTAAGACGAATCTCTATTCTTTCATTTCACTCTTTTACGATAACTTCTCTCATACGCTTCGAGAAATCGGATTGTTTTATCCATATTATTCAACGGTGATAAAATTCTATTTATCAACTCATATTCGTCATGAAAATATTTTTTTTGTTAGCCATGACGACCTCACTTAAATTTCGGGACGAAATTTCTTTAACGGGTAGGTACTGTGATGACCCGGAAATTTCTAACCAAATTTAAACTTTATCTTTAAATGATTTAATGTTTTCGACACGATAAGTAAAGCCTATGAAGTTGAATCTCAAAATTTTGAACTATTCAATTACCCTTCGATTATTCTCAACGATTCGCGAACAATTATATGTAAATAGATACATATGCTATAACTTGAAAACGTAACAAAGTGTTATGAAAATGATACTGTGCATTAACCTTATTGGTTTGATTATCTGATTGATATTTAGATAAGTTAACTAAAACGTTTAAGATGAACCAGTAAAACACTAATTTGCTACAGTATTTTCGAATTGCTACAGTACCAGAAAAGCTACAGTGTTTTCGAAAATCACTATTTGCTACAGTAAAAAAACTTTGCTACAGTAACTTTACTACAGTAAAACACTATTTTAAAATGTATTTTAACAAATAGCGAGATGATGATTTATAGAAGTAAATGACCAAAACACACAAATGTATAAGTTATATTTCGAGTGATATAATTGAGGGATAATTTAAGGCTATATTTTGACTAAGGTACGTGTCCCAAAATGTAATGTACAAGTTTTCTCAGCATACGAAGGGACATTTGAAAAATCGGAACTGAGACATAAGTCGCGTGATGACGTACGACTTATCGGAACAAAAATTACAAATCAACTATGCACATGAATTTAATATAATATATAATTAATTATATAAATTAAATATATTATATATATTTAAATAATATGTCGACGAACAAAGAAACAAAAAATATGTGAGCTGGATTCCTTAGCCATGCGATCGCATGGCCAGGAAGGCTAAAGCCCATGCGATCGCATGGGGTACTTTTTCAGGCCAAGTCTATAAATTGAACTCGTTTTCTGTTTCTGATCCATTTTATGTATCCATCTATCCCGACTTCTCTCTATATATATTTATTATTTATTTTATTATTATTATTATTATTATTATTATTATTATTATTAATATTAAGATTATTATTATTAATCTTATTATTAATAGTATTAGTATTATTACTTTTACGATACAAAAATAATAATATACATAAAAAAAATTACGACGGAGTGATGTCCAAATGATTTCAAAATATGTTTTCGAGCGGGAAAGAGCTAAGGAAATTATGGGTTATTTTCAAGGAGGTTATGGGTAATGTTCGGGGGTATATTTGTGAATCAAACCTAGTGTTTATCATCTTCGTTACGTCTACGTACTTTTCTACAATATTGAATCTCAATATTGATACGTAAGCACTCATATTTTATCTTTTATATATTAATTGTGTATCCATGTCTAGTGCTCGAGTATATATATTTATGCATGCTTGTATGCTAAATTTCATCGTTAAACAATTTATAATGAATCACGAATTAAATACATATATTACTGAAAAAAGGTATATGATATGCATGTTTTTGGAAAGCTGGTGAAAAACCAATGACTTTTCATTTAGATATCGAATAGTTTCGATGAACGGATTAAAAGATATGATCAACTGAATTAAGATTGACGTTAATTGAAATAACTTTTGAATCAGCAATTAAGATTTAAACAACTTGTCTACGAGATTGATAAAATGGATTTTTAAATATTACCAGCCGAGTAAATGAATCCTTATATAAGGCACGTCTCGTTTTGTTGAACTATTGTCAAAATTGACTTTTTGAAACGACTTTGGATAACTTTTGTATGTCAATCTCGAGCATTAGGATTGTGATACACTATGACCTGACCTAGCTTGATAGCCATTTATTGACCAACATATGTTCTCTAGGTTGAGATCTACGATTAATTGGTAATCCGAGTTTCGATCACATTTTGATGAACAACTTTATATGCTGCTAAGGTGAGTTTCATTTGCTCCCTTTTTAAATGCTTTTGCAATATATATTTTTGGGCTGAGAATACATGCACTTTATTTTAAACAATGGACACAAGTACATACTAAATTCTATACTGAGTTTGAACCGAAAATCCCTTAGCTTTGGTAACTAGTAACTGCCAGTTATAAGAACTGGTGGGCGCGAGTAGTAGTATATGGATCCATAGGGCTTAATATCCCCGTCCGAGCTAGAGCACTAGCCTTTTAACGGACGTATGCTAATTGAGAAACGTACATGTTGGTTTGCGTGCATTATTAAGATGATTATACAAAGGGTATAAATTATATATACGTTAAGTTTAGTTACCAGGGTGCTCAATTTCGTAGAATATTTTGATAAACGTTTCTGGATGAAACAACTGAAATCTTGTGATCCACCTTTATGTACAGATTATGCAAAACATTAAAACTATGAACTCACCAACCATTGTGTTGACACTTATTAGCATGTTTATTCTCAGGTTCCCTAGAAGTCTTCCGCTGTTTGCTTATATGTTAGACAAGATATGTGCATGGAGTCTTACATGGCATATTTATCAAGGAAACGTTGCATTCACCAAATCATTACCATGTATCTTATTTTGACTGCATTGTCAACGGACTTACTATTGTAAACTATTATTTACGGTGATTTTCTATATGTAGAAATCATCAGATGTCGAAAACCTTTGATTTAAATATTCATTTATGGTGTGCCTTTTCAAAAGAATGAAATGTTAACAAAACGTATCATATAGAGGTCAAATACCTCGCAATGAAATCGATGAATGACGTGTTCGTCCATATGAATTTGGAGCGATCGTCACAGTAAATAAAAGTGTGATGAGATATAAAATAAAGGAATTATGCTTATTTAAACTTCCGTAATCATGATGTTTGACGTGTTGATTTTAATTTATTACCATGGGTTAATTGTCCTTTGTCCTGGATTATTCGATAGGTCCATCTGGTTTTTGTCCATAACAGTCCATCAGTCATAAATATAAAGTGCGAGTGTCCTCGTCAAATTATCCTTATATCCGAAGTCAAATATTCCAACTAATTGGGGACTTAAACTGTAATAAGGTTTTAATACATTGTTAATGATTACACCAGGTTATCGACTGTGTGCAATCCAAGGTTTTAATACTTTATTATTAATTACACCAAGTGTCCTTGTATGTAATCCACCGCTGTTTTAATGAGTCCATTGACTATTAATCCATCCCCGTGTCCGGTTAAATAAACGATTATTAGTATTTATAAATATCCCGCACATCGTGTCCAATCGAGTGTATGTGGTTATTTATAGATACGTCAAATTGTAAATCTCTATATTTAATTAACGAATTATCATTCAGTTAAACAAATATAAAACCCATTAATAGTCCATAGTCCAATTTCTACAAGTGTCGGTCTTTTGTCCAAACCCCAATTATGGTACAAAGCCCAATTACCCCGTCTTTAATATTTTAGCCCAACATCACGATTACTTCAATTTAAATAAGCATAATAATAACTTAGCTACGAGACATTAATTTAAAAAGGTAGAATATAACTTACAATGATTAATAATAGCATAGCGTTACATGGACAGAATTTCGACTTACACACTTACAACATTCGTTAACATAACCTTATTATTATTAATCTTAAATTAAAATTAAAATTATATATATATATATATATATATATATATATATATATATAGGGGCAGGATCAATGGAGAAGTAACCAATCGGGGGGAAGCGGGGGGAAGCAAAAAAAAAAAATTTCGTTTTTTTTGAAATTTTTTTTTTCCGGCATCAAGATCACACGAAAATATGAACATTTAGAAGAGACACTTCGTGATGAATGTTATTATTTAGGTGGGAAAACGATCGACAAAAATAACATTCAAGATAATATTGTTAGTGAAAATATGAACGTTTTTTTTCTTCATGTTTTGTGAAGTAAAATTTAGCCCGATTTAGAGTTTATGGTTTAGGGTTTAGGGTTTAGGGTTTAGGGTTTGGTGTTTTGGGTTTATTCCATACCCAAAACACCAAACCCTAAACCCTAAACCCTAAACTCTAAACCGTTCGTGTTAAAAACTCAATCTAAACCCTAAATCTAAACCCTAGACCCTAAATTTCTAAACCCTAATATCTAAACCCTATAAACCCTAATATCAAAACCCTAATATCTAAACCCCAATAGCTAAAACCTCAAAATATGCTCGAAAACACGATAATTGTTATATATTACTTCTTCGAGCGTTTTCCCGCCAAAATAAAAACATTTATCACAAAGTGTCTCTACTAAATGTTCATATTTTCATCTCATCTATAATGTTCGTGAACAAAGTTTTTTCAAAAAACGAAAAAAAAAAGTTTTTGCTTCCCCCCGCTTCCCCCCGAATGGTTACTTCCCTCTTGATCCTACCACTATATATATATATATATATATATATATATATATATATATATATATATATATATTGAGATAGAGAGTAGATAGAAAAAGATGTGTATTACTCGTCGCTCAAACTTGCAATTTTTAGGACCTGGCCTGGAATCGTCAGCCATGCGATCGCATGGCCCCCTGGGACAGCTCACAAACTTTTGTTTTCTTGTTTGCGGACGGTTTTTATTTTAATATATATATATATATATAATTTATAGAATTATTTATATATTATATTATATTTGTGTGCATAGTTGACTTGTAATTTTAGCTCTGTTGCGTCGCGCATTGATAGTTGATTCATGTCCCGGTTCCGGATTTTCGAACGTCCTTGCGTACAATTTAATATCTTGTACTTTGCGTTTTGCGACTTGTACTCTTGTAATTTTGAGACGTTTCTTATCAATAAATTGAACCACTTGGATTGTACTTTGTACTTTTTAGCGTTTTGGTCATTTGCGTCTTAAAATCGTCGAATCTGTCTTTTGTCTTCACCTTTTATTATTTAAACGAATATGACTTGTAAATAGAACAATTGCAATTAAAAGCTTGTCTTTCTTGAAGGATAATGCTATGAAATACATGTTCATTTTTAGCATTATCAAATATTCCCACACTTAAGCGTTGCTTGTCCTCAAGCAATATAGTCTTGAAATAAAAATACTAGAATCACTTCTTTATTCTTCACACTTTGTACATCAATGATTTCGATTTGGCGGTAAGAACAATGATAGTAACGTTGTTGTTTACAGTCCCACATGACTATGAAAATTTAGATCCTTAAGAAAATTGGATCTTTATGAAAACATTTGATCTTTTTGAAAATTCAATCTTGATTTTAACCTAGATAAGTTTTCCAGAATAACCCTTT
Organism: Rutidosis leptorrhynchoides; assembly: GCF_046630445.1. NCBI lineage: Eukaryota > Viridiplantae > Streptophyta > Magnoliopsida > Asterales > Asteraceae > Rutidosis > Rutidosis leptorrhynchoides. Next base: position 469,965,955 of record NC_092333.1, read on the forward strand.
ACCGGTGTTTGCAAAATGTTTTTGTGGGTTTGGTGGGTTTCAGATTTGAAAATTTTAGCTCAAAACTTGCGGTTTTGTGTCACTCACTTGCTAACCTTGTATTAGGAAAGCAACACGTCCAGTATACTTGCTCCGTATATTACCTTTCGGTAAACTACCGTCCGGTTGTAAAGGAAAGCGTTGAACAAGCAACTGTTAAGGCAATGTCCCGTGACATGCTTTTGATTATGGTCTATATCGTGTCGGATGCAATTACTATCCTTTGTAGGAGCAATAGTAAAGATCACCCTATAGTTTTTTCGGTCTGGCACAAGGTCCTGTCTTCGACCATGCTATGAAACCACCGTTCTTACGGTTGACACCCGATTTGGTTCAGGTGACCTAATGAATTCTAGGTGAATTCCTAGGATTTTATGTTCAATGGTAATGAACGCATTAAAAATGGGTTTTCATAAAATAAATCGGTTTGTAATTTTGATCAAAATATTTTCTCGTTCAAGCTCGAGTTTAGATATCATCGAATTCCATGAGTTTGAATTCTCAATCTTTAAGGTCAATCTCAAGGATTGAGTAATATTAGTCTTAAAAGCTGATTTTTGATCTTTAAGGAGATTATCCTTTCTGGGGATCTGATTCATTAGTCTTATAAGCTAATTTGCATGGTACCCCCCATTGTACGAGACAGATCCTCTCATGGTTAGGATAAGTCTGACCACTTGACGACCATGTTTGATGCTGAGGTCCGTGGATTTCCAGCTGATTTTCGAGAAAACTTTTCAAGGTTTTTCGTAGACTCTACAACTGGTGTGGACGACAACTTCCTGACCTAAATCAAGAAGCGCGTGTCTTTTTCTCGGAAGATTTTACTTCCTTTTAAATCAAGTGGCACATTTCTTTTAAATATATTATAAGAAATTGGGTAAAACTGATAAAATTGTCCAAAACAAAAGTATCTTCAATTATTTATACAAAAATATGTGATATATGTTCTAAATAACTTGGTAAATTTTTCCCACACTTGGCTTTTATTTTCCTTTCTTTGCCTTTTTATTTTTCTCTATTCCATTTTAAATGAATTCAAGCGTTTTAAGTTGTTTCTTAATTTATGTCCTTTCCGAGGTAACAATAATTTCGGTGTTAACACCTAGTTTTATCGTTCATAAATATGTATAAACATAATTTTGAGTTCATTTAGTTGAAAATTTTGAAAATTTTTACTAGAATTGGGTAGTCAGTATATAAGACTAGGGTTGTTCTTTATTATCAGAGAGCACTAGATTCTAATACAACTACTGCGTTACTAGTATTTTTAATGGTAACCAAGTGTTTAAATTTAAAATTTTAAAAATCCGAAAGAATTTAACCCCTTCCCACACTTAAGATCTTGCAATGCCCTCATTTGCAAGAAATCAGTACAATTTAAATTATTGAGGGTGATTAGCGTAGAAAAATGATTAAATTTTACCAAAGTTTCCAAACATATTGGCGTTTGTTTGTTGAATGATAAATGGTGCACATCATTTGTTCATTCCGTCTTGTTGTTACATCACATTTGTTTTTCGTTTTGTCGTCAAAATTAGTAGCTTTTACTGAACTTAATGCCAGTCTTTGAAAGTTCGCTGTTTTACCCTGTTGTGTACAATTGACAATATACATACATACAAATAATAACATGCATGGTAATTTGAAATGGGACTTAACATCCCCCTTTCAAATTATAAATACGAAATATTAGTAACAAAATAAAAAAAATGTTAAAAATTACATAAAAGTATCACAATATTATATGTTTTAAACATAAGTAAATAAAAATAATAAAAGATAAAAATCACCAACGGGAACTGTATCAATCTGGATAGGGGTTCCAGTTCATGTCGCCGGTCGGGTTCCACGGTTGGTTATAGGTGTGCTGATAGGCTTGGTTGGGGTAATAAAGAGTAAATGGTGGTCGCATATCAGGCTGGTGTGGCGGATAGTAAGTAGGTCGGGTCGGTACGTAGTTATTTGGTACCTGAGATGATAGCTGGCTCATTATCTGATGCTGATGATAGTGCCATCTATCATGCTGTCGTTGCCTGGAATGCTCGTACACATTCTCGGCGTGCCACTGCTCGTACTGACTATGTCTAGCCTCATTTATCATTTCTACCTCATCTATACGCTGGTAAACGTCAGTAACAGCCTCCCTAATGGCATCCCTAATGTCATCCGCTTCCTCCATTTCCTCATCTGAACCTCTCTCTACCTGTGGATGAGGGCCCTGATATGGTACTGCCTGATTGCGTCTGCTCTTTAATACCTTTGCACCTTGATAGACCCGCAATCCTAAAGTCTCATCCTGTTCCCCACACACCATCAGTGGACCCCCTTGATCCCTATCTACGCCTAAATACTCTCCAATGAGAGTAACAAAAATACCTCCTCCTATTATTCCCCCGTCCTGTATTCCTTAAACCATTTTAGATAGATAAAAACCAATACAGTAGGGAATATTAACAAAGCCTCTAGTATCTCGAATACACTTAAGGTAAAATAAATCGGGTAGGGTCATCTTCTCCTTGTTGTTACCTCTTTGTGTAATCGAATTAGCTAAAAATCTATGTATAATACGAAGCTCTGCTTTGTTAATATCTAAATAGGAGTGTCTTCCTCCCCGCGTAAAAACAATATAATTTGACATACGCCTCCAGACGGCGTCAGCGTCAAAATTTCTATCTACCCTTTTCACCACGATAAATCAAATTTGTACAATCATGCAATAGTAATTCAGCGGGAGTGTAAATCTGTAAAGCCCTGGCCATGTTCAGCATGGACATCCTATACATCCTACGGCCAAGTAAAAATTTTATAAAATTCCTATCGTCTAACCTAACTACATCCGTATCAAGTGATATAGTACTCATAAGCTCAACACACCATTCCTTATATACAGGCCTACGAATGTTGAATAAACGTTCCCAATCAGGAAAAGAAGTGTTCACATACCTTTGGATCAGTAGCAGTCTAACTGGGTTAGCTAGTTGGACCCTTTCCAAAGGCTCCCAATCAATTACCCTCGGTACTTCTACATTTTTCGTTACCAGTTTAAATTTGTTACTTTGGTACGTCGGGTAAGCTCTCCAGCTTCGATCAAATCTCAAATTGGGATGCAACAGCTCTTCATGAATCGTTGGGTGTTATATTATTGGATGAATCGAAAATTGTACGTAGGCATTAACATATTCTTGTTCCGGATCATAATATGGTATGTGTTGATCATTATGATATTATCGTTCTTGTTGTTGTTCCTGTTCAGGTTCTGGTTCATATTGTGGCTCATATTGCATTTCTGGCTATGGTTCGTTTTCAGGTTGTCTGGATGATAATGCACCACCAGATTCGGTATATTTCTGCAAAACACATTAAACACAAAATTTGTGCATCCAAATATGCATTAGTGTTAGCAAAATAACAACTTGAAACAATTACAATGACATGTTTAATCCATATTAAACTCATGCCCATTTTCATATTTTTATCAATTCTACACTTTTTCAAATAAGCATATATGAAAATGTTTACAAAGTTCATAAGCATTCAACTCAAATAACATGTCAAAATAATCATTACTAGCCATTAAACAAGTTTCAAATGGCATTTATATCAAATTAATCAAGTTCATGAATTTTAGACTTGAAAAATCCACTTTAATTCTCAAAAATCATGTTTAGGATCAAAGTTTGGATCATTTAGCTACCTAAACATGTTACACTACTTAATTTAGCAATAATTCATGACAAAAATCGGCCATAACCTGTTTATATCAAAAAGCCCCAAATTGCTCAAGAACACAAACCCTAGATTTCTAGAAAATTTTGAAGTTTTTGGCTTCAAATCATGTTAAGTAGCATCAATCTAGGTTATACATGCATAATATACTAACAATTTAACTCTAATTACACTAGAAATTAACAAAATCAAATTAGATAAAAATTAGCTCAAGAACACTAAAATTCAAATTTAAAGAGTTTTAGGGGTGAAATCTTTACCTTTTTGCTTCCCCATCTTAGAAAAGGCATGATTGTAGCGGATTATTGTGAGAAATTTGGTTGATTTTGGTGAAAAATTGGTGATTTTAGGTGATTATGTGTGTGTGTGTGTGTTCGTGTTTGAGGATGTGTGTGGAGTGAGGAGCAGAGAGCTCGCTGGAACTTTTTGTATCTGACTAGTTTTTTGCCTCCATGCGATCGCATGGCTTTCCAGCATAAACCCCATGCGATCGCATGGGGTTATTTCCCTTTTTTTTTTAATAAAAACCTTTAACTAATAAAACATAAATTAATAAATTTTAAAAATTTGTTTCTTTTAAGAATGAGGGCGTTTCGGATCGTTGTCCTAGTCCGTCTCTCGACAAAATTTTAAAATTTGTCACATATAAAAGCAAAGATTTTTGGGTTTTTTTAAATATTTTTGGCATATTTTAATTCAATAAGATTAAAATTAATGATAATAAAATTTCTCGTCCCGCCCTCGGGTAAAGCAATTTCGGTTCAACGACCTAGTCTTCAACTCACGACGAATTTTAAATATCAAATTTTTTAACTTAATGAAATAAAGTAAATTTTTGTTTTTAAATTCACACCAAACTTAAATTTAAAATGCATAAAATTAAAAAATCATATAAATATCATTAATATTTTTATACATTAATTTAACAAACTTATATTAAAAATATTAATTTTTAAAATATTTAAAAACTTAAATATATTGATTTTAAAATTTTACATTAATAATTTAATATTTATATATTAATTTTAAAACAAGGTAAAAATTAAAATTAAAAATTTTTTTGGTCTTTTATCCCACTTTAATCAATCAAATATTATCAAAAATATACGCCCTCTTTTTGGTAAAGTAATTTCGGCTATTTTACCTAGTTTTACTCCTGGCGAATTTTTAAAATATTTTTGGATTGATTGATTAAAGATATTTATACCTTAAGAATAAACGGTAAATTTCGCAGTGATATAATTAATTTTTGTATATGATATCAATAATTTTGGTTTTGCATACCTAATTTTATTGAATTTCAATTTAATACTTTATAGCGAACGATTCAGCGTTTATTATCAAAAGGTTAAAAGCAATAAAATAAAATAAAAACTGTACATACTTACCTATGAGAAAGAATTCTCAGATACCTGCTTTAGCCGACTCATAGGAGAGTCGTGTGATTTGGTTTTCCATAGCTACGTAGGCGTAACCTCGATTCTTCAATAACTTTTCTTCTAAACATATGAACGGTCCTTCTCTGCATAGAGTAACAAATTCGGTATTTGAATATGTTTGATTGTTCGAAAATTTACCTTCGTGTGACCATTTTCCGCATTTATGACATCTTTCAAGGTGTCGTGCTCTTCTTTTTGTTGCGGATTTTGATTTTCCTTTACCAAAATGTGTCTTATGATGATCTTTTCTGAGTTCTTTCCTTACTTCGTCCATTTTGCCTCTTATGAATGATACCAGTTCACTCGGGAAAGTGTTATTATTACGTTTAGTAATCATAGCTTGTAGTAGTAGACCATGGTTCAGATCAAAGGAATTCTTCATCTCGTAAAACCTAAAAAAAATAAAAATTTAGAATGGAGGGAGAAGACTAGTTCTTTAGGGTCTGCTAGGGAAAGACCATTCGGATTCCATTTTCGAGAACTACACGAAAACAGAAAATCTAACTCTAACAGAAATACATATCACCCTTAAAAGATTCGAACCTTCCCACACTTAGTTAGCTGTGGTGTCGAAATTGTGATTAACTTCATCTTCAACTTCCATTGGATTATCTATGTAATGTTTAACTCTGTGACCATTAACTTTAAATTCAACCCCATTTGAATTTATTAATTCTACTATTCTGTACGAGAAAACTCTTTTGACTATGAATGGTCCAGACCATCTAGATTTCAATTTTTCAGGAAATAGCTTGAATCGTGAATTGAAAAGAAGGATTCTGTCTCCTTCCTTACTTTTGAACTTCTGATTCTTTTATAATGCCATTTCTTCATTTTTTCCTTATAGATTAACGAATTTTCGTATGCTTCATGTCTCAATTCTTCTAATTCATTTAGTTGACTTAACCGTAGACGTCCAGCTTCAGGCAAATCAAGATTACATGTCTTCAAAGCCCAAAATGCTTTGTGCTCAATTTCTACTGGAAAGGTGACATGCTTTTCCATAAACGAGTTTAAAAGGTGTGGTACCAATTGGAGTTTTGTAGGCTGTTCTAAAAGCCCAGAGTGCATCCTCCAATTTCATGGACCATTCCTTCGGATTTGATCCTACGGTTTTCTCTAGAATACGTTTTAATGCTCGGTTGGTATTTTCAACTTGTCCACTTGTTTGTGGATGATAAGCAGTTGAGATTTTATGAGTTACTCCATATCTTTTAAGAACTTTCTCAAGTTGATTATTACAAAAATGAGTACCCCGATCACTTATTAAAGCTTTCGGTGTTCCGAACCTAGCAAAAAGACGTTTTAAGAAGTTGACGACACTCGTGCATCGTTAGTTGGGAGAGTTTGTGCTTCCTCCCATTTAGATACATAATCAATAGCAACGAGAATGTAGAGATTATTATGAGATTTTGGAAATATACCCATAAAGTCAATACCCCAAACGTCAAATACTTCACATACTTGAATGACATTTTGTGGCATTTCATCACGTTGACTTATTTTTCCGGCCCTTTGACATGCATCACATGATTTACAAAGAAGGTGCTCGTCTTTGAAAATTGTAGGCCAATAAAATCCAGCATCGTTGACTTTCCTTGCTGTGAGTTGAGGCCCATAATGCCCTCCTGTTGGTCCTGTGTGACAATGATTTAAGATTTGACTGGCTTCATCCCGGAATACACATCGGCAGATTATTCCATCGGGACAACTTTTAAACAAATGTGGATCTTCCCAAAAATAGTGTTTTATATCACTAAAAAATTTCTTTCGTTTTTGGTACGACAACCCTTTTTCAAGGAATCCACATACTAAGTAGTTTGCATAGTCTGCAAACCATGGAATTTCACTATAATCTATTTTCAATAGATATTCATCAGGAAAGTTGTCTTGTATAGCCGATTCTTTTAGAACTTCTAATTCGGGATTTTCAAGACGAGAAAGATGATCAGCGGCGAGATTTTCTGCTCCCTTTTTGTCTCAAATCTCAATATCGAACTCTTGTAAGAGTAAGATCCAACGGATAAATCGTGGTTTGGCATCTTGTTTTGAAAATAGGTATCTATGAGCAGAATATTCGGTATAGACCACCGTTTTTGCTAGAAAGAGATATGAACGAAATTTTTCAAAAGCAAAGACAATAGCAAGGAGTTCTTTTTTAGTAGTTGTGTAATTCGTTTGTGCTCCTTGTAACGTCTTACTAGCGTAATAAATAGGTTGAAATCGTTTTTCAATCATATGTCCCAAAACGGCTCCCATTGCAAAATCACTTGCATCGCACATGAGTTCAAATGGTAGATTCCAATTTGGAGTTATCATGATCGGTGCATTAGTGTGTTTTTCTTTAAGAATATTAAAATATTTGATGCATTCATCCGAAAAGATGAATGGAGCATCCTTTTCTAGGAGTTTATTCATAGGAGTGGCAATTTTAGAAAAATCTTTTATGAAACTTCGGTAAAAACCGGCATGCCCTAGAAAACTCCTAACTCCTCTAACGTTGGTAGGATGTGGAAGTTTAGCAATTACATCTACTTTAGCTCTATCCACTTCAATTCCTTCCTTTAAAATTTTATGACAAAAAACGATGCCTTCTTTAACCATGAAATGGCATTTCTCCCAATTAAGAACTAGATTTGATTGCTCGCATCTAATAAGCATTCGTTCAAGATTAACTAGACATGATTCAAATATATCACTGAAGACTGAAAATTCATCCATGAAAACTTCCATGCATTCCTCTATCAAGTCGTGGAAAATCACCATCATGCACCTTTGAAAGGTTGCAGGGGCGTTGCATAGTCCAAATGGCATGCGTTTGTAAGCAAAAGTACCATAAGGGCACGTGAACGTTATTTTCTCTTGGTCCTCGGGTGCTATTGGAATTTGAAAGTATCCAGAAAAACCATCAAGAAAATAATAGTAACTGTTCCCGGCTAATCTTTCCAACATTTGATCAATGAAAGGTAAGGGAAAGTGATCTTTTCTGGTGGCGTCATTTAATTTTCTATAATCAATACAAACACGCCATCCTGTTACAGTCCTAGTAGGAATAAGCTCATTTTTTTCATTTGTGATGACAGTCATGCCACCCTTCTTAGGTACGCATTGAACTGGGCTTACCCATGGACTATCAGAGATTGGATAAATTAAACCTGCATCGAGCAGTTTAATAATTTCTTCCTTAACAACATCTTGCATATTTGGATTTAGTCTTCGTTGGCGTTGCACAAACATTTTATGACCTTCTTCCATAAGGATTTTATGTGTGCAATACGAAGGACTTATGCCTTTAATATCATGAATCTTCTATGCAATAGCTGGTTTATGAGCTTTTAGCACAGCAATGAGTAGAGTTTTTCATTTTCAGTAAGAGAAGATGATATTATTACAGGTAATTCGGATTCACCATGTAAATAAGCATATTCCAAATGGTTTGGAAGTGGCTTTAACTCTAATGTCGGTGGTTCTTCTATCGATGATTTGTATCAATATTTGTCTTCCTCTTTTAGCATATGAAGTTCTTCTGTTGTTGGTTCGTATCCATTAGCCATGAGTGTAGCTAACATTTCAGTTTCATCAATTGGTTTAGTTCCTTCTCCTAAAGAACATTCTCCTAGTCCTTGTAATTCTGGAAATTCTTCTAACAATTCTGCATGTGAATCTATAGTTTGAATGTAATAACATGTATCATCTGCAGATTGCGGTTGTTGCATGGCTCTATCAACAGAAAAGGTAACACTCTCGTCCTCTATACTTAGGGTCAATTTCTTACCGAACACGTCTATTATTTCTTTAGCCGTGTTTAAGAATGGTCTTCCTAATATGAGAGGAACTCGAGAATCTTCTTCCATATCCAGAATAACAAAATCTACTGGAAATACTAAAGTACCAACTTTAACTAGCATGTTCTCCATTATCCCTCTAGGATATTTTACTGATCGATCGGCTAGTTGTATGCTTATTCGTGTTGGTTTTAATTCTCTGAGGTCTAGTTTAGCGTATAGTGAATACAGCATTAAATTTATACTAGCACCTAAGTCTGCCAATGTTTCTATTGAACTAAGACTACCCAGAAAACATAGAATTTTGAAACTTCCTGGATCTGAGAGTTTTTCTGGTAGCTTATTCAACAGTACTGCAGAACAATTAGCATTCATTGTAACAGCCGAGAGTTCTTCCATTTTCTTTCTATTTGTGATTAGATCTTTCAAGAATTTAGCATATGTTGGCATTCCTGAAATCACATCAATGAAAGGAAGATTTACATTTATTTGTTTAAAGATATCCAAGAATTTAGATTGCTCTACTTCAAGTCTTTCTTTTCTCATTTTACTCGGGTAAGGAAGTGGTGGTTGATATGGTTTAACATAAGGTTTAGCCTTAACTGTGTTATCTTCATTAACCTTTTCAACTACCGGTTATGTTTCCTTATCTTGCTCAGATTGTGGTTCTTGTAGAGTAGGAATAGAGTCATCAGAAATTATAGGTATTTCAGGTGGTTTAAGTGTAATACCACTTCTTGTGGTAATGGCTTTAGCTGTTTCATTCCGGGGGTTAGCATTTGTATCGCTAGGTAGACTTCCCGGTTTTCTTTCACCTATCAACCTTGCTAGGTTACTCACTTCTTGTTCCAGATTTTGAATAGAAGCTTGTTGATTTCTAAATGCTTGAGCATTTTGTTCATTGGTTTGTTTCTGAGATGTGAAAAACTGAGTTTGAGATTCGACTAGCTTCGACATCATATCTTCTAAATTTGGCTTTTTATCATCGGTTTGTGGTGGTTTATTTAGAAAAATAGGTCTTTGCTGATTGTAAGTATTGTTAGATACTTGTTGATTACTAGGAACTTGTTGGTTGTTGTATGGAACATTTCGGTTATAATTCTGATTTTGATTGTAGTTTAATCTTGGCGGTTGATAATTATTCTGATAATTATTTCCAGGCCTTTGGTTCATGTATGAAACATTCTCTCTTTGTTCCATTGTTTGTTCAATACTGAGACAATCTTTTGTCAAATGTGGTCCTCCACACTGCTCACAACTAATTTGTATAGCGTGAATATCTTTAGTCATCTTTTCCATTTTTCTCTCGAAAGCATCTATCTTTGCGGAAATGAAATCAAAGTCATGGCTAGAATCGGCTTTAGCCGCTTTAGATGATCTAACGATGTCTTTTTCTTGATGTCACTCATGTGAGTGGGAAGCAGTGTTATCAATAATTTTGTAAGCTTCAGTTGCGGTTTTCTTCATAATGGAACCACCAGCTGCTATGTCGATGTCTTTTCGTGTAGTGATGTCGCATCCTTGGTAGAATATTTGTACTATTTGATAAGTGTCTAAACCATGTTGCTGACATCCTCTCAATAACTTTTCAAATCTTGTCCACGTTTCATATAAAGTTTCATTTGGCTTCTGCGTGAACGTAACAATTTCTCCTTGAAGTCTAACGGCTTTAGATGCTGGAAAGAATTGTTTAAGAAATTTTTCAACTAAAACATCCCATGTATCAATCGCCCCTTCAGCTAACGATTCTAACCAATCTTTGGCTTCCCCCTTTAATGTCCAGGAAAATAACATGAGATATATCTATTCATCCTCCACTTCTCTGATTTTAAATAGAGTACAGATCCTATTAAAGGTTCGAAGATGTTCATTTAGATCTTCCTTCGGCGCACCACTAAATTGGCATTGATTAGTTACCATGTGTAGGATTTGTCCCTTTATTTCATAATCTGGTGCATTAATGTCTGGTTGAGTAATTGCATGACCTTGGCCAGTGCGTTTAGCTCTCATTCGGTCTTCCATACTTAGAGGTTCCAGATTTTCCATGATTGAATTTGTTGAATCTGAATCACTAGAAGATTCTAACTTAATGGTTTCTTCCTCGACAATCTCTGGATGAGCGATTTATGGTTCAGGAGGAATGATTAGTGGTTCAGGATCTCTGAATTGTCCCTGAATATCCTCCGGATTCTCAATTGTGAGGTCGGGTTCAAAAAATGGATTATCGAAAATTTGAATTGGGGTACTTGGTCGACTAGATGACGATTCTAAAGAAAAATCAACGGCGACAATATTGGCTAGATGTCTTGATCGAGTTACAGGTGGTGAACGTATGAAAGGTGGTGAACGTTTTGCTCGGTGCATTCACAGAATATCCTATTAGTTATAAAGATAAAAATTATATAAGTTATCAAATTAATAGACTTTTCTGATTTTGCCCACGTTTCGAATAGCCAATAGATGAAGCAAGTAGTCAGGACCCTTTAAATCGGAAGCCCACAACTCGCCACTAACAAATCCAACTATTACTACGAACCAGAAAATTTTGGATGTCTATCAATTTAACCGCATAAAATAATTTTTCGTCGAAGTTTAAAGAAAATAATAAAATTCTATGTCCTAAAAACTAGAGCGTCGAGAAATAAGAAAGAAAAAGAGTGCGTCGAAAAACGTCGAAAAATAAAAGGGCGAAAAATGAGCGTCGAAAAATAAAAGTCGAAAAATAATAAAATAGAAAAATGCAGCGTCGAAACTTAGAATTCTAAAAACTAAAAATTAAAACTTACGTTGAAAGGTATTAAAGCTTAAAAGGAATTCTATATCCAAAACGGCAATAACTTAAAAAGTACCTAAATCTTGGTCTAAATAAAAAGTACTTAAGGGATTTTACGGCAAAGCCTAAAAATTTAGAGCAACTATGGCAAAATACTAAGTTTAAAACTAGTTACGAACGATAAATATATAAATTACGAATTAAACGATTAAAATATACAATTTATAAAAAGATATAAAAAATAATAAAATTACTTATTTTTATAAAAATATTATTTTTATATTATTATTTTATAAAAGTATTAATTTAATAAAACTAATTAAAACTAAAAATACAAAATTAATTAAAACTTAAACTAACTAATATTAAATTAAAACCCTAATTAATATTAATTAATAATAATTATTATTAAACCTTAACCCTAATTCGTACGACCAATGATCAGAGCTGTCACCTCAGCTCATGCGATCGCATGAGTTGAGAGTTTTATAGCCATGCAGTCGCATGGGCTCGGGTTTCAGGCCAAATTGTTTGAGCTGCTACAGTACGGCCCGAATACTTTTTACTTTTTTTTTTTTCTGTTTTTAACTTATAAAATATTTATATAAAATAAATAAAAAACTTATACTTTAAAAACTAAAATAAAAAATAGAAATACTTTATAATTTTATTTTTATATATTTTAAACAAAATCTTAAAAATATATATATTTTGTTTTTCTTTTTATATTTTTGTATTTTTAACAAAATATTTTTACAAAATGAGAAATATTATATTTTTACAAAAATATCTTAAAAACTAATATATTTTTTTTATATATAGCGTTTCGCTTCGGCGTTGTTGATTTTCTCCGGCAGCGGCGCCAAAAATACTTGATGTGTGCAGCAGCGTATACGAAATAATTATATTTTTATTGCGAAATACTATTAAATACGATACAATTTTACACAAGTTATTTATTTATTTATAGAGTGGATATACCTAAACCTTACTACAACACTTATAGGCAGTGTACCTAATCGTACAGTAATGTAGTTTTTAGTAAGTCCGGTTCGTTCCACAGGGATACAGTAAACAAGTTTAACGCTATAATTATTTTAACCTATAATTGTATATATATAATTGTATATATATATATATATATATATATGTATATATATATATATATATATATATATGTATATATATATATATATGTATATATATATATATATATATATATAAGTAGTAGTATTATTATAAAAGAGGGTTTTTACCGTTTAATGACCGGTTTGTCGATTTTATGTCTTAAGTCGCAATTAAAACCTAATGTAAAATATTAAATATACAAATGACTTAATTTAAAGCGTAAAATAAATAACGATAATAAAAGTGTGATAAATTAAAGTACGATAAATAAAATGACGGTAAATAAAATTGCGATAATTAAAAAGTACGATAATTAAAAAGTGCGATAAATAAAATGACAGTAAATAAAAGTGCGATGAGATATAAAATAAAGGAACTATGCTTATTTAAACTTCCGTAATCATGATGTTTGACGTGTTGATTTTAATTTATTACCATGGGTTAATTGTCCTTTGTCCTGGATTATTCGATATGTCCATCTGGTTTTTGTCCATAACAGTCCATCAGTCATAAATATAAAGTGCGAGTGTCCTCGTCAAATTATCCTTATATCCGAAGTCAAATATTCCAACTAATTGGGAACTTAAACTGTAATAAGGTTTTAATACATTGTTAATGATTACACCAGGTTATCGACTGTGTACAATCCAAGGTTTTAATACTTTATTATTAATTACACCAAGTGTCCTTGTATGTAATCCACCCCTGTTTTAATGAGTCCATTGACTATTAATCCATCCCCGTGTCCGGTTAAATGAACGATTATTAGTATTTATAAATATCCCTCCCATCGTGTCCGATCGAGTGTATGTGGTTATTTACAGATACGTCAAATTGTAAATCTCTATATTAAATTAACGAATTATCATTCAGTTAAACAAATATAAAGCCCATTAATAGTCCATAGTCCAATTTCTACAAGTGTCGGTCTTTTGTCCAAACCCCAATTATGGTACAAAGCCCAATTACCCCATCTTTAATATTTTAGCCCAACATCACGATTACTTCAATTTAAATAAGTATAATAATAACTTAGCTACGAGACATTAATTTAAAAAGGTTGAACATAATTTACAATGATTAATAATAGCGTAGCGTTACACGGACAGAATTTCGACTTACACACTTACAACATTCGTTAGCATAACCTTATTATTATTAATCTTAAATTAAAATTAAAATTATATATATATATATATATATATATATATATATATATATATATATATATATATATATATATATATATATATATATATATATATATATATATATATATATATATATATATATATATATATATATATATATATATATATATATAGAGTAGATAGAAAAAGATGTGTATTACTCGTCGCCCAAACTTGCAATTTCTAGGACCTGGCCTGGAATCTTCATCCATGCGATCGCATGGATTTTACTCTTCTAGGCCATGCGATCGCACGACCCCCTGGGACAGCTCAAAAACTTTTGTTTTCTTGTTTGCCGACGGTTTTTATTTTAATATATAAATATAATATATATATATATAATTTATAGAATTATTTATATATTATATTATATTTGTGTGCATAGTTGACTTGTAATTTTAGCTCCGTTGCGTCGCGCGTTGATAGTTGGTTCATGTCTCGGTTCCGGATTTTCGAACGTCCTTGCGTACAATTTAATATCTTGTACTTTGCGTTTTGCGGCTTGTACTCTTGTAATTTTGAGACGTTTCTTATCAATATATTGAACCACTTGGATTGTACTTTGTACTTTTTAGCATTTTGGTCGTTTGCGTTGTAACATCCCGCCTTTTTCCGTTTACTTTTCCGTTTAACTATTTAAATTCCGTTATATGTTTATGACATCCCTCGTTAATACGCGTTTTTAAAATATCTCGTTTAGGTAATTCACGCACCTGCAACCGAACTAGAGGGACCATTGTTGCCAAGAGAGCAAAGAGGTGACTAGGTCAACTAGTCAACCCTTCACTCTCATCCATTCATTATCTCTTTCATTTTCCCTTTTTCTCTAATACTTCCACAAAATCTCTCAAACACCAATCCAAGAAATCGTCATCTAAATCAAATCGAGCAAGCATCAATCAAAACAAATTACATATTTAGAATCCTTGCAACTTCCTCTTCGATTCCATACCGATTTAATTACATTTGGGTAACTTTCTAAAATCACTATATTTTGTGTTCTTGATGTTTTTAACTTATAAAGTTGTTAATTAGTGTCTATGGCTCAAGTCTAACATGAATATATGATTTATATGTTCGATTTTGTTATTTGAAGTAACTAGCATGAACATAAACTTTGGTGTGTTTGATTTGGTGATTTGGTTGATTGAATGATGTTAAATGCCATAAATGCATGTATTAAATGTGTTCCTAACATCACTAGCTTCAATTTCATGTGTAGGTTGCTTGAGAAAACTCCATAAACTTGATTAGTGATTTTGGTGAATTTGGGTTAGGGTTTGATAAGCTTAAATGAATATTTGATGCATTGAATGCCATGATTTATTGTTAGTAAGTAGTTAGTTGTATTGTATGCTCGATTACCTACAAAACGGCATGTTGTATGTATGCATTAAATGCCCAAATCATAAATGTGCACTTATCAAATTTGGGTATTAAATGTGTGCAGTAATTGATCATTTACTTTGGAAAGCCGATCGTTACAAATAACATTTTTGGTTGGTGAAATGTATTTAGTTGTATTCTTTGTCAAATTACCTTTCTAACGATATAAGATACGAGTTCTAAGTATTAGCTGTAATAACCCGTCCATATCCCCCTGGACGAAATCATCAACATCTGGTCCCATTGCGAGGTACTGTCCTAAATATGCCATGAAGGTCTCCAAGTAATATGAGCAAATGCACAGCGGAAGACTTAACTCGTACCTGAGAATAAACATGCTTAAAAGTGTCAACCAAAAGGTTGGTGAGTTCATAGGTTTATCGTAAACAATCATTTCCATTATTTTAATAGACCACAAGATTTCATATTGATAAACATAATACACTCGCAAGTGTATGAAAAAGACGTTGAGCACTTGGTAACCATACTTAACATTTAAATCACAGCAGCATATTCTTAAATAAACCCTACACCGTACCAAGTGTAGTAACGAAACGAAGTACTGTGCAACCGTTAAATACTGGTCGTCCAGTCCGGTTGGGGTTGTCAGGCCCGATAGATCTATCAACAGGATTCGCGTTTACGCTCCTCACGTAAATATTAGCTACCAAGTATAAAGAAATATGCCATGGTACAACTCAACGTAGAATGTATTTTAAGTACTTGTGTCTATTTCGTAAAACATTTGTAAAAGCAGCGCATGTATTCTCAGTCCCAAAAATATATATTGCAAAAGCAATTAAAAAGGAAGCAAATGAAACTCACCTATTGTATTTTGTAGTAAAAATACATATGACGATATTGAACAAGTATAGGGTTGGCCTCGGATTCACGAACCCCTCCAAGCTTTTTCTAAAAAGAAATGCCCCAGACAAGATTCGAACCCGCAACCTCTCGCTAAACCAAAACACCCTAAACCATCACTCTGCATTGTGTTTTTCTGTTATAGTTGGCATCTAAATTTATGTATCTCGTGTGTCTGTTTCTTCCTCTCCTTAACCATCATCATTAATAGTTCAACTGAAACAGAAATTGGACTTGTAATCTCGGCCCAACATCTAAACATGTAACGGCCCAACCACATAATGAACCTTAGCCCAACGATTAATCTAAGTAAACATGGCCCAACCGATTTATTCAAGACCAATTATTTTAAATGTCTATTTTATGCAGTATAAGGAATTCGACATCAAGAAGTGGGTAGGGTCTTTGGTATATTATTTATTCAACTGAAACCTCATCTTCTCAACCTTATTAACCATCAATTTTTATTTCCATCATCAAGCCATTGTTTAATCATCATAATTCTTTATTTAAAAACTATAGAAATGAAAATAGGAGAAAACTTTATAGCAGCGATATTGCAGCAGGTTCATCAATGAGGTTTGTGGTTCGAATCAAAGAGAAAGAAAAAAAAAGCAGCTAAACATTAGTTCAGTGAGCTTGAGAATCAGCACTCTTTACGGTTTAAATGGTGGCGGTTTAAATGATGATGGTTGCAGGCCATGACAGAAACAAAAATAGCAGCCGTTCGATGGTTGTTTAAACAGAAGGTAACGAGTAGGTGGTGATTGTGAGTTTACGGTGGTTGAAGCAGGAAAAGTAACGGTTGTTTATGATGGGTTTATGAGTGCACATAAAACCTAAATGGGTTTCGTTGATTGGTTAATTGGTGGTGATTAAGTAAGTCTGTGATGGTGGTTATCAGAGGTGACGGGATCCTATCAAAAGAATGAGACATAGAACGATGTAAGTGGGTTTGGTTACAAGGATTTGGAGAGAGAGAGAGAGAGATGGTTTCGAATAAAGATTGGAGCAGATGGTTTGTTGGAAGATGGTGGTTGTCGAGGTGAAGTAGGTGGTTTACTATGGTTGTGCTGCTCGATCAGTCAAGACAGGAGTAGCAAGAAGGATGGTAATGTTCGTAGGTGAGTTTTGAGCAGAGAAGTAAGAAACATGTGTGTGTGTGTGTGTGTGTGTATCCATATGATTAAGTATATGTATATAAAATAGATTGGAGGGAGATAGATGGTGGGAACATAATATCAACAATTATCTCTCGTGAGTCAATTTGTTGTGAACAAAACAAATGCCAGCTCATTCCTTACTTTACTCCATTCGCAACTAGATCAATCAACCGCATTATTATTAATTTAATAATACATAACGTTTTGAATATCCTAACACCCATCAATAATTCTAATTTTAACCTACCGACAGTTGTATGAAGATATTATTTCGTACCCCGTTGATAATTTAGTGACGATAGCTTGTGTTAATTGTACAAAGAAAGGAGGAAAAAAAAAATAGACAAAATGCAAATGGGTTCATTTGAAGAAAAACGGAAAAGTGTAATTTGGTTGATTGGAAGATGGTGGATAATCATGTATCATATATATTTGTAATATGACAACTCAAATACACTAATCTGATTCATAATGCAAAATATCACAGACATTTTTCAAGAGAGTAATAATATAATATTATTATTTTAAGTTATTATATATATACATGTATTTAGATATTTATATTTAATATATACACATTTAATAACAAATAATAGTTCGTGAATCTTCGAAACTGATCAAGGTTAAATGAATGTATGTAAACAGTTCAAAAATTTTGAGATTCAACCTAACAGACTTTGCTTATCGAGTTGAAAAATACAATATCCTATCGAGAGTTTGGTTTAAAATTAGTCGAAATTTTCCGGGTCGTCACAGTACCCACCTGTTAAAGAAATTTCGTCCCGAAATTTGAGTGAGGTCGTCAAGGCTAACAATAAAATTATTTTTATGACGAATATGAGTTAGAGTTTTATCATTATTGATTAATATAGATAAAACGATTCGATTTTTCGAAGCGTACGAGTAAAACTATCACAAATGATTGAGATAGAGATTTAACTTTTTGACGTAATCACGGTGGATTTTTGGAGTTCAAGAAATTTAAGGAAATCTTCTATTCAGAAAGAAAGTGAAATAGTTCGATTTATTAGCAAACTGTTAGAGTTACGGAAGAACAGAAATATCAAGGAAATATTTCCGTGATATGCTTAGAAATTAAGTAGAATGAAAGAGTTATGTAACATGGTACATGATGACGATATTGTCTGTAAATCATCACGTTCCACTAAAAATTTAGCATGACTTACTGTAATATAACCACGTTGGCCCGGCTTCATTATATTATACTAACTCATGCTTCAATTCCCTACACGTTCCCAAAAATCATCCATAATTTAAACTCAAATTTCATAAAAGGATAGGAACTGAAACAGTTTCTTTTATGAGGTAACATAGATAGCACGAGAAGATAGATAATTTCGGACGAAGATATTTATGAAGATATTTTTGAAATTTCTAGATCGAAGGATGATGAAGAAAATGTTTCCGCAAGGATTTAAAATAAGTAAGGAACAAGATATTCGTTTAAAGGTTTCGGCAGATACTGAATCATCTGGATTTGCTAAGTACAGGTTTAGTGTTTGTGATTTGTCCACAGTCTCCTTCATGGTTTGCTCAATTCATTTTTCAGTACCAAATTTTCTATCGAGCGTTTCTAACACTTCCTTCTTTATCATCAACTTTTGGCCATTAAGACCATCTACAACATGCTGCTTCGTCAGCATTTTCAAAGTTAACGGATCTGGGTCATCGGTTATCAAACTGAGGTGGTTTCAGGAGATTTGTGTTTTTAGATGATTAAATGCTGACGGTAATATGGTGGAATATAAAAGGTTCTCTGGTAACAATAAATAAGCACGTATATATTCCGAGGTTATAATAAGATTGTATTGAACGAAAAGTCAAAATCAACTTGATGGAGCTGTGACAAAATTTGGCTAATTTGGAAAGGAATTGCAAAGTTATATTCGGTGATAATAATGCCAATGGAGCTAGCACATATACGTGTTAAACGTTTAATCAGGTTCCGAGAATTTTTCAGGTGCATAACTATATGCATAAATCTTTCCTTCCGTAGATGAAGTGCAGTTGGTTCATTCTCTCGATTGAGGTATTTTCAAGAATTATGAAAGATTTGAACATGGATTGGAATCGTCAAGATTCAAATGAGGTTTAGAATGAAATCAAGTGGCAACTTGAAGAATTGTTTAGTTTCATATGTTATAATCAATATTTTAATTCATTTTAATTGTCCAAAGTTAATAGTCTAATAGTCCGATTGTCCAATGGTCCAATAATTTCATGTATAAATTAAATATATAATATTCGAATTAATTAATACGTATCATGACCCGTGTACCGGTCTCTGTATTGATCACAACTCAAACCATATATATATTTTGGAATCCACCTCAACCCTGTATAGCCAACTATAGAGTGTCTATGGTCGTTCCGAAATATATATATAGATGGGTCGATATGATAAGTCGAAACCTTGTATACGTGTCCCGTTATTTATAGTTCGTAAAAATAAATAAATATATATCATGACCCATTATACAACGTGTTGTCTCAGAATTAATCCGACGTATTGTTGTACATGTGTCCCAATGGTATTAGAGTGCAGAAATTAAATAACAATAAATAAAATTGCGAGAATGTAAATTGCGATAATTTAAGTGTTAGCCAGGAACAGTTAGCTAGGAACAGTTAGCGTGGAATCTTAACAATATTTCAATTAATTAATTCGTTTGTTTCTAACAAATTTTATTTTGTTCAATATTTTCTTCATTATGCCACTTGTTGGATTCTGATAGGTCAAAATCCAAATATGAAATTGAATGAAAATGGTTATTCTGTGGTGAACGGATTCGTATCTCTGTGGATGTAAGTAGGATAGCAATGACCGTTGAATCAGATTTGAAGAATGTACAGTGTAACTTATTAATGTGAAACCCAAATATTCCTCGGGTATTACCCACCCGTTAAAATATTTTCACCATTAATAGTTTGTACGAAAGAATTTTTAATTACAATCTTTATGAAAATATACTTGCATATATATTTTCTTTAGATGTAATCATGGATCTAATGAGTCAATAAGATATTAAACTCATCTGATTTTATCGTTAGTACTTGATTACATTATCTCTAAAACATTAGAGATTACATAATCGCCATGTCGAATGAAGATAATCGATGTAGAACGATATGTAGAACGAAGATAAAGTAGATAGTACGATACGTAGAACGATGGTTAGGCTCGAGTTACAGAATGAGATGTTGAGGCGTGTGCTATTGAAACTTGGGTTGTTGGTGGTACTGGTGTCAATGTTGGTGGTACTGTTGGTGCTGGTGATGTTGCTGAAGCTGGTAAATTTTTCACCATATTCTCCAAATTGATTACTCGAGCGCGAAGTTCGTTGACTTATTACTCCGGGATGATTGTCGGTAGGAACGAGCGAATGAATAAGGTTTAGAATTTTAGATAGAATATAATATGGACGAGATATTCGAGAACTGAAGGTGAAAATGGTGTTTCGAACAGGTTCGCCGGTAAGTGTTTCGGGTTCTTCGCCGAGGGTGAGGTTGGTGGGTGAAAATGATCGCGTTCTTCTTGTCTCCATTGGTTAAGTCGACTACGAACTCATCAGATGAATTAGGGATGGCTGATTGATTGACTCATTCTGGTGACACCGCTTTCGGAGCTGGAGTGGAACTCCCTATCGGAATCCGAGGGACTTGATCAAATGGTGAGTTCCATTGCGTACGATTGAATAAAGGATTTTTCGATATGAAAAGATTTTCGGATAATGGATGATATTCTAATTGTATAGAATACCTAAATTTAGTTTAGAAGATCCCGTAGGTTACGGAGAAAATTAAGGAAACGTGTCAGATAAAGTCTACAGTAACAGATACGCTAAGATATGAATCTGTCTATACACTATCTATGCAATAAAGGCAGTAAGACGTGTCTAGACTTAGGAATGCTAAGCAGGAATTTTCCACTTGGAATGATAAACATTACACCTAATATGCAACTAAGGTCGAAGTCCAGACTTGCTAATGCATCCTAACAACTATCAGTTAGACTCACTAATGCAAGACCTGGTTCGCTAAGACCAACGCTCTGATACCATCTGTAATAACCCGTCCATATCCCCCTGGACGAAATCATCAACATCTGGTCCCATTGCGAGGTACTGTCCTAAATATGCCATGAAGGTCTCCAAGTAATATGAGCAAATGCACAGCGGAAGACTTAACTCGTACCTGAGAATAAACATGCTTAAAAGTGTCAACCAAAAGGTTGGTGAGTTCATAGGTTTATCGTAAACAATCATTTCCATTATTTTAATAGACCACAAGATTTCATATTGATAAACATAATACACTCGCAAGTGTATGAAAAAGACGTTGAGCACTTGGTAACCATACTTAACATTTAAATCACAGCAGCATATTCTTAAATAAACCCTACACCGTACCAAGTGTAGTAACGAAACGAAGTACTGTGCAACCGTTAAATACTGGTCGTCCAGTCCGGTTGGGGTTGTCAGGCCCGATAGATCTATCAACAGGATTCGCGTTTACGCTCCTCACGTAAATATTAGCTACCAAGTATAAAGAAATATGCCATGGTACAACTCAACGTAGAATGTATTTTAAGTACTTGTGTCTATTTCGTAAAACATTTGTAAAAGCAGCGCATGTATTCTCAGTCCCAAAAATATATATTGCAAAAGCAATTAAAAAGGAAGCAAATGAAACTCACCTATTGTATTTTGTAGTAAAAATACATATGACGATATTGAACAAGTATAGGGTTGGCCTCGGATTCACGAACCCCTCCAAGCTTTTTCTAAAAAGAAATGCCCCAGACAAGATTCGAACCCGCAACCTCTCGCTAAACCAAAACACCCTAAACCATCACTCTGCATTGTGTTTTTCTGTTATAGTTGGCATCTAAATTTATGTATCTCGTGTGTCTGTTTCTTCCTCTCCTTAACCATCATCATTAATAGTTCAACTGAAACAGAAATTAGACTTGTAATCTCGGCCCAACATCTAAACATGTAACGGCCCAACCACATAATGAACCTTAGCCCAACGATTAATCTAAGTAAACATGGCCCAACCGATTTATTCAAGACCAATTATTTTAAATGTCTATTTTAT
The DNA here is from genome assembly GCF_046630445.1 of Rutidosis leptorrhynchoides. Classification (NCBI taxonomy): domain Eukaryota; kingdom Viridiplantae; phylum Streptophyta; class Magnoliopsida; order Asterales; family Asteraceae; genus Rutidosis; species Rutidosis leptorrhynchoides. The sequence continues at coordinate 469,988,572 of NC_092333.1, forward strand.
GCAGTATAAGGAATTCGACATCAAGAAGTGGGTAGGGTCTTTGGTATATTATTTATTCAACTGAAACCTCATCTTCTCAACCTTATTAACCATCAATTTTTATTTCCATCATCAAGCCATTGTTTAATCATCATAATTCTTTATTTAAAAACTATAGAAACGAAAACAGGAGAAAACTTTATAGCAGCGATATTGCAGCAGGTTCATCAATGAGGTTTGTGGTTCGAATCAAAGAGAAAGAAAAAAAAAGCAGCGAAACATTAGTTCAGCGAGCTTGAGAATCAGCACTCTTTACGGTTTAAATGGTGGCGGTTTAAATGATGATGGTTGCAGGCCATGACAGAAACAAAAATAGCAGCCGTTCGATGGTTGTTTAAACAGAAGGTAACGAGTAGGTGGTGATTGTGAGTTTACGGTGGTTGAAGCAGGAAAAGTAACGGTTGTTTATGATGGGTTTATGAGTGCACATAAAACCTAAATGGGTTTCGTTGATTGGTTAATTGGTGGTGATTAAGTAAGTCTGTGATGGTGGTTATCAGAGGTGACGGGATCCTATCAAAAGAATGAGACATAGAACGATGTAAGTGGGTTTGGTTACAAGGATTTGGAGAGAGAGAGAGAGAGAGATGGTTTCGAATAAAGATTGGAGCAGATGGTTTGTTGGAAGATGGTGGTTTTCGAGGTGAAGTAGGTGGTTTACTATGGTTGTGCTGCTCGATCAGTCAAGACAGGAGTAGCAAGAAGGATGGTAATGTTCGTAGGTGAGTTTTGAGCAGAGAAGTAAGAAACATGTGTGTGTGTGTGTGTGTGTGTATCCATATGATTAAGTATATGTATACAAAATAGATTGGAGGGAGATAGATGGTGGGAACACAATATCAACAATTATCTCTCGTGAGTCAATTTGTTGTGAACAAAACAAATGCCAGCTCATTCCTTACTTTACTCCATTCGCAACTAGATCAATCAACCGCATTATTAATAATTTAATAATACATAACGTTTTGAATATCCTAACACCCATCAATAATTCTAATTTTAACCTACCGACAGTTGTATGAAGATATTATTTCGTACCCCGTTGATAATTTAGTGACGATAGCTTGTGTTAATCGTACAAAGAAAGGAGGAAAAAAAAATAGACAAAATGCAAATGGGTTCATTTGAAGAAAAACGGAAAAGTGTAATTTGGTTGATTGGAAGATGGTGGATAATCATGTATCATATATATTTGTAATATGACAACTCAAATACACTAATCTGATTCATAATGCAAAATATCACAGACATTTTTCAAGAGAGTAATAATATAATATTATTATTTTAAGTTATTATATATATACATGTATTTAGATATTTATATTTAATATATACACATTTAATAACAAATAATAGTTCGTGAATCTTCGAAACTGATCAAGGTTAAATGAATGTATGTAAACAGTTCAAAAATTTTGAGATTCAACCTAACAGACTTTGCTTATCGAGTTGAAAAATACAATATCCTATCGAGAGTTTGGTTTAAAATTAGTCGAAATTTTCTGGGTCGTCACATTAGCAGTTTGCGAGTTATGCTTGAAAGTGTTTTGAATTGAGACTTGGACATTTGAGACTGACCAGGTACCAGTTCCCGTGTATTTTCGCGGCGCGACAATCCTGGGTCTCTGCGCGGCCTAAGCCGTGTTCAGGTTCTGACCTACATGTCAATTATATGAAAAATGTTTGGCACCCTATGGACCTCCGATTCACATGAGACTTGTTCTAACATGTTTATATATGAATAAAAACCTCAGAAAAATAGTTCGGGACCCGACCCAAACGTGTTGACTTTTTGGTTGACTTTGACCGACCAAAGTTTGACTTTTGTTCAAACTTAACCAAATGATTATGCAACCTTCCTAACTTGTTTCTATACTTGTATCTCGCATGAAACTTGATAATTTGATTCATATGCTACATAATCGAGTCGTAACGAGCCATAGGACTAATTGAACATCTTTGACCTATCGGGTTTACCGTTATTGATACGACCTATTTGTTTAGGTCAAGACTAGCACTATCCTTCGCACACGTTACTTTGTGAAGTACTTTTCATACGCGCACTCAAGGTGAGATCATAGTCCCATCTTTCAAACAACTTTTATGCTTTAAACTATGGGATGAGAAACATATACGTATCATACTTTTCCACTTTGAACACAAGTACGAAAACGAACATTCCACGTACGGGTTTGAATGAAAATCCTCAATTCAATTATCATTAGTTACACTTGTAGTGTGTAAACATGAACTTATATTATGTGATCACATGGGCTTGACGAGCCTCATTCGGACGGTTCGCTACCGTTAGCGGATGAAATATATTTTCGGGTCTAGTGTATGTTCTAACACTATGCAAAGGGTGCAAAATAGTTAAGTTTGATAATTGGGTGCCCGCGAAACAAATAACAACTTTGGAATGCAAATGATTTAGATAATCATATTATATTAAATCTTGTGGTTCAAATGTAACGTTTACTAAAACACCTATGATTTCACCAACGTTTTCGTTGATAGTTTTCTATATGTTTTCTCAGGTCCTTGAAAGCTACTTGATAAATGCTTCCGCACTCTTTTTGATACTTCCTTGGATGTCGAGTATACATGCATAGTTGGAGCGTCTTTTGACTACTTTAAATTGTGTCGCATAGGTTTCATTCGTACGTTAAACTTTGTAATGTAACTAGTCTTTTGAACTACATTTGTAAACTTGAAACATCCTTTTACTTATGAAATGAATGCGACATATTTTGGTCAAACGTCATGTTAAAGACTTATGACCACGTAACGGGACCTAAGTAGTCGGCGCCGTCAAACATGATTTGGTCGGGTCGCTACAGATGGTATCAGAGCATTGGTTGTAGGGATTTAGAGTTCATTGGTGTCAACCCCGAGTCATAGGGTACATTAGTGAGTCTAGACTACAACCGGCATATAGACTTGAAGTAGGAATTACTTGACTACTTGTGCATTATACTCGAACTCGTCTATCATATCTAATTCTTATTCAATCTTAATCTCACGTTACTTGATTCAATTGACGCGCCACCTTGACTATATGAATTAGTGTCGAATGCACATATGAATTAGGGTAATATAATATCCGGGATTATATTACGGTGACTCATATGAACATTCTGACATTATGACATAAAGAATTTAAGGCGAGTCAAGGAAAATTTCTCTCTATCCTTATTCCATATCATGGTTAGTATTATTAAGAATACTAATCAACGGTATTCTTGTGTTTTGAAGTAACAATGCCTCCTCGTGTGCCACGCCATGAGACTCCCGAACAAGCACTACAACGAATGATAGCCACCGCCGTGGAAGCGGCCATGGCCGATCACTCCTCCAATAATAACAACAACCACAACAACAATCAAGGGGCCGGTAACTCAAGCGAAGGGTGCTCCTACAAAGCCTTCATGGGGTGCAAATGTCACGACCCGGAAAATTTCGACTAATTTTAAACCAAACTCTCGATACGATTTAATATCTTTGACACGATAAGCAAAGTCTGTTAGGTGTTATATTAATAACTTGATCATTACTTTCAGTATTATCAAAATAAATAACCATATTAATACAATTAGGATACAAATATGAAATTGATTATGTACAAACTATTATAGTAATATTAGTAATAATACCAATTTCAATATGTATAAATAATCTATAGATATAAATTTTATTGTTATAATATTGTTATTACAAATATAATTATTATCATTAGTATTATTATAATTAGTATTATTATTATATCAGTATTACAAAAATTATTAATTGTATTTTATTTATATAATTTATTATATCTAGTAATAATATTATTATTATTATTTTATTTTACTATGTATTATTATTAGTATCCTTATTAATATAAATGTTAATAAAATTTTTTATCATTAATACATTGATAATTATTAATTGGATTTAAATTATACATAAGACTACAGATACAATCAGATTCTAATATAATCAGATATAGATATACAAACATATACGAGTTTATACATACAGGAACTAAAGAATACGTATTTTTGTTTAACATCATTGTCAAAATATATTTCCCTGTCTGAAATCTTGTTAGGAGTCGATTTGAATCTCATACAATAACAAGAATCTGTTACAGTTGACAGGACTCTTTTGTTTTCTTTTATTTATCTCCTTCTGCCCCTTACGATGCTTACTGTCACCCATATCATGCTTTAAGACAATCGACTATCCTTGAAATTACTACCACAATCTCGACTCCTTGCTGCTATTAGTAGCCGTGAACCAAAAACACCACCACCACTTTCGGCCACACCATAAACCAACCGCCACCATCATCAATGAAACCCACTTGGATTTTATGTTATCTGAACCACCACCACGACAACCACCATAAAACTTTCACCATCTTCATTGTGTTCACTACCAAAAATCGTCACCAAACCCGTTTAGAACACCACCTGCAAAACATCGCCAACACCCATCTCTCATTCTCATCTCTCTCTATATCTCTCCTTTACCTTTCTGCTTTGGACGTGGTCAATCAACCAAACCACCTTCGAATACTTACCACCATAACACCATCTCAAACCACCCAATAAAGACCTACTGTTGCAGATACCTTGCTACAAACCGAACCCAAAATCACCATTACTAAACCATCAAACCCTTACTAACACTACTACAATACTTTTGTACTTCTGTTTCTTTTCGTGATCCTTTGCAAAACACACGAACACTCCTGTTCAAACAGTTGCCATAATACCTCTATTTATGTTGTTAAACCGAGACAAGAAACACATAAAGTTATCGTTGCCATTCAGTTTAATAATATTACAACTAGATCGAGTATTTATTGTGGCAAAGTGAAGGTGATATTTATATCATAAAAGTGCTGCTACCTCTTTTATTGTTGCCGACACTATCAAATTGGAAATACCCCACTCACCACTCTACTCGGCTAGTGGAATGGAAAGGGAATAAAAATCCTTGAGACAAATTCGCATGAGACAACTAAATACAATTTTATGGCCTACAATATATAACAAACTAAAAGTGGGGTGGGGTTTGGAAAAATGATTAAACAATACATGATAGTAGTACATGATAGCTACTGCATATTTTTTTTATACCGGGCTATAGGAAGATAATCAAACAGGTGGAATTCTTGTTGGACTGTCGAAGTTTTTCTGTTTAGATTGGGCTGAGGTGTGCAATTGGGCCGAGCTAGTTTATGAATTGCTTGTAGTCAAACAAATACTAGAGTTGGGCTTTACACTACCCAGCAGCTGTTAGGCCGAAGTAGTTGGGTCAGATTTTGAAGTTGATTGAGCTGTTTCGCTTATGAAAAAGATTTAAGATAGTAAATGGAAATTGTGATCATAATGATGCATGATAATGATGATGTTACATGCAATAATAAACGCGAATGTGATTTTTACGATGGAAGTTGTTGAATGTTAAAATAATGAGGACGATATGGTGGTAGGCGATGAAAATGTGTAAGTTCGACATGGTTATGATTTAGGATTATGGTTATGATTTAGGATTATGGTTATGTTATGATTATAATTATAATTATGATTATGATCATAAGTACGATTATGATATTGTTATGATGAAGGAGGAGTTTAGGTTGTTATCGGGTTAGCGGGACGTCGTGGGTTCAAACCCGGACTTGGGAAACTCGTTAGGGCTACTCCCTTGAGGTAGTTATTTATTTATCTATTATTATTATTATTATTACTATCATTATTATTATTTTGACATTAATATTATTATTTTCATATTAACAATATTATTATTATAATAACTATTAATATTATTATTGTAAAATAAAAACAACTTTTAATTATCAATATTATTTTATCAAATAACTATTAGTTATATAAAACTATATTTCATACACATAACATAACTATATTAATACTTTTATAATAAATATTAATAAATATAATTAATAAGGTTATTAATGAAAAACCTAATTAAAATAACAATTAAATCACTAAAAATATATAAACCTGTTCGATTACCATTTTATGTGTTAATATATATAAATGATATAGGTTCGTGAATCCTGGGTCAACCCTACACTTGTTAAATGACGTCATATGTATTTTTACCACAAAATACATTAGGTGAGTTTCATTTGCTCCCTTTTTAATTGCTTTTGCAATATATATTTTTGGGCTGAGAATACATGCGCTGCTTTTATAAATATTTACGAAATAGACACAAGTACTTAAAAATATATTCTACGCTGAGTTGTACCACTGGCATATTTCCCTGTAGCTTGGTAACTCTTATTTGCATGGGTATTGTAAATGCGAATCCTGTTGATAGATCTATCGGGCCTAACAACCCCAACCGGACTGGACGACCAGTATTCAACGGTTGCACAGTACTTCATTTCGTGACTACATTTGGTACGGTGTAGTGAGATTTCATAATAAAGGGAATATGCGACGTTGATTAAATGTTAAGTATGGTTACCAAGTGCTCAACCACTTAGAATATTTTTATTAAAACGTTTGTGTATATGAAATCTTGTGGTCTATTAACATATTGAAATGATTGTTATGATAAACCTATGAACTCACCAACCTTTTGGTTGACACTTTTAAGCATGTTTATTCTCAGGTACGAATTAAGGACTGGTCATCACAGGTGGTATCAGAGCGGTGGTCGTAGCGAACCAGGTCTTGAATTAGTGTGTCTAACTAGTAGTTGTTAGGATGCATTAATGAGTCTGGACTTCGACCTAGTAGTTGTTAGGTTATATTAATAAGTCTAGACTTGAACCTGGTCTGCATGTTAAAAGTTTTTGCTTGCCACCATTTGTTGAAAAATATCTACCTATCATTTTCAGTCTCGACACGTCTTATTGCAATTATTGCATAGATGATGTACAGACAAAATTATATCCCATCACATCAAATCTTGTCTGACATGTTTCCTTATTTTTCTCCGTAATTCACGGGATCTTCTGTACTATATATAAGTATTCTATGTAATTAGAATATCATCCGATATCCGAAAATCATTTCATATTAAAATTCTCTTACTGATCATGAAAGATGGATCCTACACCTGGCTTGGATTCCATTAGTTTCGGAAGCGATTTCGAGATGCGTATTGAAGTAGACTCTGAAGTCAATGAACTCGAAGTGTCTCCACCGTTTAGCTATTTTTCTTTCTGGAGGAAATGAGGCTGGGTCCGAGACTTACTCACTCGATGGAGAAATGAAGAAGGCGAACCCTACCGTGACCCAAACTTACCACCTAACATCGGAGAAAACGATGTACTCACCGATGAACCCATGCGCAACACTGTTTTCACCCTTCTTGCCAAAATATTTTGCCTCGAAGGTCGCATTACTGCAATCTCAGAAAATACTCAACCTCTACTTCCGAATACCAATCGAAGGGGAATATTAGAAGAAGTTAGGGAACTTCGAATTGATAATCAAGATTTATAGAATCAGATGAGTGGTTGGATAGAAATGATAGAGGGTAGGATAGAAACCCTGACAAGAATGGTGCATGATTTACAAGCTATACTTAATACACAACATCAGCCCCGTCACCATCAGCAGTACCGATAGTATCAGCACCACTAGCAGCATAAACTGTACCACCACCATCCAGCAACAGCAACATCCGCATCTCACACTTCAAATTCACAATCTGTCCCACGAATATCAACGTCATACGCACCATAGATACCAAGGAATACAACAACAATTAACGATGAAGTATTGATCCATAACTTCATTAATATTCTGCAAAGAATATGTGGTTCCTAATAGTTTTAAAGATTACTTATTCTAGCTCAACTCGAAAAGCAAATGAGATTAATATCATATTTACTCATTAAATCTATGATTACATCTGAAGAAAATATATATGCATATATGTTTTCATAAAGATTGTAATTAAAAAATTCTTTTGTACAAACTGTTAACGGTGAAAATATTTTCACGGGTAGGTAATACCCGAGGAATATTTAGATTTCACATTAATAAGTTACATTGTACATTCTTCGAATCTGATTCAACAGTCATTTACTATCCTACTTACATTCACCGATATACCAATCTGTTCACCACAAAATAACCATTTTCATTCAAATTTCATATTTGGATTTTGACTTCTCAGAATCCAACAAGTGGCATAATGTGACGACCCGAAAATTTCTGACCAATTTTAAACTTTAATCTTTATATTATTCCGACACGATAAGAAAAGTTTGTTAAGTTAAATCTCAAGAATTTTAAACTGTGTTCATACATTTATTATAACCTCGACCAAATTCCGACGATTCACGAACCGTTATATATAAATAGATATGTATATGTATATATATATATATTATAACTTGAGAATATTAATAAAGTATTAAACGTATCATACTTTACACGAATGTATTTTTTTCAATATGATTTTCGACGAAATTAAAAAAAATATATTAAATGATTGAATTATCAGAAACATTGAATTATGATTACAAGTCTCTGTTGAGAGGTCCGCTATGATTTGAGAAAATCTATTCCTCTTAACGATATTCGGAATAATTTGTAAAGCTATTTATAAATAAAAATAAAAAGTGTCATTTACGAAAGTTAGACAAAAGCTAGTGGAGAATTGGTTTCCATAATATTCTATTAATCTATTTTCAAACGTACAAAAACATTTTCAGTTTAAAAAGAACTTTATTATTAAAATGTATATAACTTTTATAAATATCTAGAATCACTTTTGACAACTCATTACTTAACCAGTATAATAAATATAACAATATTTATATTTTATTTCATTAAATATATATAACGATTTAAATTAATATTATATATATTTATATGCGTATTATACATACATAGTTTTTATACTTTTACTATACTTTAACTTTACCTTTACTTTACTTTTACTTTACTTTAACTTTAATAATTCACTTTAATAATTCTTACTTTAATAATTCACATTTTAATAATTCACTTTAATAATTCATACTTTAATAATTCACTTTAATAATTCATACTTTAATAATTCACTTTAATAATTCATACTTTAATAATTCACTTTAATAATTCATACTTTAATAATTCACTTTAATAATTCATACTTTAATAATTTACTTTAATAATTCAAAAATCTATTATAAATAGAATTCAATAGGTTTCATTATTTTATAGAAACTTGAAAATATATTTCTCTAAACTCTCTCAATCGATTTACATATATATATATATATATATATATATATATATATATATATATATATATATATATATATATATATATATATATATATATATATATATATATATATATATATATATATATATATATATATATATATATATATATATATATATATATATTTGCTCTGTATTATTTCAAGATATTATTAGTATACATAAAATATTACGACGGAGTGATGTCCGAGTGATTTCAAAATAGTTTTTTGAATGAGTCGAAGCTAAGGAAATTATGGGTTATAGCTATGGAGGTGATGGGTATGGTTCATTGGTATGCTTGTGAGGTTAATCTAGTGTTTATCATCTCTGTTGCGTCTACGTACTTTCCTGCAATATTGAATCTCAATATTGATACGTGAGCACTCATAACTTAACTTTTATATATCAATAGTCTATCCCTGACTAGTGCTCGAGTATATAGGATTATGCATGCTTGTACATTCGATATTGTCCTTAGATAGGTTTGTTGAATTCTGAATTAGATACATATGCTACTGAGATAGGGTATATGATATGCATGTCATTGGAAAACTAGCGAAAAATTAAGAACTTTTCATTTAGATATCAAATGGTTTCGATGAACGGATTAGAAGTTATAGTCAACTGAATTTTAGTATTATTGTTAAAATGATTATTATTACTATCGTCGTTATTATTTTAATAGAAATATCATTGTTATTATAAAATATCATTATTACTATTATGTTAGTATTATCATTTTATCATAATACCATTTTTAGTAAATATAATTATTGTTATTTTTTTATAGAATAATAATAATTATTATTACAAAATAATACAACTTTTACTTATTATTATTATGATCAATATTATTTTATCAAATAAATAGGGGATACAAAGATATTTTTCACCACGCGTAATATAATTACATTAATAATACTTACCACTATAGTTTTACGATATTAAGTGAACTTTATAAATTTTACTACTTAAGATATATAAAAGTATATTTTATCATATATAAACGTCAATATAAATTTTTATTAATAAATGACTTTTATTATTATAAAAAATCTAATAAATATATTTAAATATATAAAACGACTATAGTTAAGTTATAAAATAAACACGTATAAATTTTAGAAGTCATTTTGGGTCAAGTTGACTTTTGTTGACTTTTGCATATTAGTCTCGAGCATTAGGATTGTGGTACACTATAACTTGACCAAAAATTGTTAGACAAATATTGACCAACATATAAATATATATAATTAATATAGGTTAGTGAATCCGAGGCCAACCTTGCACTTGTTAAATGACGTTATATGTATTTTTACTACGAAATACAGTATGGTGAGTTTCATTTGCTCCCTTTTGAATTGCTTTTGCAATATATATTTTTGGGCTGAGAATACATGCGCTGTTTTATAAATGTTTTACGAAATAGGCACAAGTACTAAAACAAATTCTACGTGGGTTTAAACCAGAAATATACCCTTAGCTTGGTAACATTAAACTACTTGTCTATGTACGGTAGGCGCGAATCCTAAAGATAGATCTATTGGGCCTGACAAACCCCATCCTGACTATGGGATGCTTTAGTACTTCGAAGTTATATTAAACACACCTGATCTGGTGTACTTCAGAGGGTAAAACATGAACGTTAAGGCTTGTTACCGGGTGCCTACAACTTATAGAATACTTTTATACACTTGCGAGTGTACATATATTTATAAACGGAAATCTTGTGGTCTATTAATATATTGAAATGATTGTTATGATAAACCTATGAACTCACCAACCTTTTGGTTGACACTTTAAAACATGTTTATTCTCAGGTATTAAAGAAATCTTCCGCTGTGCATTAGCTCATTTTAAGGATATTACTTGGAGTCATTCATGGCATATTTTGAAAGACGTTGCATTCGAGTCATTGAGTTCATCAAGATTATTATTAAGCCAATTATAGTTGGATATATTATGAAATGGTGTGCATGCCGTCAACTTTCGTTGTAAAGAAAGTTTGTCTTTTAAAAACGAATGCAATGTTTGTAAAATGTATTATATAGAGGTCAAATACCTCGCGATGTAATTAACTATTGTGAATAGTTTATAATGTATATGAGCGGGTCCTTTCAGTTGGTATCAGAGCGGTGGTCTTAGAGAACCAGGTTTGCATTAGTGTGTCTAACTGATAGTCGTTAGGATGCATTAGTGAGTCTGGACTTCGACCATGTCTGCATGTCAAAAGTTTTGCTCATAATTTTTGTCGGAAATTACCTGCTTATCATTCAAAGTCTAGACACATCTTATTGCATTGATTGCATGAATAGTGTATAGACAAAATTCATATCTTAGCGTATCTGCTAATTCATATCTTAACGTATCTGTTACTGTAAACTTTGCCTGACATATTCCGTAAATTCCTCCGTAATCTACGAAACCTTTTGCTCTATATAATTAGAATACCACCCGATAGCCGGAAAATCATTTCATATCAAAAAATTCTTTGTTCAATCGTACGAAATGGAATTCGTTATTAGTTCAAGTCCCTCGAATTCCGAAATGGAATCCCACTCAAGTTCCGAAAGCAGTGTAACCGGAATGGATCAACCAATTAGTCATCATCTATTCTGGATGAATTGGGGAAGGGTTCGTAGCCTCCTTAATCATTGGAGACAAGAAGAAGGTGATCCCTTCCATCCACCACATTGCCCTTTTGCGAAGAACCTGAAGCACTTACCGGCGAACCTATCCGAAACACCATTTTCTCTCTTATTTCTAGAGTATCTCGTCACGATTACATACTACACTAAATTCTAGATTTTATTTATCCGCTCGTCCGAACCGACAATCACCCCGGTGTAATAGAAGAAGTCAACGAGTTTCGCGCTCGGGTAGTGGCTTTGGAGAATATGGTGCAAAGGTTACAAACACCAGCAGCAGCACCAGCAGCATAAACAGTACCACCATCAGCAACACCAACAGTACCATCACCACCACCAACAACAACATCCACATTCCACACCGCAACATCACAATCTGTATCTCAAACATCAACGTCATACGCCCTGTAAATATCCAGGAATATCAACAACAACAAACGATGAAGTATTAATTCATAAACTTCATTGAAGAGATATCTCTGCGGCAGTTATGTAATCTCCAAAATCTTAGAGATTATTTAATTCTGACCGTAAATCGGATGAGTGAACGGAGATGGTAGAGTAGAAACTTTGATCGAAAATGGTGTACGATTTACAAGCTAGAATTGTTTTACCAACAGCATCAACAGGACCGTAGCATCATCAACACAGTCAGTGCCGTCAGTATCGTCAGAATCAATAGCACCTGTAACATCACAAACTCTGTCAGTTCAAGAATCATTGTGGACATCATTACGAATCAACAACAAATATATTGTATCAATGAGTTATGAAGTATTAACTCATTTCCAATCGAAAGATTTATATGTATATTTTATATGCATAAATTTTTAAACCATAATAAATCTTCTCGTACTAAGCTATTATGTGTGAATCTTAACTACTTAGTTAATTCATATTACAAATATGCAATGATGCACGTCCTTCGTCTGCAACTTAACCATCGTTAGTTACAATCTCTGTCTCAATTCAATAAAAATCCAATTCATAATAAATCAAGTGTATTATTTGAATATATGTTTGATTTTACACTTTCATCATCGATGTACTCGAAACTTTTCAAATAACATCATTCGTACCTTGCGAAGTTCACAAGAATTTCACGAAAACCAACAAATAACAAAGTAATGATTCATAATTTCAATATTATTGAAGAAATACTTATGCAATTTATAAAGTTTTAGGGATTACTCAATTCTAGTTGCAACCATAAAACAAATGAGTTTAATTTAATATTAACTCATTAAATCTATATTACATCTAAAGAAAATATACACATATATTTTCATAAAGACTGTAATAAACTTCTCTTGTACAAAATATTAATTGTGAAATTTTTTTTTAACGGGTAGGTAATACCCGAGAGATATATAAATTCACAATTAATATATTACATTTTTCGAAACTGATTCAGCAATCATCAACTATACTCTCTACTTTCACAACAATATCCATTCTTTCATATAAATCAAAACAATCATACTCATTCAAATTCAATTACATATTCTGATTTTGAAATCGCATAATTCAATTCGAAATATAACCAGTATCATCATTCTTAGATTCCTATATCTTTCAAAGCTATACTTTGACTTCAAAACTGTGTTAGAACATCATATGTATTAACGATTACAGTATGTACTCAAACCCTTCGAAATTTCTGAAGACACTTCAACTAAGGAACAATCGAGATGATGATCCAACCACATGTTTCCCACGGTTATACACCTGAAAAACTCTCAAAACCCAAGTCATAGTTCGACACGTATCCGTGTTAGACCCTTTGACATTTACTAGCTAAAATAACTTTTCAATTCCGTTTCAAAATAGACAGTTTTGTCACAGCTCCAGCAAGTCAACTTCGACTTCTCAATCAAAACAGTCTTATTATAACCTCGATAGATACGTTGCCCTTTCGCCAACGTTACTGGGGAATCGTTTATATTCACCACATTAGCAATAAACTTACCAACAACTTCACGGATCTTTGAGTTTCCAAATAGAAAAAATCATTATAATTATCGAAACCCTATCATATACTCATTCGTACCTTATAACAAGAATTGCCATACCAATTATTGAGAATCAGCAATCAGTATTTTGAAACCTCGCAGCATGTCTACATCAACAATTACATATATACACAACGTCTACCTCCAAGACTTACATTCTTTGAATCAGAAATTTCTAAAAACACCCTAAACTGCGAACCAGTTCTCGAAATATCGAAAAATGCTGATGAAGCAGCAAAAACTGTAAACGACCTTAACAGTAAAAAGTTGGATGATAAAGGATAGTATATTGACAAATCTCAGAAAAAGAGAAGCTTTGGAACTGGAAAACAGATTGAGCAAAGTATGAAGGAGGCTGTGGACAAATCAAAAAGGCTGAACCTGCCTTCAAAGAATCCAAATGATTCAGTACTTGCTGAAGTCATTAACGAATACCTTGCTCCTGACTCTAAACCCCTGCGGACAATATCCTTCATCATCCTCTGATATTAGACATTCTAAGATATCATCGTATCTTTCATTATAAATATCATCTATATTTCTGAAGATATTTTTATAATTATTCTTATCTGAAATCATTTACCTCTTCGCGCTATCTGTATTATATCATAAAAGAAACTATTTTAGTTTCTAAATTCTGAAACATTCGAGTTTAAAATAGGAATATTCTTGAAGAAGTGTTGGGAGCTGAAGCATGAGTTAGTATAATATAATGACACTTGATCAACGTGATTATATTACAGTAATTCATGCTGAGTTTCTAAATGGAACATGATGATTCACAGATCATAACGTCATCATGTGCTATGTTACACGACTCTTGTATTCTCTTTGATCTCTAAATATCAAGAAAATATTTCTTGATGATTCGGCCTTTTTCGAGGTATTCTGGTAATTTGTGTAGTGACCCGAACTTTTCCATGTTTATATATATTAATTGAGATTGATATTTACATGATTAAATGTTTCCAACATATTAAGCAATCAAACTTGTTAAGACTTGATTAATTGAAATAGGTTTCATATAGACAATTGACTACCCAAGTTGACCGGTGATTCACGAACGTTAAAACTTGTAAAAACTATATGATGACATATATATGGTTATATATATAGTTAACATGATATTATGATAAGTAAACATATCATTAAGTATATTAACAATGAACTACATATGTAAAAACAAGACTACTAACTTAATGATTTTGAAACGAGACATATATGTAACGATTATCGTTGTAACGACATTTAATGTATATATATCATATTAAGAGTTATTCGTACATCATAATATCATGATAATATAATAATTTAAAATCTCTTTTGATATTATAAACATTGGGTTAACAACATTTAACAAGATCGTTAACCTAAAGGTTTCAAAACAACATTTACATGTAACGACTAACGATGACTTAACGACTCAGATAAAATGTATATACATGTAGTGTTTTAATATGTATTCTTACACTTTTGAAAGACTTCAAGACACTTATCAAAATACTTATACTTAACAAAAATGCTTACAATTACATCCTCGTTCAGTTTCATCAACAATTCTACTCGTATGCACCCGTATTCGTACTCGTACAATACACAGCTTTCAGATGTATGTACTATTGGTATATACACTCCAATGATCAGCTCTTAGCAGCCCATGTGAGTCACCTAACACATGTGGGAACCATCATTTGGCAACTAGCATGAAATATCTCATAAAATTACAAAAATATGAGTAATCATTCATGACTTATTTACATGAAAACAAAATAACATATCCTTTATATCTAATCCATACACCAACGACCAAAAACACCTACAAACACTTTCATTCTTCAATTTTCTTCATCTAATTGATCTCTCTCAAGTTCTATCTTCAAGTTCTAAGTGTTCTTCATAAATTCCAAAAGTTCTAGTTTCATAAAATCAAGAATACTTTCAAGTTTGCTAGCTCACTTCCAATCTTGTAAGGTGATCATCCAACCTCAAGAAATCTTTGTTTCTTACAGTAGGTTATCATTCTAATACAAGGTAATAATCATATTCAAACTTTGGTTCAATTTCTATAACTATAACAATCTTATTTTAAGTGATGATCTTACTTGAACTTGTTTTCGTGTCATGATTCTGCTTCAAGAACTTCGAGCCATCCAAGGATCCATTGAAGCTAGATCCATTTTCCTCTTTTCCAGTAGGTTTATCCAAGGAACTTAAGGTAGTAATGATGTTCATAACATCATTCGATTCATACATATAAAGCTATCTTATTCGAAGGTTTAAACTTGTAATCACTAGAACATAGTTTAGTTAATTCTAAACTTGTTCGCAAACAAAAGTTAATCCTTCTAACTTGACTTTTAAAATAAACTAAACACATATTCTATATCTATATGATATGCTAACTTAATGATTTAAAACCTGGAAACACGAAAAACACCGTAAAACCGGATTTACGCCGTCGTAGTAACACCGCGGGCTGTTTTGGGTTATTTAATTAAAAACTATGATAAACTTTGATTTAAAAGTTGTTATTCTGAGAAAATGATTTTTATTATGAACATGAAACTATATCCAAAAATTATGGTTAAACTCAAAGTGGAAGTATGTTTTCTAAAATGGTCATCTAGACGTCGTTCTTTCGACTGAAATGACTACCTTTACAAAAACGACTTGTAACTTATTTTTCCGACTATAAACCTATACTTTTTCTATTTAGATTCATAAAATACAGTTCAATATGAAACCATAGCAA
The DNA here is from genome assembly GCF_046630445.1 of Rutidosis leptorrhynchoides. NCBI lineage: Eukaryota > Viridiplantae > Streptophyta > Magnoliopsida > Asterales > Asteraceae > Rutidosis > Rutidosis leptorrhynchoides. The sequence continues at coordinate 470,005,253 of NC_092333.1, forward strand.
TTTGATTCATTCAAAACGGATTTAAAATGAAGAAGTTATGGGTAAAACAAGATTGGATAATTTTTCTCATTTTAGCTACGTGAAAATTGGTAACAAATCTATTCCAACCATAACTTAATCAACTTGTATTGTATATTATGTAATCTTGAGATACCATAGACACGTATACAATGTTTCGACCTATCATGTCGACACATCTATATATATTTCGGAACAACCATAGACACTCTATATGTGAATGTTGGAGTTAGCTATACAGGGTTGAGGTTGATTCCAAAATATATATAGTTTGAGTTGTGATCAATACTGAGATACGTATACACTGGGTCGTGGATTGATTCAAGATAATATTTATCGATTTATTTCTGTATATCTAACTGTGGACAACTAGTTATAGGTTACTAACGAGGACAGCTGACTTAATAAACTTAAAACATCAAAATATATTAAAAGTGTTGTAAATATATTTTGAACATACTTTGATATATATGTATATATTGTTATAGGTTCGTGAATCAACCAGTGGCCAAGTCTTACTTCCCGACGAAGTAAAAATCTGTGAAAGTGAGTTATAGTCCCACTTTTAAAATCTAATATTTTTGGGATGAGAATACATGCAGGTTTTATAAATGATTTACAAAATAGACACAAGTACGTGAAACTACATTCTATGGTTGGATTATCGAAATCGAATATGCCCCTTTTTATTAAGTCTGGTAATCTAAGAATTAGGGAACAGACACCCTAATTGACGCGAATCCTAAAGATAGATCTATTGGGCCTAACAAACCCCATCCAAAGTACCGGATGCTTTAGTACTTCGAAATTTATATCATATCCGAAGGGTGTCCCGGAATGATGGGGATATTCTTATATATGCATCTTGTTAATGTCGGTTACCAGGTGTTCACCATATGAATGATTTTTATCTCTATGTATGGGATATGTATTGAAATATGAAATCTTGTGGTCTATTATTATGATTTGATATATATAGGTTAAACCTATAACTCACCAACATTTTTGTTGACGTTTTAAAGCATGTTTATTCTCAGGTGATTATTAAGAGCTTCCGCTGTCGCATACTTAAATAAGGACGAGATTTGGAGTCCATGCTTGTATGATATTGTGTAAAAACTGCATTCAAGAAACTTATTTTGTTGTAACATATTTGTATTGTAAACCATTATGTAATGGTCGTGTGTAAACAGGATATTTTAGATTATCATTATTTGATAATCTACGTAAAACTTTTAAACCTTTATTGATGAAATAAAGGTTATGGTTTGTTTTAAAATGAATGCAGTCTTTGAAAAACGTCTCATATAGAGGTCAAAACCTCGCAACGAAATCAATTAATATGGAACGTTTTTAATCAATAAGAACGGGACATTTCAGTTGGTATCCGAGCGTTGGTCTTAGAGAACCAGAAAATTTGCATTAGTGTGTCTTATCGAGTTTGTTAGGATGCATTAGTGAGTCTGGACTTCGACCGATTTTTCTTTAAAAATGATTGCTTAACATTTTTGTTGGAAACTATATATTTTTAACATATGAATATTATGTGATATATTAATCTCTTAACGTGTTTGATATTATGTGATAGATGTCTACCTCTAGAACAAGTCCCATTGACTCACCTAATAATAATGAAGAGTCAAATGTAAATTGGAATGATTTGTGGACTGATTCACAAGTTCCCGAAGAGGAACCGGAAGAAGAGTCGGAACCGGAAGAAGAATCGGAACCGGAAGAAGAATCGGAACCGGATGAAGAAATAGAACCGGTGGGGGAAATAATAAAACGGTTAAGTAAAAGAAAATCCTCAACCAACCGACCAAAGTTAATTATGGTCAATGGTGTTTCCGCCAAGGAAGCAAAATATTGGGAGGATTACCAATTCTCCGATGAATCGGATTCCGACGAGAATTCCGATGATGTTATAGAAATTACCCCAACTGAATTTAAAAAGGCAAAAGAAAATAATAAGGGAAAGGGCATAAAAATAGAGAAATCTAATTCCAACCCCGATGAACTTTATATGTATCGTCAACCCCCAAAGTCCTTAAGTTGTAACAATGACCCGGGAACCTCTAAACCACCAGGTTTTTCTAAACCAATGTGGACAACGACGGCTCGTATTAGGGGAACATCATATATCCCTAGAAACTTGGCAAAACGAACCAAAACCGAAGAAGAAGAAACAAGCGAGTCGGAATAAGATAGTTGTATTCGTGTGGTGTAATATATGTAATATAGTGTGCTTATGCTTTATGATATATGTAAAAATTGCTTGTATTAATAAGTATTTTTTTTTATGAATCTAACTCTTGTCTATTTTACAGTATAAAAACACAAAATGGATAGACAACCCAATATTTTAAGAGACCTACCCGGAGACATGATTGATGAAATCTTGTCTAGAGTCGGTCAGAATTCCTCGGCACAACTATTTAAGGCGAGATCAGTTTGTAAGACATTCGAAGAACGTTCCAAGAATGATTTGGTTTATAAAAGGCTTTCGTTCGGAAGATGGGGGATATCACATTGGGAAATCCATAAGTTACGATGTGTTTACTTTGACGCATATATTGCGGGGAACCCAAATGCTATTTTACGCAACGGGTTAAGAAATTATTTTGACTCAGTATATCCAAATATAGGACTTCGTGATTTAGAAAAAGCGGGTAACATGCAACATAGAGAAGCATGTTATGCTTACGGGTTAGTAATGTTCGCTTCTCACCAAAGTGAGAACAAGAACATCGGGCTACAACTATTAAACAAAACGTTCCCTCAAGTGACGGAGTCGGTAATTGGGGTAAGAAATGAGGTTTTTAGGTTATTACGAGACTGTTGGTCATTACGTAACCCTCGTCCCTTTGACGACGTTACAACACGCTGTCTTATCAACGGCCATAACGGTTATGTTCCACAAGACCAAGGATGGGAAGTAATCCTAGTAAAACCAGAATGCATGACTTGTTTCTGGACGTATGAATTACGTGTCTTTATTTTCTTTGCTGAACGACTTGTGTACTAGCTAGAATTATCTTCACAACCATCTTGTATCAAATTTATTGTGTGCTATATTTCATGCTATATGTAAAATAAGTGGTATTGTAAGTTTGTAAAATATTGTGTAAAAGTTTGAACGCGAAATATTATTACAATCTGTTTTTCATATAGAATTGTAGTAGTTGAATTGTATATTAGCTACTAAGTATGAACTTAACGGGTAGGTACTACCCGAATTTAAACTTATAAAACGCTAATATGAAGAAAAAGCTTTTATAAATGAGTTCATATTATGCTACGAAATACTATTAACTACTCTTAATATTCTGTATGATTAACTTGTTCCATTTAACTATTTTGAAGGAAATGGCACCGACTACTCGACACACTGTGAATATGAATGAAGAGGAATTCCGTACTTTTCTAGCTTCAAATATAGCTGCAGTACAGGCTGCGCTATATACCAACAATAACCTTGGATCTGGCAGTACAGGAAATCGTGTAGGATGCACCTACAAAGAATTCACTGCCTGCAAACCTTTGGAATTTGATGGAACCGAAGGACCGATCGGATTGAAACGGTGGACCGAGAAGGTTGAATCGGTGTTTGCCATAAGTAAGTGTACTGAAGAGGACAAAGTGAAGTACGCTACGCATACCTTTACAGGTTCTGCGTTAACATGGTGGAATACCTATCTAGAGCAAGTGGGACAAGATGATGCGTACGCACTACCGTGGTCAGCATTCAAGCACTTGATGAACGAGAAGTACCGTCCCAGAACCGAGGTCAATAAGCTCAAGACAGAACTTAGAGGGTTACGAACCCAAGGATTTGATATTACCACGTATGAAAGACGATTCACAGAATTGTGCCTATTGTGTCCGGGAGCATTCGAAGATGAGGAAGAGAAGATCGACGCGTTTGTGAAAGGATTACCAGAAAGAATCCAAGAAGATATAAGTTCACACGAGCCCGCCTCCATACAACAGGCATGTAGAATGGCTCACAAACTAGTGAACCAGATTGAAGAAAGAATTAAAGAACAGACTGCTGAAGAGGCCAATGTGAAGCAAGTCAAAAGAAAGTGGGAGGAAAACGGTGATAAGAATCACCAATACAATAACAACAGCAATTATAACAATAATCGCAACAACTATCCTAACAATCGCAACATCAATCGCAACTACAACAAACGGCCCAACAACAACAACAACAACAACAGCAACCACAACAATCATCTTAACAACAATAATAACCGCAACAACAACAACAATCAGAAGCAGCTATGCCAAAGGTGTGAAAAGTATCACTCGGGGTTCTGCACCAAATTTTGCAACAAGTGTAAAAGAAATGGTCATAGCGCGGCGAAGTGTGATGTCTACGGACCAGGGGTTAACAGAACGAAAGGAACAAATGGTGTCGGAACAAGTAATGGCGGAGCAAGTAGTGTCGGAGCAAGTTATGCCAATGTAGTTTGTTATAAATGTGGAAAACCGGGCCACATTATTAGAAATTGCCCGAACCAGGAGAACACGAATGGACAAGGCCGCGGAAGAGTTTTCAATATTAATGCGGCAGAGGCACAGGAAGACCCGGAGCTTGTTACGGGTACGTTTCTTATTGACAATAAATCTGCTTACGTTTTATTTGATTCGGGTGCGGATAGAAGCTATATGAGTAGAGATTTTTGTGCTAAATTAAGTTGTCCATTGACGCCTTTGGATAGTAAATTTTTACTCGAATTAGCAAATGGTAAATTAATTTCAGCAGATAATATATGTCGGAATCGAGAAATTAAACTGGTTAGCGAAACATTTAAGATTGATTTGATACCAGTAGAGTTAGGGAGTTTTGATGTGATAATCGGTATGGACTGGTTGAAAGAAGTGAAAGCAGAGATCGTTTGTTACAAAAATGCAATTCGCATTATACGAGAAAAAGGAAAACCCTTAATGGTGTACGGAGAAAAGGGCAACACGAAGCTACATCTTATTAGTAATTTGAAGGCACAAAAACTAATAAGAAAAGGTTGCTATGCTGTTCTAGCACACGTCGAGAAAGTACAAACTGAAGAAAAGAGCATCAATGATGTTCCCATTGCAAAAGAATTTCCCGATGTATTTCCGAAAGAATTACCGGGATTACCCCCACAGCGATCCGTTGAATTTCAAATAGATCTTGTACCAGGAGCTGCACCAATAGCTCGTGCTCCTTACAGACTCACACCTAGCGAGATGAAAGAACTGCAAAGCCAATTACAAGAACTTTTAGAGCGTGGTTTCATTCGACCAAGCACATCACCGTGGGGAGCTCCTGTTTTGTTTGTCAAGAAGAAAGATGGTACATTCAGGTTGTGTATCGACTACCGAGAGTTGAACAAACTTACCATCAAGAACCGCTACCCACTACCGAGAATCGACGACTTATTTGATCAACTACAAGGCTCGTCTGTTTATTCAAAGATTGACTTACGTTCCGGGTATCATCAAATGCGGGTGAAAGAAGATGATATTCCAAAGACTGCTTTCAGAACACGTTACGGTCATTACGAGTTTATGGTCATGCCGTTTGGTTTAACTAATGCACCAGCTGTGTTCATGGACCTTATGAACCGAGTGTGTGGACCATACCTTGACAAGTTTGTCATTGTTTTCATTGATGACATACTTATTTACTCAAAGAATGACCAAGAACACGGTGAACATTTGAGAAAGGTGTTAGAAGTATTGAGGAAGGAAGAATTGTACGCTAAGTTTTCAAAGTGTGCATTTTGGTTGGAAGAAGTTCAATTCCTCGGTCACATAGTGAACAAAGAAGGTATTAAGGTGGATCCGGCAAATATAGAAACTGTTGAAAAGTGGGAAACCCCGAAAACTCCGAAACACATACGCCAGTTTTTAGGACTAGCTGGTTACTACAGAAGATTCATCCAAGACTTTTCCAGAATAGCAAAACCCTTGACTGCATTAACGCATAAAGGGAAGAAATTTGAATGGAATGATGAACAAGAGAAAGCGTTTCAGTTATTGAAGAAAAAGCTAACTACGGCACCTATATTGTCATTGCCTGAAGGGAATGATGATTTTGTGATTTATTGTGATGCATCAAAGCAAGGTCTCGGTTGTGTATTAATGCAACGAACGAAGGTGATTGCTTATGCGTCTAGACAATTGAAGATTCACGAACAAAATTATACGACGCATGATTTGGAATTAGGCGCGGTTGTTTTTGCATTAAAGACTTGGAGGCACTACTTATATGGAGTCAAAAGTATTATATATACCGACCACAAAAGTCTTCAACACATATTTAATCAGAAACAACTGAATATGAGGCAGCGTAGGTGGATTGAATTATTGAATGATTACGACTTTGAGATTCGTTACCACCCAGGAAAGGCAAATGTGGTAGCCGATGCCTTGAGCAGGAAGGACAGAGAACCCATTCGAGTAAAATCTATGAATATAATGATTCATAATAACCTTACTACTCAAATAAAGGAGGCGCAACAAGGAGTTTTAAAAGAAGGAAATTTAAAGGATGAAATACCCAAAGGATCGGAGAAGCATCTTAATATTCGGGAAGACGGAACCCGGTATAGGGCTGAAAGGATTTGGGTACCAAGATTTGGAGATATGAGAGAAATGGTACTTAGAGAAGCTCATAAAACCAGATACTCAATACATCCTGGAACGGGGAAGATGTACAAGGATCTCAAGAAACATTTTTGGTGGCCGGGTATGAAAGCCGATGTTGCTAAATATGTAGGAGAATGTTTGACGTGTTCTAAGGTCAAAGCTGAGCATCAGAAACCATCAGGTCTACTTCAACAACCCGAAATCCCAGAATGGAAATGGGAAAACATTACCATGGATTTCATCACTAAATTGCCAAGGACTGCAGGTGGTTTTGATACTATTTGGGTAATAGTTGATCGTCTCACCAAATCAGCACACTTTCTGCCAATAAGAGAAGATGACAAGATGGAGAAGTTAGCACGACTGTATTTGAAGGAAGTCGTCTCCAGACATGGAATACCAATCTCTATTATCTCTGATAGGGATGGCAGATTTATTTCAAGATTCTGGCAGACATTACAGCAAGCATTAGGAACTCGTCTAGACATGAGTACTGCCTATCATCCACAAACTGATGGGCAGAGTGAAAGGACGATACAAACGCTTGAAGACATGCTACGAGCATGTGTTATTGATTTCGGAAACAGTTGGGATCGACATCTACCGTTAGCAGCATTTTCCTACAACAACAGCTACCATTCAAGCATTGAGATGGCGCCGTTTGAAGCACTTTATGGTAGAAAGTGCAGGTCTCCGATTTGTTGGAGTGAAGTGGGGGATAGACAGATTACGGGTCCGGAGATTATACAAGAAACTACTGAGAAGATCATCCAAATTCAACAACGGTTGAAAACCGCCCAAAGTCGACAAAAGAGCTACGCTGACATTAAAAGAAAAGATATAGAATTTGAAATTGGAGAGATGGTCATGCTTAAAGTTGCACCTTGGAAAGGCGTTGTTCGATTTGGTAAACGAGGGAAATTAAATCCAAGGTATATTGGACCATTCAAGATTATTGATCGTGTCGGACCAGTAGCTTACCGACTTGAGTTACCTCAACAACTCGCGGCTGTACATAACACTTTCCACGTCTCGAATTTGAAGAAATGTTTTGCTAAAGAAGATCTCACTATTCCGTTAGATGAAATCCAAATCAACGAAAAACTCCAATTCATCGAAGAACCCATCGAAATAATGGATCGTGAGGTTAAAAGACTTAAGCAAAACAAGATACCAATTGTTAAGGTTCGATGGAATGCTCGTAGAGGACCCGAGTTCACCTGGGAGCGTGAAGATCAGATGAAGAAGAAATACCCGCATCTATTTCCAGAAGATTCGTCAACACCTTCAACAGCTTAAAATTTCGGGACGAAATTTATTTAACGGGTAGGTACTGTAGTGACCCGAACTTTTCCATGTTTATATATATTAATTGAGATTGATATTTACATGATTAAATGTTTCCAACATATTAAGCAATCAAACTTGTTAAGACTTGATTAATTGAAATAGGTTTCATATAGACAATTGACTACCCAAGTTGACCGGTGATTCACGAACGTTAAAACTTGTAAAAACTATATGATGACATATATATGGTTATATATATAGTTAACATGATATTATGATAAGTAAACATATCATTAAGTATATTAACAATGAACTACATATGTAAAAACAAGACTACTAACTTAATGATTTTGAAACGAGACATATATGTAACGATTATCGTTGTAACGACATTTAATGTATATATATCATATTAAGAGTTATTCGTACATCATAATATCATGATAATATAATAATTTAAAATCTCTTTTGATATTATAAACATTGGGTTAACAACATTTAACAAGATCGTTAACCTAAAGGTTTCAAAACAACATTTACATGTAACGACTAACGATGACTTAACGACTCAGATAAAATGTATATACATGTAGTGTTTTAATATGTATTCTTACACTTTTGAAAGACTTCAAGACACTTATCAAAATACTTATACTTAACAAAAATGCTTACAATTACATCCTCGTTCAGTTTCATCAACAATTCTACTCGTATGCACCCGTATTCGTACTCGTACAATACACAGCTTTCAGATGTATGTACTATTGGTATATACACTCCAATGATCAGCTCTTAGCAGCCCATGTGAGTCACCTAACACATGTGGGAACCATCATTTGGCAACTAGCATGAAATATCTCATAAAATTACAAAAATATGAGTAATCATTCATGACTTATTTACATGAAAACAAAATAACATATCCTTTATATCTAATCCATACACCAACGACCAAAAACACCTACAAACACTTTCATTCTTCAATTTTCTTCATCTAATTGATCTCTCTCAAGTTCTATCTTCAAGTTCTAAGTGTTCTTCATAAATTCCAAAAGTTCTAGTTTCATAAAATCAAGAATACTTTCAAGTTTGCTAGCTCACTTCCAATCTTGTAAGGTGATCATCCAACCTCAAGAAATCTTTGTTTCTTACAGTAGGTTATCATTCTAATACAAGGTAATAATCATATTCAAACTTTGGTTCAATTTCTATAACTATAACAATCTTATTTTAAGTGATGATCTTACTTGAACTTGTTTTCGTGTCATGATTCTGCTTCAAGAACTTCGAGCCATCCAAGGATCCATTGAAGCTAGATCCATTTTCCTCTTTTCCAGTAGGTTTATCCAAGGAACTTAAGGTAGTAATGATGTTCATAACATCATTCGATTCATACATATAAAGCTATCTTATTCGAAGGTTTAAACTTGTAATCACTAGAACATAGTTTAGTTAATTCTAAACTTGTTCGCAAACAAAAGTTAATCCTTCTAACTTGACTTTTAAAATAAACTAAACACATATTCTATATCTATATGATATGCTAACTTAATGATTTAAAACCTGGAAACACGAAAAACACCGTAAAACCGGATTTACGCCGTCGTAGTAACACCGCGGGCTGTTTTGGGTTATTTAATTAAAAACTATGATAAACTTTGATTTAAAAGTTGTTATTCTGAGAAAATGATTTTTATTATGAACATGAAACTATATCCAAAAATTATGGTTAAACTCAAAGTGGAAGTATGTTTTCTAAAATGGTCATCTAGACGTCGTTCTTTCGACTGAAATGACTACCTTTACAAAAACGACTTGTAACTTATTTTTCCGACTATAAACCTATACTTTTTCTATTTAGATTCATAAAATACAGTTCAATATTAAACCATAGCAATTTGATTCATTCAAAACGGATTTAAAATGAAGAAGTTATGGGTAAAACAAGATTGGATAATTTTTCTCATTTTAGCTACGTGAAAATTGGTAACAAATCTATTCCAACCATAACTTAATCAACTTGTATTGTATATTATGTAATCTTGAGATACCATAGACACGTATACAATGTTTCGACCTATCATGTCGACACATCTATATATATTTCGGAACAACCATAGACACTCTATATGTGAATGTTGGAGTTAGCTATACAGGGTTGAGGTTGATTCCAAAATATATATAGTTTGAGTTGTGATCAATACTGAGATACGTATACACTGGGTCGTGGATTGATTCAAGATAATATTTATCGATTTATTTCTGTATATCTAACTGTGGACAACTAGTTATAGGTTACTAACGAGGACAGCTGACTTAATAAACTTAAAACATCAAAATATATTAAAAGTGTTGTAAATATATTTTGAACATACTTTGATATATATGTATATATTGTTATAGGTTCGTGAATCAACCAGTGGCCAAGTCTTACTTCCCGACGAAGTAAAAATCTGTGAAAGTGAGTTATAGTCCCACTTTTAAAATCTAATATTTTTGGGATGAGAATACATGCAGGTTTTATAAATGATTTACAAAATAGACACAAGTACGTGAAACTACATTCTATGGTTGAATTATCGAAATCGAATATGCCCCTTTTTATTAAGTCTGGTAATCTAAGAATTAGGGAACAGACACCCTAATTGACGCGAATCCTAAAGATAGATCTATTGGGCCTAACAAACCCCATCCAAAGTACCGGATGCTTTAGTACTTCGAAATTTATATCATATCCGAAGGGTGTCCCGGAATGATGGGGATATTCTTATATATGCATCTTGTTAATGTCGGTTACCAGGTGTTCACCATATGAATGATTTTTATCTCTATGTATGGGATATGTATTGAAATATGAAATCTTGTGGTCTATTATTATGATTTGATATATATAGGTTAAACCTATAACTCACCAACATTTTTGTTGACGTTTTAAAGCATGTTTATTCTCAGGTGATTATTAAGAGCTTCCGCTGTCGCATACTTAAATAAGGACGAGATTTGGAGTCCATGCTTGTATGATATTGTGTAAAAACTGCATTCAAGAAACTTATTTTGTTGTAACATATTTGTATTGTAAACCATTATGTAATGGTCGTGTGTAAACAGGATATTTTAGATTATCATTATTTGATAATCTACGTAAAACTTTTAAACCTTTATTGATGAAATAAAGGTTATGGTTTGTTTTAAAATGAATGCAGTCTTTGAAAAACGTCTCATATAGAGGTCAAAACCTCGCAACGAAATCAATTAATATGGAACGTTTTTAATCAATAAGAACGGGACATTTCAGTTTGACAAGTCAAGATCGTGCCATTACAATTTCCTTCCTAGAACATTAACAATGTTCATTTCGAAATTTATATCTGCGAATCCTGGACCGTTACAAGTGGTGTTTAATCGCAAGAAGAAGAAACAAAAGGACAAAGCTCCGAACTAGAAATAGGAGTATAAATCATAGCAAATAGAAGAGAGCATTAACTGTGAATGACAATGATTATAGAAGAAGCAAGGACTTTAAAATATAAGGGAAGGTATAAAACCCAACAACAACCCAGAAATCACAAACCGTATATATCAATGCATATAGCAATATAAAGACACGGGAGAACTAAAAACACTATAAAACCAAGAGTATATTAGAAGTAAATAGATTCTTCCGGAGGCAGATGAAAAAGAAGAGCGACAGATATGAAAGTGAGGAGTATATCAAGAATCAGCACTGGATGAAGCATATTGACAAATACTTTAAAATATGAGTTGAGAAGGTGTGAGTTGTAAGAAAACAAATGAGGTGGATTTATAGTGAAATATCCGACAGAGAAATCAAAATGGATTATCGCATTAATTCGAAGAGGATCATAATTTCCTTAATCACCGAATAATCAAATCCAATATAGATTACAAAGATTTTCTTTTTAGAGATCAATCGTGATGACGTTAAAAGATACGACGAATCACTATTATCTTATTTCATTCATTTACGATAACTTCACTCACACGCTTCGAGTAATCGAATTATTTTATCCATTCTTCTTGAACATGATAAAACTCTATAATCGTTATAATAACATTCTCATTGTTAGTCATGACGACCTCTATCAAATTTTGGGGACGAAATTTCTTTAACGTGTAGGTACTGTGACGACCCGGAAATTTCCGACCAAATTTAAACTTTAATCTTTATATTATTCCGACACGATAAGCAAAGTTTGTTAAGTTAAATCTCAAGAATTTTAAACTGTGTTCATACATTTATTATAACCTCGACCAAATTCCGACGATTCACGAACCGTTATATATAAATAGATATGTATATGTATATATATATATTATAACTTGAGAATATTAATAAAGTATTAAACGTATCATACTTTACACGAATGTATTTGTTTCAATATGATTTTCGACGAAATTAAAAAAAATATATTAAATGATTGAATTATCAGAAACATTGAATTATGATTACAAGTCTCTGTTGAGAGGTCCGCTATGATTTGAGAAAATCTATTCCTCTTAACGATATTCGGAATAATTTGTAAAGCTATTTATAAATAAAAATAAAAAGTGTCATTTACGAAAGTTAGACAAAAGCTAGTGGAGAATTGGTTTCCATAATATTCTATTAATCTATTTTCAAACGTACAAAAACGTTTTCAGTTTAAAAAGAACTTTATTATTAAAACGTATATAACTTTTATAAATATCTAGAATCACTTTTGACAACTCATTACTTAACCAGTATAATAAATATAACAATATTTATATTTTATTTCATTAAATATATATAACGATTTAAATTAATATTATATATATTTATACGCGTATTATACATACATAGTTTTTATACTTTTACTATACTTTAATTTTACCTTTACTTTACTTTTACTTTACTTTAACTTTAATAATTCACTTTAATAATTCATACTTTAATAATTCACTTTAATAATTCATACTTTAATAATTCACTTTAATAATTCACTTTAATAATTCATACTTTAATAATTCACTTTAATAATTCATACTTTAATAATTCACTTTAATAATTCATACTTTAATAATTCACTTTAATAATTCATACTTTAATAATTCACTTTAATAATTCAAAAATCTATTATAAATAGAATTCAATAGGTTTCATTATTTCATAGAAACTTGAAAATATATTTCTCTAAACTCTCTCAATCGATTTATATATATATATATATATATATATATATATATATATATATATATATATATATATATATATATATATATATATATATACGTATATATATATTTGTTCTGTATTATTTCAAGATTTTATTAGTATACATAAAATATTACGACGGAGTGATGTCCGAGTGATTTTAAAATAGTTTTTTGAATGAGTCGAAGCTAAGGAAATTATGGGTTATAGCTATAGAGGTGATGGGTATGGTTCATGGGTATGCTCGTGAGGTCAATCTAGTGTTTATCATCTCTGTTGCGTCTACGTACTTTCCTGCAATATTGAATCTCAATATTGATACGTGAGCACTCATAACTTAACTTTTATATATCAATAGTGTATCTCTGACTAGTGCTCGAGTATATAGGATTATGCATGCTTGTACATTCGATATTGTCCTTAGTTAGGCTTGTTGAATCCTGAATTAGATACATATGCTACTGAGATAGGGTATATGATATGCATGTCATTAAAAAACTAGCGAAAAATTAAGAACTTTTCATTTAGATATCGAATGGTTTCGATGAACGGATTAGAAGTTGTAGTCAACTGAATTTTAGTATTATTGTTAAAATGATTATTATTACTATCGTCGTTATTATTTTAATAGAAATATCATTGTTATTATAAAATATCATTATTACTATTATGTTAGTATTATCATTTTATCATAATACCATTTTTAGTAAATATAATTATTGTTATTTTTTTTATAGAATAATAATAATTATTATTACAAAATAATACAACTTTTACTTATTATTATTATGATCAATATTATTTTATCAAATAAATAGGGGATACAAAGATATTTTTCACCACGCGTAATATAATTACATTAATAATACTTACCACTATAGTTTTACGATATTAAGTGAACTTTATAAATTTTACTACTTAAGATATATAAAAGTATATTTTATCATATATAAACGTCAATATAAATTTTTATTAATAAATGACTTTTATTATTATAAAAAATCTAATAAATATATTTAAATATATAAAACGACTATAGTTAAGTTATAAAATAAACACGTATAAATTTTAGAAGTCATTTTGGGTCAAGTTGACTTTTGTTGACTTTTGTTGACTTTTGCATATTAGTCTCGAGCATTAGGATTGTGGTACACTATAACTTGACCAAAAATTGTTAGACAAATATTGACCAACATATAAATATATATAATTAATATAGGTTCGTGAATCCGAGGCCAACCTTGCACTTGTTAAATGACGTTATATGTATTTTTACTACGAAATACAGTATGGTGAGTTTCATTTGCTCCCTTTTTAATTGCTTTTGCAATATATATTTTTGGGCTGAGAATACATGCGCTGTTTTATAAATGTTTTACGAAATAAATACTAAAACAAATTCTACGTGGGTTTAAACCAGAAATATACCCTTAGCTTGGTAACATTAAACTACTTGTCTATGTACGGTAGGCGCGAATCCTAAAGATAGATCTATTGGGCCTGACAAACCCCATCCTAACTATGGGATGCTTTAGTACTTCGAAGTTATATTAAACACACCTGATCTGGTGTACTTCAGAGGGTAAAACATGAACGTTAAGGCTTGTTACCGGGTGCCTACAACTTATAGAATACTTTTATACACTTGCGAGTGTACATATATTTATAAACAGAAATCTTGTGGTCTATTAATATATTGAAATGATTGTTATGATAAACCTATGAACTCACCAACCTTTTGGTTGACACTTTAAAGCTTGTTTATTCTCAGGTATTAAAGAAATCTTCTGCTGTGCATTAGCTCATTTTAAGGATATTACTTGGAGTCATTCATGGCATATTTTGAAAGACGTTGCATTCGAGTCATTGAGTTCATCAAGATTATTATTAAGCCAATTATAGTTGGATGTATTTTGAAATGGTGTGCATGCCGTCAACTTTCGTTGTAAAGAAAGTTTGTCTTTTAAAAACGAATGCAATGTTTGTAAAATGTATCATATAGAGGTCAAATACCTCGCGATGTAATCAACTATTGTGAATCGTTTATAATGTATATGAACGGGTCCTTTCACATAATGAAGAAAACATTGGAAAAATAAAATTTGTTAGAAACAAACAATTTAACTATGAGAAGAATTTTGTTAAGTATCCACGCTAACTGTTCCTAGCTAACTGTTCCTAGCTAACTTATTACATTTTATTTATCGCAATTTATTTATCGTAAATTTTATTTATCGTCATTTAATTTCTGTTATTTATTTTACGCACTTCACATATCGTCGGATAAATCGGGACACATGTACACAATATGTCGGATTAATTCTGAGACAATAAGTTGTGCAATGGGTCATGATACATATTTATTAATTCAAATATTTGGTACATCCTAACACAATAAGTATACAATACGTTTTGATAAATCCTAAGACAATACGTACACAATACGTCTTAGTTAATTCTAAGACAATGCGTCTACAATACGTCTCTGGGTTGATGCAAAGACAATACGTATACAATACGTCACGGGATAATTCTAAGATTATATATATATATATATATATATATATATATATATATATATATATATATATATATATATATATATATATATATAAATCGATTATTGGACTATCAACATTGGACAATTAAAAATGAATTTAAAATATTGATTATAACATATGAAACTAAACAATTCTTCAAGTTTTCCACTTGATTTCATCTTAAACAATCTTTTGTATCTTGACAATTACCATCTCCGTTCAAACTCTTCGATATTCTTGAAAATCCTCGGTTTGATAACCGATGATCCAGATCCGTTAACTTTGAAAATGCTGATGAAGCAGCCTGTTGTAGATTGCCTTAATGGCCAAAAGTTTGATGATAAAGAATGGAGTGTTAGAAACGCTCAATAGAAAATGTGATACTGGAAAGCGGATTATGAAAAACCATGAAGGAGACTGTGGACAAATCACCAGGACTAAACCTGTACTTAAAGAATCCAGATGATTCTGTTTCTGATGAAATCTCTAGCGAATACCTTACTCCTTACTTATTCTAAATCCTTGCGGAAAAGTTTTGCAACATCCTTTAATTCTAGATATTTTAAAATTCTAAGATATCATCGTATCTTTCAGTATAAATATCCTCAATATTTCTGACGATATTCTCATAACTATTCTCATCTGAAATTATTTATCTTTTCATACTCTCTATGTTATATCATAAAAGAAACTGTTTTAGTTTCTATCCTTCTATAAAATTTGAGTTTAAATTATGGATGAATTCTGGAGAAGTGTTAAGAATTTGAGCATGAGTTAGTATAATATAATGACACTTGGCCAACGTGATTATATTATAGTAAGTCATGCTGAAAGTTCTAATGAAACATGATGATTCACAGATCATAACGTCATCATGTGCCATGTTACACGACTCTTTCATTCTACTTAATCTCTAAGCATATCAAGGAAATATTTCCTTTGATATTTATGTTCTTCTGTAATTCCAATAGTTGCTAATAAATCGTGTTATTATATTTTCTTTCTGATTAGAAGATTTCCTTAAATTCCTTGAATTCCGGAAATCCACCATGACTACGTCAAAAGTTAAGACGAAACTTTTCACTCTTTTGTGATAGCTTCACTCGTACGCTTCACATGATCGAATCGTTTTATCTATATTAATCAATAATGATAAAACTCTAATTATCAACTCATATTAGTCATGAAAACATTTTTATTGTTAGCCATGAAGACCTCACTCAAATTTCGGGACGAAATTTCTTTAACGGGTAGGTACTGTCACGACCCGGAAAATTTCGACTAATTTTAAACCAAACTCTCGATACGATTTAATATCTTTGACACGATAAGCAAAGTCTGTTAGGTGTTATATTAAGAACTTGATCATTACTTTCAGTATTATCAAAATAAATAACCATATTAATACAATTAGGATACAAATATGAAATTGATTATGTACAAACTATTATAGTAATATTAGTAATAATACCAATTTCAATATGTATAAATAATCTATAGATATAAATTTTATTGTTATAATATTGTTATTACAAATATAATTATTATCATTAGTATTATTATAATTAGTATTATTATTATATCAGTATTACAAAAATTATTAATTGTATTTTATTTATATAATTTATTATATCTAGTAATAATATTATTATTATTATTTTATTTTACAATGTATTATTATTAGTATCCTTATTAATATAAATGTTAATAAAAATTTTTATCATTAATACATTGATAATTATTAATTGGATTTAAATTATACATAAGACTACAGATACAATCAGATTCTAATATAATCAGATATAGATATACAAACATATACGAGTTTATACATATAGGAACTAAAGAATACGTATTTTTGTTTAACATCATTATCAAAAAATATTTCCCTGTCTGAAATCTTGTTAGGAGTCGATTTGAATCTCATACAATAACAAGAATCTGTTACAGTTGACAGGACTCTTTTGTTTTCTTTTATTTATCTCCTTCTGCCCCTTACGATGCTTACTGTCACCCATATCATGCTTTAAGACAATCGACTGTCCTTGAAATTACTACCACAATCTCGACTCCTTGCTGCTATTAGTAGCCGTGAACCAAAAACACCACCACCACTTTCGGCCACACCATAAACCAACCGCCACCATCATCAATGAAACCCACTTGGATTTTATGTTATCTGAACCACCACCACGACAACCACCATAAAACTTTCACCATCTTCATTGTGTTCACTACCAAAAATCGTCACCAAACCCGTTTAGAACACCACCTGCAAAACATCGACAACACCCATCTCTCATTCTCATCTCTCTCTATATCTCTCCTTTACCTTTCTGCTTTAGACGTGATCAATCAACCAAACCACCTTCGAATACTTACCACCATAACACCATCTCAAACCACCCAATAAAGACCTACTGTTGCAGATACCTTGCTATAAACCGAACCCAAAATCACCATTACTAAACCATCAAACCCTTACTAACACTACTACAATACTTTTGTACTTCTGTTTCTTTTCGTGATCCTTTTCAAAACACACGAACACTCATGTTCAAACAGTTGCCATAATACCTCTATTTATGTTGTTAAACCGAGACAAGAAACACATAAAGTTATCGTTGCCATTCGGTTTAATAATATTACAACTAGATCGAATATTTATTGTGGCAAAGTGAAGGTGATATTTATATCATAAAAGTGCTGCTACCTCTTTTATTGTTGCCGACACTATCAAATTGGAAATACCCCACTCACCACTCTATTCGGCTAGTGGAATGGAAAGGGAATAAAAATCCTTGAGACAAATTCGCATGAGACAACTAAATACAATTTTATGGCCGACAATATATAACAAAATAAAAGTGGGGTGGGGTTTGGAAAAATGATTAAACAATACATGATAGTAGTACATGATAGCTACTGCATATTTTTTTTATATCGGGCTATAGGAAGATAATCAAACAGGCGGAATTCTTGTTGGACTGTCGAAGTTTTTCTGTTTAGATTGGGCCGAGGTGTGCAATTGGGCCGAGCTAGTTTATGAATTTCTTGTAGTCAAACAAATACTAGAGTTGGGCTTTACACTACCCAGCAGCTGTTGGGCCGAAGTAGTTGGGTCAGATTTTGAAGTTGATTGAGCTGTTTTGCTTATGAAAAAGATTTAAGATAGTAAACGGAAATTGTGATCATAATGATGCATGATAATGATGATGTTACATGCAATAATAAACGCGAATGTGATTTTTACGATGGAAGTTGTTGAATGTTAAAATAATGAGGACGATATGGTGGTAGGCGATGAAAATGTGTAAGTTCGACATGGTTATGATTTAGGATTATGGTTATGATTTAGGATTATGGTTATGTTATGATTATAATTATAATTATGATTATGATCATAAGTACGATTATGATATTGTTATGATGAAGGAGGAGTTTAGGTTGTTATCGGGTTAGCGGGACGTCGCGGGTTCAAACCCGGACTTGGGAAACTCGTTAGGGCTACTCCCTTGAGGTAGTTATTTATTTATCTATTATTATTATTATTATTATTATTATTATTATTATTATTATTATTATTATTATTATTATTATTACTATCATTATTATTATTTTGACATTAATATTATTATTTTCATATTAACAATATTATTATTATAATAACTATTAATATTATTATTGTAAAATAAAAACAACTTTTAATTATCAATATTATTTTATCAAATAACTATTAGTTATATAAAACTATATTTCATACACATAACATAACTATATTAATACTTTTATAATAAATATTAATAAATATAATTAATAAGGTTATTAATGAAAAACCTAATTAAAATAACAATTAAATCACTAAAAATATATAAACCTGTTCGATTACCATTTTATGTGTTAATATATATAAATGATATAGGTTCGTGAATCCTGGGTCAACCCTACACTTGTTAAATGACGTCATATGTATTTTTACTACAAAATACATTAGGTGAGTTTCATTTGCTCCCTTTTTAATTGCTTTTGCAATATATATTTTTGGGCTGAGAATACATGCGCTGCTTTTATAAATATTTACGAAATAGACACAAGTACTTACAAATATATTCTACGTTGAGTTGTACCACTGGCATATTTCCCTGTAGCTTGGTAACTCTTATTTACATGGGTATTGTAAATGCGAATCTTGTTGATAGATCTATCGGGCCTGACAACCCCAACTGGACTGGACGACTAGTATTTAATGGTTGCACAGTACTTCATTTCGTGACTACATTTGGTACGGTGTAGTGAGATTTCATAATAAAGGGAATATGCGACGTTGATTAAATGTTAAGTATGGTTACCAAGTGCTCAACCACTTAGAATATTTTTATTAAAACGTTTGTGTATATGAAATCTTGTGGTCTATTAACATATTGAAATGATTGTTATGATAAACTTATGAACTCACCAACCTTTTGGTTGACACTTTTAAGCATGTTTATTCTCAGGTACGAATTAAGTCTTCCGCTGTGCATTTGCTCAATTGAAAGATATTATTTGGAGTCATTCATGACATATTTAGGTCAGTACCTCGCAATGGGACCAGATGTTGATGACTTCGTCCAGGGGGATAAGGACGGGTCATCACAGCAAACCTCACACTTTTGATGGAACCGGGGGACCGGTTGTACTCACTCGATGGTTCGAACAAACAGAAGCCGTTTTTAGCATAAGCGGTTGTCGAGACCAAGATAAAGTCAAATATTCCACCCACACCTTTGCCGGTATCGCCCTCACGTGGTGGAATACGTATATATAATCGGTGGGTACCGATGAAGCTCACGCCCTCTCTTGGGCCGATTTGAGGGAAAGGATGATCGTCGAATTTTTCCCTCGTGAAGAAACCCGAAAGCTCGAACAAGAGCTAAGAACTTTAAAGGCGGTCGGAAACGATCTCAAGGCCTACAATCAACGATACGCTGAGCTATCCTTGATGTGCCCCAACCTCGTGAACCCCGAATCTCAAAGGGTTGAACTCTATATGGATGGTCTTCCAAAGAGCATCAAACAAGGAGTGATGTCATCCAAACCCGCTAACCTACAACAAGCTTTGAACATGGCCCGCCAATTGATCGAAACGGTTGACGAAATCGTAGTTCCGGCTCCTAAGGCCGAGGATAAATCGGGCGGCAACAAAAGAAAATGGGAAGCTCCCCAATCAAGCAACAACTACAACAACAACTTCACCAAAAAGCTTTTCACCTCCGACGCCAAGAAAAGTTATGGCGGAAATAAACCCTTTTGCAACAAATGCCACAAACACCACTATGGTGAATGTAGCAATCTATTTTGCCACCGGTGCCAAAGGGGTGGTCATGTGGCCAACGATTGTAGAAGTGCCGCCCCCGTCGCTCAAAAGGTGCCCAATGCACCAAAACCGGGTACTTGTTATGAATGTGGCCAAACGGGTCCTTTTAGAAATGCGTGTCCGAAGAAGAAATTCAACACCAACACGCGCGGACGAGCTTTCAACATCAATACCGAGGAAGCCCAAGATGACAATGAATTAGTCACGGGTACGTTTCTCCTCAACAACACTTATGTTACTTGTTTATTCGATTCGGGTGCCGATAAGAGTTTTGTATCCAAGACTTCGACTCATTCTTTTAATACTCCACCACTTCCACTAGATACCACTTATACCATTGAAGTGGCCAACGGAAAACTATTGAGTGCCGACACATATTACCGGGGGTGTACGATAAACATTTTGGGTAATGAGTTTGAAATTGACTTGATACCCATGGAACTAGGAAGCTTCGATGTAATAATCGGTATGAATTGGCTAGCCAAAAAGAAATCTCACATCCTTTGTGATCTTAACGCAATCCGAATTCCTATCGAGAATGGTGAACCTTTGATCGTCTATGGCGATAAGAGTTGCACCGGACTCAACCTCGTTTCATGCATTAAAGTTAGAAAACTACTTCGTAAGGGTTGTTTTGCGATCCTTGCTCACGTTAAGAAAGTCGAGTCCGATGAGAAGCACATCGATGATGTGCCAATTGTTAGTGACTATTCCGATGTATTTCCCGACGAATTGCCGGGTCTTCCACCTCATCGACCGGTTGAATTCCAAATCGATCTTATTCCGGGAGCCGCGCCCGTAGCACGTGCACCATATAGACTCGCTCCATCCGAAATGCAAGAATTGCAAAGTCAAATCCAAGAACTACTTGATCGTGGTTTTATCCAACCTAGCCATTCACCTTGGGGCGCTCCGATTTTGTTTGTTAAAAAGAAAGACGGATCCCTACGAATGTACATTGATTATCGTGAACTAAATAAATTGATGGTTAAGAACCGATATCCTCTTCCTCGCATCGATGACCTCTTTGATCAACTACAAGGGTCTTGTGTATATTCAAAAATCGATCTCCGCTCGGGTTATCATCAATTAAGGGTTAAGGGGGAAGATGTCTCCAAAACCGCTTTCCGAACTCGTTATGGTAGCTATGAATTTCTTGTAATGCCATTTTGTCTCACTAACGCACCGGCGGTGTTCATGGATCTTATGAACCGCGTGTGCAAACCGTATCTTGACAAATTCGTTATCGTGTTCATCGATGATATTTTGGTCTATTCAAAAAGCGAAAAAGAACACGAGGAACACCTCCGACTTGTGCTTGAACTTTTAAGACAAGAACGACTCTATGCCAAATTCTCCAAGTGTGAATTTTGGTTAAAGGAAGTTCAATTTCTTGGTCATGTTGTAAGTGACCAAGGTATTAAAGTCGATCCAACGAAAATCGAAGCCATTAGTAAATGGGAGACTCCTACTACTCCTACTCACATTCGTCAATTCTTGGGTCTCGCCGGATACTACCGTAGATTCATCAAAGATTTCTCTTTGGTTGCTCGTCCTCTAACCGCTTTAACTCACAAGGGAAAGAAATTCAATTGGGCGACCGAACAAGAATCCGCATTTCAAATCTTGAAAACAAAGCTAACCACCGCTCCTATCTTGTCACTTCCCGAAGGCAATGACGATTTTATTGTGTATTGCGATGCCTCGAAACATGGTTTTGGGTGTGTGTTGATGCAACGAATGAAAGTAATTTCTTATGCTTCTCGACAACTCAAAATTCATGAACGAAACTACACGACACATGATCTCGAACTCGGAGCCGTTGTCTTTGCACTTAAAATGTGGAGACACTATCTTTATGGAACCAAGAGCACTATCTTTACCGATCACAAAAGTCTCCAACACATCTTCGACCAAAAGCAACTAAACATGAGACAACAAAGGTGGATTGAAACCTTAAACGATTACGATTGCGAGCTTCGTTACCATCCCGGGAAGGCAAATGTAGTAGCCGATGCCTTAAGTCGAAAAGAAAGAGCGGTGCCTCTTCGTGTCCGAGCCTTAAACAACACCATCCACACCAACCTTAATAGCCAAATTCGGGTAGCCCAAGATGAGACTCTCAAGGATGAAAACGTTTCACACGAGCTCTTGAACATTCTCGTCTCTCGATTTGAAGTTAGGGAGACCGGACTTCGATATTTCGCCGGAAGGATTTGGGTGCCTAGATATGGGGATCTACGAAGTCTTATTTTAGATGAAGCCCATAAGTCACGATACTCGATTCACCCCGGTGCCAATAAGATGTACCACGACCTTAAACAACAATATTGGTGGCCGAACATCAAAAGGGACGTAGCTACTTATGTTTCCAAGTGTTTGACATGTTCCAAAGTCAAAGCCGAACACCAAAGACCGTCCGGACTACTTCAACAACCCGAGATCTCGCAATGGAAGTGGGCCCGAGATCCCGCAATGGAAGTGAGAAAGGATAACGATGGATTTTATCACCAAACTACCAAAAACGACGGGCGGTTATGATACCATTTGGGTTATTGTTGACCGTCTCACCAAATCCGCACACTTTCTCGCTATGAAAGAAACCGACAAAATGGAGAAACTTGCACAACTTTACATCAAGGAGATCGTAGCCCGACACGGTGTACCTTTATCGATTATCTCCGACCGAGATGGCCGTTTTGTTTCTATATTTTGGCGTACCTTGCAAGAAGCATTGGGAACGCGTTTAGACATGAGCACCGCATGTCATCCCCAAACCGATGGGCAAAGCGAACGCACAATTCAAACCTTGGAGGACATGTTACGAGCTTGCGTGGTTGATTTTGGAAAAGCTTGGGACAAGCACTTACCTCTCGCCGAGTTCTCTTACAACAATAGTTATCACGCAAGTATTAAAGCCGCACCATTTGAAGCGTTATATGGCCGAAAATGTCGTTCTCCTCTTTGTTGGGCCGAAGTAGGCGACGTACAAATCACCGGACCCGAACTCATTCACGAAACCACCGAGAAGATCGTTCAAATCCGAGATAGGCTTCGGACGACCCGGAGTCGTCAAAAGTGCTATACCGACAAAAGACGCAATGACCTTGAATTTCAAGTCGGTGACCGCGTCATGTTAAAAGTCGCACCTTGGAAAGGTGTCATTCGTTTTGGAAAACGTGGGAAATTAAATCCGCGGTATATTGGTCCCTTCGAAATCTTGGAGCGTATTGGAACCGTTGCTTATCGTTTAGATCTTCCGCCTCAATTGAGCTCGGTTCATCCTACCTTCCATGTATCTAACTTGAAAAAGTGTCTTGCCGAGCCCGATATCGTCATCCCTCTCGAGGAACTTACTATTGATGACAAACTTCATTTTGTGGAAGAATCGGTTGAAATTGTGGACACCTCCGTCAAGACATTGAAACAAAGCCGAATCCCGATTGTCAAGGTTCGTTGGAATGCTAAAAGAGGACCCGAGTTTACTTGGGAAAGGCAAGATCAAAGGCAAAAGAAATACCCTCACTTATTCCCGGCTCCGGAAACGCAAGATCCCGAGGAAGAAACAACGACCGCTACGCCTACTTAAATTTCGGGATGAAATTTCTTTTAAGGAGTAGGTAATGTAACATCCCGCCTTTTTCCGTTTACTTTTCCGTTTAACTATTTAAATTCCGTTATATGTTTATGACATCCCTCGTTAATACGCGTTTTTAAAATATCTCGTTTAGGTAATTCACGCACCCGCAACCGAACTAGAGGGACCATTGTTGCCAAGAGAGCAAAGAGGTGACTAGGTCAACTAGTCAACCCTTCACTCTCATCCATTCATTATCTCTTTCATTTTCCCTTTTTCTCTAATACTTCCACATAATCTCTCAAACACCAATCCAAGAAATCATCATCTAAATCAAATCGAGCAAGCATCAATCAAAACAAATTACATATTTGGAATCCTTGCAACTTCCTCTTCGATTCCATACCGATTTCATTACATTTGGGTAACTTTCTAAAATCACTAGATTTTGTGTTCTTGATGTTTTTAACTTATAAAGCTGTTAATTAGTGTCTATGGCTCAAGTCTAACATGAATATATGATTTATATGTTCGATTTTGTTATTTGAAGTAACTAGCATGAACATAAACTTTGGTGTGTTTGATTTGGTGATTTGGTTGATTGAATGATGTTAAATGCCATAAATGCATGTATTAAATATGTTCCTAACATCACTAGCTTCAATTTCATGTGTAGGTTGCTTGAGAAAACTCCAAAAACTTGATTAGTGATTTTGGTGAATTTGGGTTAGGGTTTGATAAGCTTGAAATGAATATTTGATGCATTGAATGCCATGATTTATTGTTAGTAAGTAGTTAGTTGTATTGTATGCTCGATTACCTACAAAACGGCATGTTGTATGTTTGCATTAAATGCCCGAATCATAAATGTGCACTTATCAAATTTGAGTATTAAATGTGTGCATTAATTGATCATTTACTTTGGAAAGCCGATCGTTACAAATAACGTTTTTGGTTGGTGAAATGTATTTAGTTGTGTTCTTTGTCAAATTACCTTTCTAACGATATAAGATACGAGTTCTAAGTATTAGCGGTTTGCGAGTTATGCTTGAAAGTGTTTTGAATTGAGACTTGGACATTTGAGACTGACCAGGTACCAGTTCCCGTGTATCGTCGCAGCGCGGAAATCCTGGGTCGCGGCGCGGCCTAAGCCGTGTTCAGGTTCTGACCTACATGTCAATTATATGAAAAATGTTTGGCACCCTATGGACCTCCGATTCACATGAGACTTGTTCTAACATGTTTATATATGAATAAAAACCTCAGAAAAATAGTTCGGGACCCGACCCGAACGTGTTGACTTTTTCGTTGACTTTGACCGACCAAATTTTGACTTTTTTCAAACTTAACCAAATGATTATGAAACCTTCCTAACTTGTTTCTATACTTGTATCTTGCATGAAACTTGACAATTTGATTCACATGCTACATAATCGAGTCGTAACGAGCCATAGGACTAATTGAACATCTTTGACCTATAGGGCTTACCGTTATTGATACGACCTATTTGTTTAGGTCAAGACTAGCACTATCCTTCGCACACGTTACTTTGTGAAGTACTTTTCATACGCGCACTCAAGGTGAGATCATAGTCCCATCTTTCGAACAACTTTTATGCTTTAAACTATGGGATGAGAAACATATACGTATCATACTTTTCCACTTTGAACACAAGTACGAAAACGAACATTCCACGTACGGTTTTGAACGAAAATCCTCAATTCAATTATCATTAGTTACACTTGCAGGGTGTAAACGTGAACTTATATTACGTGATCACATGGGCTTGACGAGCCTCATTCGGACGGTTCGCTACCGTTAGCGGATGAAATATATTTTCGGGTCTAGTGTATGTTCTAACACTACGCAAAGGGAGCAAAACAGTTAAGTTTGATAATTGGGTGCCCGCGAAACAAATAACAACTTTGGAATGTAAATGATTTAGATAATCATATTATATTAAATCTTGTGGTTCAAATGCAACGTTTACTAAAACACCTATGATTTCACCAACGTTTTCGTTGACAGTTTTCTATATGTTTTCTCAGGTCCTTGAAAGCTACTTGATAAATGCTTCCACACTCTTTTTGATACTTGCTTGGATGTCGAGTATACATGCATAGTTGGAGCGTCTTTTGACTACTTTAAATTGTGTCGCATAGGTTTCATTCGCACGTTAAACTTTGTAATGTAACTAGTCTTTTGAACTACATTTGTAAACTTGAAACATCCTTTTACTTATGAAATGAATGAGACATATTTTGGTCAAACGTCATGTTAAAGACTTATGACCACGTAACGTGACCTAAGTAGTCGGCGCCGTCAAACATGATTTGGTCGGGTCGCTACATGCGTCTTCAAATCGTCGAATCTGTCTTTTGTCTTCACCTTTTATTATTTAAACGAATATCACTTGTAAATAGAACAATTGCAATTAAAAGCTTGTCTTTCTTGAAGGATAATGCTATGAAATACATGTTCGTTTTTAGCATTATCAGAAACCAACCATATTGATCTCGATATCCTGTGATTTCCCCATAATGTGGTTTCCAGAAACGGACGATTAGTTTTGGTCTGGAAACTAGAATAAACTCTTTGGCCTCTGGTTTGGGATTTGTTTGGAGTTGAAGACTTCAATGGAGATTGAGTAGAAGTCTTAGGGTTTTCGGGTTTCTGAGTGAATTGTCTCATAGTGTAAGTAGACTTGGGTTTACCTTGATGATTTAGGGTTAGTTTAGTCTTAGACAACTTACTTGAAATCGGCTTCGAGTATGTTGAGGTAAAAACTTTCTGCTCAACTATTTGAGAAGAATCCGGAATTAAAGTCTGTGTCCCAACCGATACTAACATTTTATCAGGAATACTAGATGACTCGGTATAATCTAAAGCATCATAAAATTCTTCGACGTCTTCTGAAGATACCGGTATGGTATTAACTGTTGGGGTTAAAGTCAAGGTCTGGGTTCCTACAGAGGTTTTTGATGGTTTGTTCTCGGGAATGGCAACATTAATACCAATGGACACCATTTTGGGTTTGAAATGGTGTACATTTTGATTCTTCGAGTTTGTTTGCAACTCACCCTCAAGTTTTGAAATTGTTGCCTTCAAACATAATTCGGATGAATGAAGTTGCAAACATTTTTCATTTAAATCTTGAATTATTTTCTTAAAACTAAGGGTTTCTTTTTCAAAAGATTCCGTTTTGAAATTCAATTCATTCTCAAGCAAAGTTATTCGAGTTTTTGTTTGAGAAATGAAGTCAAGTTTATTCTTTTCAAAACTTGTTGCTTGTTTCACAAGATCGGATTCAAGGTTTATGATTTTCTGATTTAAAGCAAGAATGGCTGAATCTGATGGTGAGTTAGCTCGAAGTTTGAAAATTTCCGCATTCAAAGAGTGATTGGTTTTAGTAAGTACCTCGTATTTGGTGTTGAGATGAATATACATATTATGAAGTCGAATGCGCTCTTCTTCAAAAGAATCGCTTTGTCGTTCCACGTATGCTTTATGTTTGGAAAGTTGTTCTTTCATTTCATCTTCAAGGGTTTTGATTTGATCATACAACTTTCCAACATGAGGATTTGAACTCTTTAGTTCTTTCAACTCACTCTCGAGCTTTGAGATTTTCATTTTCAACTCTAGTTCGTTTGATTCCAGTTGAAGATTGGATTTTGATGCAACAATCTCAACTTGGTTTTTAAGTTGAAGTTCATTGTAAGTCCTTGCTTGAGATTGTAACTCAGTTTGAAGTGTAGCAAATTTTCCTCGTAGTTGTTCATTCTCTAATTTGCTGTTCGAATGATGCGAATCCAATTCCCTAACTTTTCAACTTGTCAAAGTCTCTAGAAGACGCCTTATAAGTGTCCAATTCGATAGACCACACACTTATTAATTGATGCTGGTAAGTCTCATACATCTTCACTTGACATGGAGGTTCATTGGAGTGTAGAATTTGTTCTAGTATCGTGTAGAAACATTTACATCTGCGATGTTGATGTTCATTTTCTTGGTTCAAAGTTGGTTTAGCAGGTATTGTTTGAAAAGACATCGCAGTAAGAATTGTATTTTCCTACAAGTAACTGATAAACCTGCAAAATCTAAAAAAAATACGTGAAATACCAAAAATTCTAAAGTTTAACGAATATCAGTCAAAGATTGACTATCGGAGTCAATTTTGGTAAATGTATCGAGTTTTCACATGAAAACCTGATAAAACCTAAAAATACGACAAATACGCGAGAGTTCCAAAATTATTTCGTACAAAAAATTATCAATAAAACGTTTTTCAATAAAAATTTAAATGCATTTACTCCTATGTGAAAATTTTAATCTTGGAATAAAAATGAAAACTAGATGTACTAAAAATGAATTGGGCCTAGTATTGATCTAACAATGTATGCAAATGGGACTTGGTTTATTTAATGAGCTGAATTGAATTATCTGTTTCTTGGGGCTTAAGTGGATATGTTGGGCTATTATTTAAATGATTATGTCTAACTCCACTAAATTTAACGAATAAGGAACAGTTTTAAGTATATTGGGCATTTAAACTAGTTGGACTTGAGTTAAAAAATATATGGATTTGGGCCTCAAATACTTTGGAAGATGTCCATAACATGTGTACGGAATAAACTAAGATTTGTACCCCCTCTTTCCGTGTTTGTCTTCTGTATTTGTTCTTTCCCAAATAAACGTAAAGAACCCTAACACCCAAACCACTAGTACGTTCCAACGAAATCAAATCAATCGACCCCTAATATCCAAATACAACCGTACGCTTCACCTTCAATCTCTCATACGTTTTAGTCACTAGTACAACTAATCGAACAACACTCGTACGTTTCACTCGTACACGAATTGGAGGTTAAACGTATATCAATACGTACGTTTCAGCCCTAATTGACTCACCCGTGTGCTCAACCTTGTGAAAAAACGGTTATTCTCCTGATGAAGATTCAGGCGAGTTTTATGAAGATTCCGGTGACGAATTCCGATGAAAAACACTTTACATCGCTGAATTTTCAGAAATCATAAAATCGCCAATAATGAACTCAAAAACATGAAATCGTAATCTGGACAGTTTTAGCTTGAATTAATGATTGACGAAGCTTCAGTTGATGATTAGGAACCTGTAGCAACTTTCAATTCGATCTAAAAACAACTGAATCAGATTATTGCTTTACAAGTCAACAAAAGTCAAAGTTTGAAGAACAGAGGTTTAATCACGAATCAAGCATGAACTCAGCTATTGGATCGATGAAGTCTAGCTCCTCCCGGGTGTGAGTGAACTCCCCTCTACTTCCAGGCAATAGGACTAAACCCGAAGTATCTTCTCTTCTCCGGTTCTAGTTCTAGTTTATATTCTCTTCTCTCCGCCCGCTTTATCGGTCGTGCTCTTTTGAAGCACTCCCTTGCTTTATCGGTCGTGCTTTGAAAGCACTAACTCGGTATCAACAACTGTCGCAACGGTCCTGTAACTGTGGAAAAGGCGCTCTGATACCACATGTAGAGTATGATTTCTGCTCTAATTCATGTTTGTGATTATGTATGTGATCGTGTATGTGTGCAGTGTGTATGTATATGTATATGAATCAGTAAGTAAAACAGTGTAGCAGTAAGTATGAAGATCTGAGTTCAATTAGTATAGATCACATTTAGTTACAATTGATAAAGTGAGGTGTGTACAATGTTGAGAGTATTTGCTTAAGTGTGTGAAAGTGAAGGTGTGAGGGTGAGGTGAATTGTCAAGGCTTAAACTCTAAATGTAGGGGAATGATGACTATTTATACTTCATAGTCACCATATAATGGAAGGGATTACATATGCACAAATTGCATCTATTATTTAGTCCTAACAGTTGCTTTCCCTAATGTTTCAGAGGGAACTTCCGTACGTCGATTCTTTCTTGGCGCCCAAGTTATTTCTTGTTCTTGAGATATCGTAATGACATTTATCTTGCTCAGAAATTGAAAACTCATTGGACTAGACAAGACTCTCATTGGACTAACATTATAACATCATCCTTGATTACAACTTTATTTATTTCTGCGTATCAACCATGTAAAACACGATTAACACTTAGCTATTGCAATACTATGATAACTTCCGTATGACTATAATGTTTAGGTATTTATTTAGGGAGAGTATGTGTGTAGAAATAAGAAACGAAAACGGAAGAGTGTGTGCAAAGAGAAATCTCTCTCTGAAGTGTGTGTTGAAGTGTGTGTTTTGAAATAAAACAATCACTCCTATTTATAGCAAGAGTGAGTCGCCATTTTGGGGTCTGGGTCGCGAGTTTTGAGGCTCGGGTCGCCAGTTGCTAACCACGGGTGGCCATTTTTGAGTCCAGGTCTCCATTTTTTAACCCTGGGTCGCCATTTCCTAACCCTAAGTCGCCAGTTTGAGGCCCTGGGTCGCCAGTTGATTAACGGGTCACCAGTTTTAGTAACCGGTAGCCAGTTGGGTAACTGGTTCTCTCCAATTTGAAGTCTTAGACATTTGATAGTCTTTGCGGATGTTTCTTGATAGCTGCTGCAGTCTTTGTTTAAGCTTTGGCACTTCTGAGCAGCACATATTTAGAAAAGATGTCTTCTTGAGGATCTTTAATCTTTATCATAAGTGTACACAAGTCCCTAAGTCAGTCTCTGAAGTTCCTTGTGGGACAGGAGGTTGGGAAAGATTATAGTTTAGTGTGTTTTAGTGCAATAAGTCTTGAACCGAATGAAGTCAGGATCTAGGTCATGGATAGATCTTCATGGACGAGCTTCAAGTAAGTGCCGGTACGTCTGCTAGTCTTCTTGATCTCTCAAAGTAGTGCTTTAGAGGAATTTCTGAAATTAGGGTTTGTAGAAACCCTAATTTGTACTTCGCCTTATATCTTTAGTTATGCTTGTGGATTCCTGACTCTGAGAGTTCTCCATGAATATTATGTATCTTAGAATACATGTCTCAAGGCTAAGTAGGTAGAATACACTTTTTGGATAGAAAAAGTTTTAAAAACCTTGTTAAAAACCCTGTTTTGGTCAACTTTTGCGTTTAAGCAATTTTACTCCTTAATAATATATTTTGCATGATTTTGTACATTTAAAGCTCTTCTCGTTATTATTAAAGCTAAAATATGGGTGATATTACTAATAAAAACATGATCATTTGAGCGATATCAAATATCTCACACTTAGGGTTTTGCTTGTCCTCAAACAAATGCTAAAGCTATAAATTCTTTCAAGCAATATATTAAAGTAAAAATCCACTTTCGAGGTTTATTAAGTGATAGCTTTATTTTAAAATCAAATATACTATACGAAGCACGAGAATAATTCTATAGGTATTACTCTCAATTCTCTAAATGTGGAATATACACGAGTAGACTTCATCTCTTTCGTGGCACTCAATTCACACAAGTGTATCGGGTTCCCTAATCTATTGTATGTCGCTCAGAAGCTAGTCATACTGTATCTCTCGTCATAGGCTTGGTCAGATTGATCACACCCCAAGTATTTTAAAGATAAGAACGACACTATCAAAAGATATCTTTTTTCGGGTTGTAACGTTAGGCGAAAGGATAAGGGATCTAGGTTTTATTAAAGGCTTTTTATTAGTGGTTTTTTGAATTTCTTCGCGTTTCTTCGAGATTTCTCGCATTGCCTTTTATACTTCCATCTTTGGTATATATATATATATATATATATATATATATATATATATATATATATATATATATATATATATATATATATATATATATATATATATATATACTAGGAGATTTTATAGCCGTGCATATGCACGGCCCAACAGTAATTGACGACAAGGAACGGTATTTGAAAAACGTGTAAATATGATACCATTAGTTAACAATTTATACAGTAATTCAAGTTCGGTCAGCACGAATAAGTGTTAGTAGGTCAGCTCAAACCCATATTTACCAGCAATTATCATACTTTGTATCCTAAACTGATTTTGACCCCTAACCAAACTGCTCAGCACGCCCATTTTACCACTACTAATTCAGAGTTCGGGTCCCATGTCCCTACTGGGAAGTAAAATTGAGGTCAGCAAAACACAAAAATGTGAAATGGGCTAAGCTACACTTGATTCGGAGGGGACTTCGGGTGAGACACAAATATAAAGTGAATGTAAATGGTGTATAAAAATAGCATCTAAACTTTGTTACTTGTTTCATCTTGCATACGCAATCCAATTGTTGGTGTCAGATTCATAAACACCGCAGCAATTTACCGACAACTCTAGTTGTAAGCTATTTTAGAGCAAGATCGATGAAGAGGTAGCACTGTAAAATAAGAATAAACAAAAAAACAAATATGGATTTATATAACTTGATCTGAGTAAATGCATTTATATATCTTGAAAACCAAAGATGGATCACATTACACCCCGAAAATGGAGGCCATAACTAACCTTCCGTACGATTCAAATTTGATAAATACATCAGCAGTAGGATGTATGATGTGTTGAAAAGGTGCTTCAACACCACAAAAATCAACTTAGGATCTTATAACTACAAAGAAAATAGTTTATGATCATGGGAAGTCAACACTATAACTCTATAAGCCTATAATACCTATAACATTATGTTGGATAAACTGGCATGGGAATCTCTTCTTGGCAAAAAAAAATAAAAAATAAAAAAATCTGAAATCCCTCAGCACTAGGGGTAACGATTGCAGCAACTAAAGGTTTTACCCTCCCTATATGACTTAACCTTTGCTTCAAAGTTGGTGGTCGAAATTTGAATCATTACAAACATAAAACTGACATTATTAAGTTCAAAGAATAGCTAGCATCAATCCTAATCCTTTAAAAAACATAGATTGGTCCAAAGAATAGCTAGCATCACAAACACGAAGAGAGTAACCCCAAAAGTGACACTCCAAATTCATTGTGGAAAAGGAAGAATCTTCACCTCAAAAACATAAACTGTGACAACTATCACCAATCACCAGTAACAACAAAAGAACATCAATAATATACATTAAAGATACAATGATTAAGCATTTATACATGTATCTATCAACTTTATAATTGCAAAAATTTGGAATGTTTGCACCTCTGCCATCAACTAAAAGAAACATGTGTAAAGTTTGAGGATTTGCTTGAAAAGAAACTGTAAATTCATAAAATATGTGTACCTTTTTTTATTATTTTCTTCAGGATAAGTACTGGGCTAGCTTATCATCATATTGTAGAATACCAAGATTACACATTGCATTATCATGATTCCATTTAATATTATCAGGTCGTGTTACTTATCTTGTTTTGTAACTACAAATCTACCAATTTGCATTTCCTTTATGGCTTAAATATGAGTCCTCATTAGCACAACTAATTGCCAAAATTTATAATGAAGTAATTACCTGGGATACATGAAATCTTTGTCAAACAGCATACAAATGTTTGTTATATGTATTAACCTTAGCTGTATGCAACAAGCCTTACAGTGAACCTTTCCAAACTCTCGCCATTTGGTGATCGCCTTCAACGTCAAATATGAAAATATGTTTTCTAATAGCATCGAGTCATTTTCTAATATGTAAATTTCAAGCTAAAAAGGTCACTAACCTAAATAAGGCATTTAAACTCCAACTTAATAAGTACACATAACAGTCATAACTTAATAGATAATTGCAATCTCTAGTTGAATCAAAATTGACTCTAATCATACACATAGAATACATACAAACATATAGACAATAACAAAGATGCGATTTAAATAAGAATATATTATAGTAATATATCAAAACTGACTTACGTGGAGGATCTAATCGATTCAGATTCCCTTTCAGTTTCTTAAAGGACAATACTTCAAAGTTGGGTTCTTATCACCACGAGAAGTCCCAGTTTGCTTGTAGATAATCAAAACTATAACAATCAATACATCTGAAACTCAACAACTAAAAAGAAACAATAAGAAATCAAATCATATAATTTTCAGTTAAAGAAAAATACCTGTAATTGTTTCCTGAAACTCAACAACTATAAAGAAACAATAAGAAATCGAATCATATAATATTCAATTGAAGGAAAATACCTATAATTGTTTCCTGAAACTCAACAACTAAAAATAGACAATAAGGAATCGAATCATATAATTCAATTTAAGGAAAATACCTGTTTGTATGTTTGGTGGAGAAATAATGGAGCTTTGGGAGTGAGATATGAATTGAACACGGTGATGTGTAAAACAATCAATTGACGAACAATACGTGTCATTGATCAGCGGTGTCATCAAGCAGGTGGTGTCAATTGGTGAGGTTAATACAGTGTCGGTGCAAGCAGCTGTTGTCGCCCTGCTTCGATTGATAAGAAAACATAATACGGAGTAAAAGAGTAAAGCCGAGAAAAATCAGCTAGCGTTGACACGTGTCATTCAATACATCTGCTACAGTAAAAAATGTATCTTCTTCTTATACAATATACTAGTAAACCTTATGGCTGTGCATACGCACAGCCCAGTATCGATAATTCAATATACCATCGATAATGCCTCAAATTGTGTGTCATGCCTTAAGACTTGAAAGTTTGTGACGTACATATACCTAGCATAGCCTGTGCAATATAATTATGTTTTCAAGTTCGGTACATCATAGTCGAATGCTAATTGGAATAGTTAATCCCAGCTCGAATGAAGTTCACAAATGGATCACACAAAAGCTGAAAACCAAAAAATTTCAGAACAAGAGGCATATGAAAAGCAAGTCATTCGAGAAACATATTAAGAAAAGTCATCAATAAAATAACACGTGACAAACTTAATTAAGGTGAGTGCAACTCTAAAAGTATACCAGATGATTGAAGACGATTAAAGCCTGACAATTGAAGAAGATTAAAGCCTGATGTTTGGTCTTATGTCTACCAACCAGTAGAGTAGGAACAACAAATATCCAGCTATTCTGTAGTAATAAATTACAGAAAGTAAGTAGGAGATGGCGAAAATGTAAGTACGTTAACAATGGTTGACGACGAATTTATGCATTGATGAACCTACAATCAAACTGAGAAATATGAATACATAATGAAGATGATTTCAAGAAAACCTTATGAACAATGTCTAGTTTGTTTCGGCTGGATATTATATTCTTGATCATTCTAATTGATTCCGCGTCGAAAATAGTATCATGTATACTGTTTATATGTATTAAATGGTACTACGAAATACATAAACTGTAATATATGGTTTGAAAGAAAAAAGGTTGTCCTCCCAAAATCTAATACAAGTGTTGTCACTAATGTAGTTGTAGTTGTAATTGAAAACATAAATTCAACAAAAGTTAGCTCATACTATGCTACCAGTGCACATGTATCTACACGAACTATTTTCCAACATAAAGGAAAAACTTGATAGTAACCCACCATAAATTAAGAATGATAAGTGCATTTTTATATAAATGACGAATGGTTATAATAATCTAACATTGTAACCCCCTAAGACCATGAAAGGACAATTATGTATTATGGTTCACTAGGGATGTGTTTGGACAAAAGTAGCTGGAGCTGGAGCTTATAGCTAGAGCTTATAGCTGGAGCTGGAGCTTATTTTTGAAGATGGTAGCTGGAACTTATTATTTTTTATAAATGTTTGGTAAACTAGCTGGAGCTTATTTTTCAGTTCATAAGCTCTACTTTTTTTCATAAGCTACTACAAGTAGCTTATTTTTTTCAGAGCTTATGATTTTCATAAGCTCTGCTTTTTTTGTCTACCAAACGAAGCTTATGATTTGAAGCTTATTAAAATCATAAGTTCAAGCTCTCATAAGCTTCCATAAGCTCCAATAAGCTATGCGCCAAACACACCCTAAATAAATTTTGGGTGGGCCTTTCTAATGTGGTGGTTCTTTTTATTTTTTTGAACAAATCATAAAAACTCCTTTGTGATCTTTAGCGGGAGTGATACTTCACTAAATAAATCCGATTTGGATTTATCAAAAAAACTTTCGGAGAACGCGGGGTGCTATTTCCTTGACTCATTTTTGAAATTTTTGTAGATTATAAGATTTGAAAGGTTTTAAAGCTTAATGTGTTCTCTAAATGAGTCATCAACACTTGGGTAAGTGTTGGAAAAAAGTTTAATGTGGGAATTTTCTTAGTGGTGAATCCTAGTAGATCTCAAGATCACTTAGTTGCACCTATACCACGTATGGTACTTATTTTCAATACCGAATATGCATACATCGAACATCTTCTAATTTAAGATACAATATCAACCCACTCTTTTTAGAATGAAGCATTTTGTTGAGTAACATGCTTTTTAATCTTGGAATACCTCACTTTTCAGTAGGGGTCGTGTGCTTAGTCGCGTGAATACTTCTCTTAAGATCTTATTCTGTATCTCGTAAAGTTCCTAGGTGGCAGTCATATAGACACATCCACCGAGGCAGTCATTTAGACACATGAGGCGGTCATTTAGACAAAACCCCTGAGGCAGTCTTTTAGACACATCCTCTTATTATTATGTTTTTGTTAAATATTTGATATAAAGCAAAAGTTTCTTACTCTTTTTGTTTCGAAAAGTGGCAAAACTTTAAAATATTTTTGAAAATTTTCCTCAAAAACATTGGGTTTTGGATAAAAGGTTTTTATTTATGGTATTACTCTATCCCGCACTTAGAGGAACATTGTCCCTAATATTCTTTTCACACATTTAACTTTTAGTTTTGTATGGGGTTCTAATCCCACACTTAGTACTTTTAAGTATCATCAAATAAAAATCTTTCATTTATTCTTCGATCTCACACACATTTATTGAAAGCGGTAAATTACTCTAGAAAGCATTTAAAAATATTTAGGCATGTAATACTGAATAGTCAAAGTAGAACTATTCCTATGGTAGATGATAGCTTTGGTATGGTGCTCCGTAACAGGCATATGAGAATGTGGATTAAGCTGGGTTTCTTTGATATTGTTTGTACTGAGGTCTAACCCTAAATTCTTGGTTGTTAAACAAAGCACTCATACCGATACTTGGGGTTCTTTTGGAAAATATGTTTTCAACATTGTTATGAGAGAAATATGTTTGAGTAGTATTGAGGATATTACCCGGGGTTTGAGCAGCAGTTGGATGTCCAAAATTATCGTGAGGAATATTTTAGAATGTTTTATGTTGAAAGATAGTAGGGTTGAGCATTCGTGTGAATACAACTCTTTGAGGAGTTGGGGAGGCTTGAGATTGAAAACCTCTTCCTGTCATGTTTAAAGGGCCTGGGGGATTTTGGTATGTAAAATGCGACTACATGTCTTCATTTCTTGACGTATCCATTGGAACAAGAGTAAATGGACAGGGATTAGGACGGTCGAGTTCCTGACCGTCATATAGATTATTCATGAACTGGTATGTTTCCATCATTCCTTCGACCATGCAATAATGCATTTCCTGTGAAAGGATCTCCGTAAGCGTAGTTTATTGTATTTTTCCTTTGTCCCTTTTGTTTCTTACTTCCTTGTTCTTGAGTCTTGTTCGTTTGCTCATTCTTACTATATTCATTACTATATTCATTATCGCTTTCATCACTTTTTATATCTTACCCGCTAATTCCTCTTCTTCTTCCTTGTTCTCGCTGTCTTGTCTCATTGCACTTTCGTTTCTTTCCCTAATGTTTCAGCGAGAACTTCCATCTTGATCTAGGGATATCGTAATGACTTTTATAATGCCCAGATATCGAAAACTCATTAGACTAGACGGGCTCTCTTTTCAAGGTTAAATGAGGAAATGAAACCTTCATTTAAGGTCTTCATTATCCTAGTTAGCCTTGTTGTTAGTGGCACCCGTATACACAAAACCTTTTGCTTGGTGTATTATTATTTCTGCATAGATGATGCCACATAGTAGGCTACTTGTACATTCGTGTTTTCTTTCATAGCCTTTAGTATCACTATGTCCGGGATGGTGATAACACTATGGCTGGATTCTTTTTGGTTATTGGTGAGAATGGTAATTAGTTTGTGAAGAATTTGCATGGAAGGTTTTATGAATTTGGTTGAGGTGATGCAGTTTCTTGTGAAAGTTTCAGTAGCATGCTGAATCCATGCTTTTTATCGCCATGTTGATGATTGGCTAACTCTCCATTTATCTTTTTGATGAACAATTGATGTAGAATGATTTCATTCAAATATTAATGCGATTCATGATTTGTAAGGATAAAGTCGTTTGATTTATGAATTATTGAATCAGTCAAGTTATTGCTTAATGCAAATTTATCATCTTTGATTATTGTAAGACATATTACTGCGAGTTAACGATTTCTTCCAAGTTCACATAGTGTGTAACACCCCGTTTTCCCCGTATATGATTATAGGTGTATCGAGTAGGTATATACATGTTACATGTATGTAAATAGAGAACGCGGGTCATCGAAGGATTTGTTTAAGCGTTTTAATGGATTTTTATGCGAATGTTTGTAGCTTGGATAAAAGGCACCAGACCACGGCCAAGGTCGCGGCGCGACAAGGCTCGTCGCGGCGCGGTATTTCACTGGTTTCAATTTCAGGAGGCTTGACTGTAACGACCCGTCCTAATCCACATGGACGAAGTCATCAACATCTGGTCCCATTGCGAGGTACTGTCCTAAGTATGCCATGAAGGACTCCAAGTAATGTCTTTAAAATGAGCAAATGCACAGCGGAAGACTTAATTCGTACCTGAGAATAAACATGCTTAAAAGTGTCAACCAAAAGGTTGGTGAGTTCATAGGTTTATCATAACAATCATTTCAATATTTTAATAGACCACAAGATTTCATCATCATAAACATAATACACTCGCAAGTGTATGTAAAGCATTCTAAGTAGTTGAGCACCTGGTAACCATACTTAACATTTAATCACGTCGCATATTCCCTTTATTATGAAATCTCACTACACCGTACCAAGTGTAGTCACCGAAACGAAGTACTGTGCAACCGTTGAATACTGGTCGTCCAGTCCGGTTGGGGTTGTCAGGCCCGATAGATCTATCAACAGGATTCGCGTTTACAATACCCATGTAAATAGCAGTTACCAAGCTACAGGGAAGTATGCCAGTGGTACAACTCAACGTAGAATGTATTTTTAAGTACTTGTGTCTATTTCGTAAACATTTATAAAAGCAGCGCATGTATTCTCAGCCCAAAAATATATATTGCAAAAGTAATTAAAAAGGGAGCAAATGAAACTCACCATACTGTATTTTGTAGTAAAAATACATATAACGACATTAAACAAGCGTAGAGTTGGTCTCGGATTCACGAACCTATATCATTTATATATATATATTAACACGTAAAATGGTAATCGAACGAATTTATATATTATTAGAGATTTAATTGTTATTTTAATTTGGTTTTTCATTAATAACCTTATTAATTATACTTATCAATATTTATTATTAATATAGTTATGTTATATGTAGTAAATATAGTTTTATATAACTGATAGTTATTTGATAAAATAATATTGATAATAATAATAATAAATAAAAGTTGTCTTATTTTACAATAGTAATAATAATAATAGTTATTATGATAATAATATTGATAATAATATTAATGTCAAAATAATAATAATGATAGTAATAATAATATTTTTTGATAAAGATGATAATTTCTCTAATAATGATAATAATAATAGTAAAAAAAAATGATACTTTTAATATAAATAATAGTTTTTAATAAAAATGATACTAATAATAATATTAATGGTATTATTAATAATAATTTTAATAATAATAGTAATAACAATAACAATAATAATAATAATAATAATAATAATAATAATAATAATAAATAGATAAATAATACCTTAAGGAAGTAGCCCTAAATATAATGCCCAAGTCCGGGTTTCAACCCGCGACGTCCCGCTAACCCGATAAAACCACAACCACTCCTCTATTTCGTATTTTCTGATAATAACCATACTTAAATTTATTTATCACCCGTTTTCTTTTCTTTATAGCTTATCATCATTTTTTTTTATATCATGTATCAATCTTAAACCCTAATTATAACATCATCTTCTATATCATTATCATTATTAGATCATTATTGTTTTAAAATATCAATTAACATCTTCATGATCATCACTATAATCATTTTAATCACCATCATTAATCGTTCGTCCACCATCATCATGGCAATATCATCACCATTTATCATCTTCCCGATATCATCATCACTATTACTACATCATTATCGAGTATGTATCATTTGTATCATAATCATCATCATTATCAAACTAGCTGAGTTTCGGTCAATTAATAGCAACGGATATATGGCAAAAAAACAAGTCGGATCCCAGTCCAACCAAAACAACATAAACATAGCCCAACCAAAAATTACCCATGGCAAAAATAATCACGGCCCAATATAGCGTGACAAGCTCACGGCCCAACAACAAAAATGTTTTAGGCCCGTTTCTTTGATATGCGAATTATATGGGGTAATATTTCGGTACAAGAAAAAAATATAATAAGCCTCCATGTTGCTGTACAGCTCATTGATCACTAAACTCATATTGGTCTTTACTTACACTCCACCATTTAATATTTATAAAATGCAACCCACTTCAATATAAACAAACGAGTAGCAGTGATGTCACAACATTAGCGACCGTAGCTTTGGTTTGGGGCTGAGGCTATCGGAGCACAATAGTAACAGTTTAGGTGAGGGTTGTTTAAAGTTGGTGATAGTTACAAGGTGGTGGTAACTCCGGTGATGGGTTGTAGAGGTGGCGGGTGGTGATGGAAAAGTGGCCGGTGACTAGTGATTCACAAACGAAACAAGGAAACGGTTATGGTGGTTGATGATGGTTACGTGTTGAACGATGGTGGAAGGAGAATTAGAAACAGAAACATGTATTAGCAGAAAGTAACCACGATGATGGTTACGTTTTTTTTTTTGAAACATACACGAGAAATACAACAGGTTGTAGTGGTGTTTGATGGGTTTTGATGTTAGATTATGAACGTGAAACGATGGTGTGTTCGAAATAATAGAAAAGAAGAAAAACAGGAATTAGCAGCGAGTAGGATAGTAGCAAAGATGGTTTCATTGTGGTTTTGAGTTTAGTTGTAACCGAGAATATACACAGCAGTAGCAAAACAAACAAACAGTAGCTGCAATTGATGCAGTTTCAATGGAGTTTGGAGTCGAAAGAAGTCGAGCAGTAGGTAGAATTTAGCAGCCGTTTGAGCTGGATCCACAAGCTAGCTGCAGTAGAAAACAGAAACAATAATGATGTTCGAATAAGTTGGTGATTGGAAGTGACAAGAAGTGGGTTTTGTCTTCTTGGTCAAATGAATAAGTTGGTGATTGTGGTTGTGGTAAATCAAATAATAGCAGTAGGAGTTTAGAGTTGGTCGTTGATTGTGTTTGTTTGGTTTTATGGTGGTGGGTTGGTGGTTTAATGGTGTATGGAAGCTCGATGGTGACGTGGCTTGTGATTGATGTTGGCAGGAGGAATATGAAATAAACAAGTGATGATTAAAGAAAATTGAGTGAAAAATGTATGTATCAATCGATATCTATATATAGAAAGAGGGTTTCATAAATATATATCTATATATCTGAT
The DNA here is from genome assembly GCF_046630445.1 of Rutidosis leptorrhynchoides. Taxonomy (NCBI): domain Eukaryota; kingdom Viridiplantae; phylum Streptophyta; class Magnoliopsida; order Asterales; family Asteraceae; genus Rutidosis; species Rutidosis leptorrhynchoides. The sequence continues at coordinate 470,047,423 of NC_092333.1, forward strand.
AAGGCTAAAAAGGAACATATATTTCATAGCAATATCCCTCCTAAATAATAGGTTTTCATATGTAATTGTATTATATTTTCATTGTAATTGTTTAAATAAATAAGTGCGAAGACAAAAGGCGAAAATGAAGATTTGAAGACACAAACGTCCAAAAAGCTCAAATGTTCAAGATACAATTCAAAAGGTTCAATTTATTGATGAAAAACGTCTAAAAATGACAAGAGTACAAGTTACAAAACGCAAAGTACAAGATATTAAATTGTACGCAAGGACGTTCGAAAATCCGGAACCGGGACATGAGTCAACTATCAACGCCCGACGCAACGGACCAAAAATTACAAGTCAACTATGCACAAGAATATAATATAATATTTAAATAATTATATAAATTATTTATATATTATATATATTTAAAAATTATGTCGACAAGCTATGAGACAAATGATCCTGAGCTGGATTTTCAAACTCCGCGACTCGCGGAGTTTGAAGGCTAAAAACTCCACGACTCGCGGAGCTGTCAGAAATCAAAATTCCTATAAAAGGTCACGAATTCTGCGAGTAATATATACATAATAATAATAATACTCCCTAGTATAATATAAATAAATATATATATGTATATATAGTATAGATTAGTGTTATATTAGATTAGTTTGGGTTATGTAAAAGTTATTTTTACGGGTTTTTAAAGTCGGAGCTCTGTCCGTGTAACACTACGCGATAAATAATCAATGTAAGCTATGTTCTCCTTTTTAAATTAATGTCTCGTACTTAAGTTATTATTATGCTTATTTGAGCCAAAGTAATCATGATGTTGGACTAAATATTAAAGACGGGGTAATTGGGTTTTGTACCATAATTGGGGTTTGGACAAAAGAACGACACTTGTGGAAATTAGACTATGAGCTATTAATGGGCTTTATATTAAATTAACGATACCTCGTTAACTTAATATAAAGGTTATGATTTGAAGTATCTATATATAACCACATACGCTTAATCGGACACGATGGGCGGGATATTTATAAGTACGAATTATTGTTCATTTGACCGGACACGGGGATGGATTAATAGTCAATGGACTCATTAAAACAGGGGTGGATTACATTCAAGGGTAATTGGTGTAATTGTTAACAAAGTATTAAAACCTTGGTTTACACACAGTCGATAACCTTGTGTATTCATTAAGCAAAGTATTATGACCTTGTTACAGTTCGAATCCCCAGTTAGTTGGAATATTTGACTTCGGGTATAAGGTTAAATTTGCCGAGCAGTTTATAATTATGACCGATGAACTATTATGGACAAAAACCAGATAGGTTTCAAATACATCCAGGACAAAGGACAATTAGCCCAGGACAATAGATTAAAATCAAAACGTCAAACATCATGGTTACGGAAGTTTAAATAAGCATAATATATTTTATTTCATTTTCCTCGTACTTTTATTTATTGTCATTTTAATTATTGTTATTTATTTTACATTGTTATTTAAATATCGTCATTTACTATACGCTTCGTTTAAAATATAAATCGACAAACCGGTCATTAAACGGTAAACCCCCTTTTATATATTATTATATATAATTATATATATTTTGTACAAATATAGTTGTTTAAAAATATAGTGTGCAATAAGCCCGCTCCCTGTAGAACGAACCGGACTTACTAAAAACTATACTACTCTACGATTAGGTACACTGCCTATAGTGTTGTAGCAAGGTTTAGGTATATCCCATTTGTAAATAAATAATATCTTGTTTAAAATTGTATCGTATTTAATAGTGTTTTCGTTGTAAACTTCAATAGTATTTTATACCCCTTAGCTTTGACATCAAGTTTTTGGCGCCGCTGCCGGGGAAGTCGGCAAAACTCTATATTTTTAATTTATTTTTGTATAAATATATATATTTTTAGAAAAACAATATAAAACTTAAGATAAAAAAAACAAAAAAAAAAAAAAAAAAAAAAAAAACGTCGAATTTCAAACTGTACCAGAGTTGAATTCTGGAACCCCGCTACTCGCGGGGTTTGCAGCTTCGGGAACCGCGACTCGCGGAGCCGTCTGACACGAACCTGGTCCAGCAATTAATACGATTTAGGTTTTAATTATTTATTATTATTATTATTAAACCTAATTAGGTTTTATATATAATATTATTTAGTTTAAGTTTTTAATTAATTTGTAATATTAAGTTTTAATTAGTTTTATTTATATATAAAAATTAATACTATTATAAAAAAAAAATATTTTTATAAAAATTGTATTTTTTACAACTTTTTGTATATTTTTATATTTTGTCCCTTTTTATTTGTTTTTAGCGTAATATTTGTATGTTTTTCGCTCGTATTTAGTTTTAAGACATAGTTTTTGCCGTAGCTTATTTTTATTTCTAGATTTTTAGGCTTTGCCGTAAAATCCCTTAAGTGCTTTTTCTTTAGACTAAGATTTAGGTGCTTTAGAATTTTGCGACGCCATTTTTCGCTTTAGTTTTAAATAGATTTTAGTGCCTTTAAGTAATTGCCGTTTTCTGAATAAAATTGCATTTACCTTTAGACCTTTAGGCGCAACTTTTTAGATATAATTTTTAGACTTTTAAGTTACGACGCGCTATTTTATTATTTTTATTTTTCGACGTTTTTTGACGCGCATTCTTTTTCTTTCTTATTGCTCGACGCTCTAGTTTTTAGGACTTAGAATTTTCTCTATTTCTTATCTAATATCTCAAACGGAAAGAAAAATTATTTAAGCGGTTAAATTAATGGACGTTGACATTTTTCTGCTTCGTAGTAATAGTTGGATTTGTTAGTGGCTGAGTTGTGGCTTTTCCGATTTAAAGGTGCCTGGCTCCCTGCTACATCTTTTGGCTATTCGAAACGTGGGCAAAAGCAGAAAAGTCTATTAATTGGACAACTTATATAAGTTTTTCTATTTTTATAACTAATAGGATAATTAGTAAATGCACCACATTGTAGCTAAAATTTGGCCATCGCAATAAAATGGAAAATTTTGAAAACAAGGCTATGGAAACTCTTTTTGATATCCAAAATCAATTAAATCAATACTCTCAAACGGGTGTTGATGATAATTCGTTCGGTCAATCTTGGATCACGAATGACGAAACAATAACTGGTTGTGAAATCTGTGGAGATTATCACTCGACATGGGAATGTTATTATTATGTTCCTATGGAAAATTACGCACCCATGGAACCTGAATGGAATGATTATGAGGAATACAATTCAAATTGGGATTATTCCCAAGAATATTTCCAAACTCAACAACCAGTAGACGAAGAAAATTACGTGTCTGAAAATTTATTAGACAATATGAAAATCAAACTCGAAGAACTCAATGCTCAAAATGAACAAATGAGAGAGTTTGTAAACCGGCAAGCTGAAACTCTATCAGACTACACACCTACTGATCTGAGGAGTATTGTGCAAGAAAATCTCATATCATCGAATTTTGATGAATTCGAGAGCTCCAAAATCACCAACTATCCCGATGATACTTTTTATTCAGTCTTACCAATTTCACAACATAATGACACATTAGCCTCTACCGATGAAATCATCAATCCATCAATGGATGAAGAAGAAGTAAGGGTGACAAATTGGTACTCATGGGAAAACGATAACGTTGAAAATTATACCCCCGAGACCAAAATAGTGGGACCGATAAGTACCGTTAATGAAGAAGAATCTACTTCGATCCCGAAATTCACTATTCCACAACTTTCCAACCCAATATTCTCAATAGACGAGTCATCTACCAAAGATGAACTACGAGCTGTAATAGATAATGACACCTCGGATTTCACCCAATTGGGTAATAGAGGTGAAAACTTTGATCCCGAGAATAAACGGAAGGAAATGTTAGGAGTTGTCCACCCTATAGAAATATGTATGTCGGTGTATATCGATCCATTTGACCAAGAACCAGAAAAGAGACATATCCATTTACTAAAAGCTACACTTAAAAAAGAATTAAGTAGTGACGATCGGGTGGGTCTAAACTTTAAACCCATTGATATATTATACACCACCCGAGATGTAAATAACTGGCTCACTATTTTAATTCTTGGAACTTATTCTACCGACTTCACATGTCGTCAGCTAAGTGTGGGGAAGTCTAACCCCACTTAACGTTAAATTAGGGGTTCGGGTTAGTGCATAACTCGTTAATAAAATTGCATGATAATTTAGGGTAAAATACGTATATTCAAAGATTCGCAAACAGTTAAGAAAAGCAACCATTTTTGAAGAAAAACATGTGTGATAAAACAATAAAAGGAATGGACGATGAGGCGCGCCATCTATCTTTCGACGAGCTTTGTAATTACAAACTGGGTATTTTTAATTACTTTTCTACACTAATCACCCTCATGAATTTATAATTATAGTCTGATTTCATGCAAATGAGGGCATTGCATGATCTCAAGTGTGGGGAAGGGTTATAAATTCTCTCGGGTTTACACTTGGTTTATTTGCCAAATTTTGTGAAAATTTTTCAAAATTTTCAACTAAATGAAGTCAAAATCATGTTTATATATATTTATGAACGGTGAAAACTAGGTGTTAATACCGAAATTATCGTTACCTCGGAAAGGACATAAATTGAGAAACACCCTAAAACGATTGAATTCATTTAAATGGAATAAAGGAGAATAAAAAGGCAAAGAAAGAAACTAAGTGTGGGGAGAATGTACCAAGTTATTCAATAAAAAACTATCCATCACATGTTTCTATAAAGTTATTGCAGGTGCTTTTGTTTTGGACTAAATTAACTGTTTTACCCGATTTACTGTAATATATTTGAAAGAAAAGATGGATCTACACGATGAATCAATTCCATCATTAAAAGGAAGTAAAGTCTTCCGAAAAAGACACGCGCTTCTTGATTTAGGTCATGAAGTTGTCGTCCAGACCAGCTGTAGGTTGACGAAAAATCTAGAAAAGTCATCTCTAAAATCAGCAGGAAATCCACGGACCTCAGCATCAAACAGGGTCGCCAAGTGGTCAGATTTATCCTAACCATGAGAAGGATTTATCTCGTACAATGGGGGGGCACCGTGCAAATTAGCTTGATAAGACTAATGAATCAGATCCCCAGAAAGGATAATCTCCTTAAAGATCAAAAATCAGCTTTTAAGCCTGATATTACTCAATCCTTGAGATTGACCTTAAAGATTGAGAATTACAAACTCATGGAATTCAATGATATCTAAACTCGAGCTTGAACGAGAAAATATTTTGATCAAAAATAAAACCGATTTGTTTTCTGAAAACCCATTTTCAATGCGTTCATTACCTTTGAACGTAAAATCCTAGGAATTCACCTGGAATTCATTAGGTCACCTGAACCAAATCGGGTGTCAACCGTAAGAACGGTGGTTGCATAGCATGGTCGAAGACAGGACCTTGTGCCAGACCGAAAAATTATAAGGGTGAGCTTTACTATTGCTCCTACAAAGGATAGTAATTGCGTTCGACACGTTATAGACCATAATTAAAAGCATGTCAGGGGACATTGCCTTAACAGTTGCTTGTTCAACGCTTTCCTTTACAACCGGACGGTAGTTTACCGAAAGGTAATATACGGAGCAAGTATACTGGACGTGTTGCTTTCCTAATACAAGGTTAGCAAGTGGGTAACACAAAACCACAAGTGTTGAGCTAAAATTTTCAAATCTGAAACCCACACAACCCACAAAAATAATTTGCAAACACCGGTGAAGGGTTATTCCGGAAAACTTATCTAGGGTAAAAACTAGATTGAATTTTCAAAAGATCAAATGTTTTCATAAAGATCCAATTTCCTTACGGATCTAAATTTTCATAGTCATGTGGGACTGTAAACCGCCTTTCAAATGTGCACTTTGCTTTGGAAACCGAAAGTAAATCGGCAATTTGATTGCAAGTGTCGTTGACCTAAACCCGAGGCAACTGTGGATGACACACCCACCTTTAACCATGGTTCTATCGTTACTATCATTGTTTATACCACCATATCAAAATCACTGATGTACAAAGTGTGATGAATAAAAAAGTGATTCATGTATGTTTTTATTTCAAATTCTGTATTGCTTGAGGACAAGCAACGCTCAAGTGTGGGGATGTTTGATAAGGCTAAAAAGGAACATATATTTCATAGCAATATCCCTCCTAAATAATAGGTTTTCATATGTAATTGTATTATATTTTCATTGTAATTGTTTAAATAAATAAGTGCGAAGACAAAAGGCGAAAATGAAGATTTGAAGACACAAACGTCCAAAAAGCTCAAATGTTCAAGATACAATTCAAAAGGTTCAATTTATTGATGAAAAACGTCTAAAAATGACAAGAGTACAAGTTACAAAACGTAAAGTACAAGATATTAAATTGTACGCAAGGACGTTCGAAAATCCGGAACCGGGACATGAGTCAACTATCAACGCCCGACGCAACGGACCAAAAATTACAAGTCAACTATGCACAAGAATATAATATAATATTTAAATAATTATATAAATTATTTATATATTATATATATTTAAAAATTATGTCGACAAGCTATGAGACAAATGATCCTGAGCTGGATTTTCAAACTCCGCGACTCGCGGAGTTTGAAGGCTAAAAACTCCACGACTCGCGGAGCTGTCAGAAATCAAAATTCCTATAAAAGGTCACGAATTCTGCGAGTAATATATACATAATAATAATAATACTCCCTAGTATAATATAAATAAATATATATATGTATATATAGTATAGATTAGTGTTATATTAGATTAGTTTGGGTTATGTAAAAGTTATTTTTATGGGTTTTTAAAGTCGGAGCTCTGTCCGTGTAACACTACGCGATAAATAATCAATGTAAGCTATGTTCTCCTTTTTAAATTAATGTCTCGTACTTAAGTTATTATTATGCTTATTTGGGCCAAAGTAATCATGATGTTGGACTAAATATTAAAGACGGGGTAATTGGGTTTTGTACCATAATTGGGGTTTGGACAAAAGAACGACACTTGTGGAAATTAGACTATGAGCTATTAATGGGCTTTATATTAAATTAACGATACCTCGTTAATTTAATATAAAGGTTATGATTTGAAGTATCTATATATAACCACATACGCTTAATCGGACACGATGGGCGGGATATTTATAAGTACGAATTATTGTTCATTTGACCGGACACGGGGATGGATTAATAGTCAATGGACTCATTAAAACAGGGGTGGATTACATTCAAGGGTAATTGGTGTAATTGTTAACAAAGTATTAAAACCTTGGTTTACACACAGTCGATAACCTTGTGTATTCATTAAGCAAAGTATTATGACCTTGTTACAGTTCGAATCCCCAGTTAGTTGGAATATTTGACTTCGGGTATAAGGTTAAATTTGCCGAGCAGTTTATAATTATGACCGATGAACTATTATGGACAAAAACCAGATAGGTTTCAAATACATCCAGGACAAAGGACAATTAGCCCAGGACAATAGATTAAAATCAAAACGTCAAACATCATGGTTACGGAAGTTTAAATAAGCATAATATATTTTATTTCATTTTCCTCGTACTTTTATTTATTGTCATTTTAATTATTGTTATTTATTTTACATTGTTTTTTAAATATCGTCATTTACTATACGCTTCGTTTAAAATATAAATCGACAAACTGGTCATTAAACGGTAAACCCCCTTTTATATATTATTATATATAATTATATATATTTTGTACAAATATAGTTGTTTAAAAATATAGTGTGCAATAAGCCCGCTCCCTGTGGAACGAACCGGACTTACTAAAAACTATACTACTCTACGATTAGGTACACTGCCTATAGTGTTGTAGCAAGGTTTAGGTATATCCCATTTGTAAATAAATAATATCTTGTTTAAAATTGTATCGTATTTAATAGTGTTTTCGTTGTAAACTTCAATAGTATTTTATACCCCTTAGCTTTGACATCAATATCTATATATAATAATAAAATATCTTGACACATTAGAATCAAAAGGAAACAGTATGAATTCAGAATCGTGCAATATGAATAATATAGCCAATCAAACACAGTAAATCCAATCCAATTAAACACAGTATTTCAAAGAGTAATATAATTATTTAATAAAACGTACGATAAACTAGTAGCCATGAATTATTAATTTGGATTTCCTTCCCGGACTGGATTTCGTGTTCCTTTGTTAGTCAATGGCGGATAAAAGCACATCGAAAAATATATTTATTTATTTTAGTCATTAAGTGTGTAAAAAAAAATGTGATTAAAAAGGTTCGTCATTATTTGTTTTAATATACTCGCGAGCTAGCATCTTACTTGTCTAATATCAATCGAAAAGACTAATGGCTTTTACAATCATTCAATATTTATATTCTATGTATTATATATATATATATATATATATATATATATATATATATATATATATATATATATATATATAGATTTATTTTAATAATAGATTTTATTATCTTATATTATTTTATCTTTACAACATTTATTTCTAATAACTAAATAATAAAATTTTATATTTCGAATTATTATATATATATATATATATATATCTATTTACAATTAATTGTTCGTGAATCGTCGAGAACAGTTGAAGGTCAATTGAATATATGAAACAGTTCAAGATTTTTGAGACTCAACCTAACAGACTTTGCTTATCGTGTTGAAAATACAATATCGTATCGAGAGTTTGGTTCAAAATTAGTCAAAATTTTCCGGGTCGTGACAGTACCTACCCGTTAAAGAAATTTCGTCCCGAAATTTGAGTGAGGTCGTCATGGCTAACAATAAAAAATGTTTTTATGACGAATATGAGTTGATAAATAGAGTTTTATCATTATTGATTAATATAGATAAAACAATTCGATCATGTGAAGTGTACGAGTGAAGCTATCACAAGAGAGTGAAAAGTTTCATTTTGTCTTTATTGACGTAGTCATGGTGGATTTCCGGAATTCAAGGAATTTAAGGAAAATCTTCTAATCAGAAAGAAAATGTATAACACGATTTATTAGCAACTGTTAGAAGCGGAAAAACATAAATATCAAAGGAAATATTTCCGTGATATCCTTAGAGCTTAAGTAGAACGAAAGAGTCATGTAACATGGCACATGATGAGGGTATGATCTGTGAATTATCATCACGTTCCATTAGAAACTCAGCATGACTTACTGTAATATAATCACGTTGGCCAAGTGTCATTATATTATACTAACTCATGCTTCAATTCCCATCACTTCTCCACAATTCATTCATAATTCATACTTAGATTTTACAGAAGTTTCCAAAATAATGGAATACAGAAAACACGAAGAGGTAGATAATTTCAGACAAGAATATTTATGAAAATATCCTCAGAAATATCGAAGATATTTTTATGATGATATTTTGGAATTTCTAAGTTTGAAGGTTGATGAAGAAAGATTTCCCGCAAGATTTTAATATGACTTCGGAACAAGATATCCTCTAAAGATTTCATCGGATACAGAATTACCTGAATTCTTTGAAGTCAAACTTATTCTTTGTGATTTGTCCACGGCTTCCTTCATATTTTTGCATAATTCGCTTTTCGGTACCAAATTTTCTATCGAACTTTCCCAACACTCCATTCCTTATCACCAACTCTTGGCCATTTAGACCATCTACAACATGCTGCTTCGTTAGCATTTTCAGGAGAATTGTGTTTTTAGATGATTAAACGCTGATGGTAATATCGTGGAATATAAAAGGTTCTCTGGTAACAATAAATGAGCACGCAGATATATCAAGGTTATAATAAGGTTGTTTCGGATGAAAAGTCGGAGTTGACTTGCTGGAGCTGTGACAAAATTGGCTATTTTGAAAAAGAACTGCAAAGTTATTTTGGGTAATAATAACACTAAAGGAATTAGCACAACTACGTGTTAAATGTTTAATCAGTTCCGAGTATTTTCAGGTGCATAACTATATGCATCAATCTTTTCCTTTCGTAGATGAAGTGTGGTTGGTTCATCCTCTCGATTGAGGTGTTTTCAAGAATTATGAAAGGTTTGAACGCAGAATGCAATCGTCAAGATACAAATGAGGTTTAAGATAAAATTAAGTGGCAAACTTGAAGAGTTATTTAGTTTCATATGTTATAATCAGTATTTTAATTCATTTTAATTGTCCAATATTATTAGTCCACAGTCGATAGTCCACAGTTAACAGTTCAATAATTCATATATAGTTTAATATTTAATATTCGAATTAATTAATACGTATCGTGACCCGTGTACCGGTCTCAGTATTGATCACAACTCAAACTATATATATATTTTGGAATCAACCCCAACCCTGTATAGCTAACTCCGTCATTTGCATATAGAGTGTATATGGTTGTTCCAAGATAAATATATAGATGGGTCAATATGATATGTCGAAACCTTGTATACGTGTCCCGTTATTTAAAGTGCGTAAAATAAATACAGAAATTAAATGACGATAAATAAAATTGCGAGAATGTAAATTGCGATAATTAAATTGCGATAAATAAAATGTAACCAGTTAGCTAGGAACAGTTAGCGTGGATTCTTAACAATATTTCAATTAGTTAGTTCGTTTGTTTCTAACAAATTTTACTTTGTCCGATGTTTTCTTCATTATGCCACTTGTTGGATTTTGATAGGTCAAAATCCAAATATGAAATTGAATGAAAAGGGTTATTATGCGGTGAACGGATACGTATATCGGTGAATGTAAGTAGGATAGTAAATGACCGTTGAATCAGATTCGAAGAATGTACAGTGTAACTTATTAATGTGAAATCTAAATATTCCTCGGGTATTACCTACCCGTTAAAATATTTTCACCATTAACAGTTTGTAAAAAAGAATTTTTAATTACAATCTTTATGAAAATATATATACGTATATATTTTCTTCAGATATAATCATGGATTTAATGAGTCAATATGATATTAGACTCATTTGATTTACCGTTAGAACTAGAATACATAATCTCTAAAACATGAGAGATTACATAATCGTCATGTAGAACGAAGATAATCGATGTAAAATGATATGTAGAATGAAGATAAAGTAGATAGAACGATACGTAGAACGATTATTAGGCTCGAGGTACAGAATGAGATATTGAGGCACGTGGTGTTGAAACTTGGGTTGTTGGTGGTACTGTTGGTGCTGGTGATGTTACTGGTGTTGGTGATACTGCTGGTGCTTGCAAATTGTGTATCGTGCTCTCTAAAGTTAATACTCGAGCTCGGAGTTCTCTAACTTCTTCTACTAACCCTGGTTGGTTATCAGTGTGAGGTAAAGGTCGGATATCTTCTCTAGTTCCGTTAATGGTAGTCTCAAGACGAAAAATTCTTGCAAAAAGGGTATAAACGGTGTTGCGAACGGGTTCGCCGGTGAGCGGGTCGAGCACTCCGACGTTAGGTGGTAAGTTCGGCTCGTGATATGGAGTACCTTCTTCATTTCTCCATAGGGTAAGTATTTCGCGAACCCATCCCCACTTTCTAAAGAAATCACGGTAGTTGATCGGTTGGTGCGCTCCCGTCACGCTATCTTCAGAGTCAGAAGAACTTGGTCGATTCGTAGAGGCCATCGTACGCGATCACAGAAAAGATTTTTGGTATGAAAAGCTTAGTGACAGCAAATGATAGTTGGATGGTATTCTCAATGCATAATATGCCTAGATATATATAGTACCAGGATCCCTTAAATTATGGTGAAATTTACGGAAGATATCAGGCAAAGTTTACCGTAATAGATACGCTAAGATATAAATTTGTCTATACACTATCTATGCAATAAAGGCAGTAAGGCATGTCTAGACTTAGGAATGATTAGCAGGAAATTTTCCACTAGGAATGATATACAATACTTATAATATGCAGCTAAGGTCGAAGTCCAGACTCGCTAATGCATCCTAACAACTATCAGTTAGACACACTAATGCAAGACCTGGTTCGCTAGGACCAACGCTCTGATACCACCTGTAACGACCCGTCCTAATCCACATGGACGAAGTCATCAACATCTGGTCCCATTGCGAGGTACTGTCCTAAGTATGCCATGAAGGACTCCAAGTAATGTCTTTAAAATGAGCAAATGCACAGCGGAAGACTTAATTCGTACCTGAGAATAAACATGCTTAAAAGTGTCAACCAAAAGGTTGGTGAGTTCATAGGTTTATCATAACAATCATTTCAATATTTTAATAGACCACAAGATTTCATCATCATAAACATAATACACTCGCAAGTGTATGTAAAGCATTCTAAGTAGTTGAGCACCTGGTAACCATACTTAACATTTAATCACGTCGCATATTCCCTTTATTATGAAATCTCACTACACCGTACCAAGTGTAGTCACCGAAACGAAGTACTGTGCAACCGTTGAATACTGGTCGTCCAGTCCGGTTGGGGTTGTCAGGCCCGATAGATCTATCAACAGGATTCGCGTTTACAATACCCATGTAAATAGCAGTTACCAAGCTACAGGGAAGTATGCCAGTGGTACAACTCAACGTAGAATGTATTTTTAAGTACTTGTGTCTATTTCGTAAACATTTATAAAAGCAGCGCATGTATTCTCAGCCCAAAAATATATATTGCAAAAGTAATTAAAAAGGGAGCAAATGAAACTCACCATACTGTATTTTGTAGTAAAAATACATATAACGACATTAAACAAGCGTAGAGTTGGTCTCGGATTCACGAACCTATATCATTTATATATATATATTAACACGTAAAATGGTAATCGAACGAATTTATATATTATTAGAGATTTAATTGTTATTTTAATTTGGTTTTTCATTAATAACCTTATTAATTATACTTATCAATATTTATTATTAATATAGTTATGTTATATGTAGTAAATATAGTTTTATATAACTGATAGTTATTTGATAAAATAATATTGATAATAATAATAATAAATAAAAATTGTCTTATTTTACAATAGTAATAATAATAATAGTTATTATGATAATAATATTGATAATAATATTAATGTCAAAATAATAATAATGATAGTAATAATAATATTTTTTGATAAAGATGATAATTTCTCTAATAATGATAATAATAATAGTAAAAAAAAAATGATACTTTTAATATAAATAATAGTTTTTAATAAAAATGATACTAATAATAATATTAATGGTATTATTAATAATAATTTTAATAATAATAGTAATAACAATAATAATAATAATAATAATAATAATAATAATAAATAGATAAATAATACCTTAAGGAAGTAGCCCTAAATATAATGCCCAAGTTCGGGTTTCAACCCGCGACGTCCCGCTAACCCGATAAAACCACAACCACTCCTCTATTTCGTATTTTCTGATAATAACCATACTTAAATTTATTTATCACCCGTTTTCTTTTCTTTATAGCTTATCATCATTTTTTTTATATCATGTATCAATCTTAAACCCTAATTATAACATCATCTTCTATATCATTATCATTATTAGATCATTATTGTTTTAAAATATCAATTAACATCTTCATGATCATCACTATAATCATTTTAATCACCATCATTAATCGTTCGTCCACCATCATCATGGCAATATCATCACCATTTATCATCTTCCCGATATCATCATCACTATTACTACATCATTATCGAGTATGTATCATTTGTATCATAATCATCATCATTATCAAACTAGCTGAGTTTCGGTCAATTAATAGCAACGGATATATGGCAAAAAAACAAGTCGGATCCCAGTCCAACCAAAACAACATAAACATAGCCCAACCAAAAATTACCCATGGCAAAAATAATCACGGCCCAATATAGCGTGACAAGCTCACGGCCCAACAATAAAAATGTTTTAGGCCCGTTTCTTTGATATGCGAATTATATGGGGTAATATTTCGGTACAAGAAAAAAAATATAATAAGCCTCCATGTTGCTGTACAGCTCATTGATCACTAAACTCATATTGGTCTTTACTTACACTCCACCATTTAATATTTATAAAATGCAACCCACTTCAATATAAACAAACGAGTAGCAGTGATGTCACAACATTAGCGACCGTAGCTTTGGTTTGGGGCTGAGGCTATCGGAGCACAATAGTAACAGTTTAGGTGAGGGTTGTTTAAAGTTGGTGATAGTTACAAGGTGGTGGTAACTCCGGTGATGGGTTGTAGAGGTGGCGGGTGGTGATGGAAAAGTGGCCGGTGACTAGTGATTCACAAACGAAACAAGGAAACGGTTATGGTGGTTGATGATGGTTACGTGTTGAACGATGGTGGAAGGAGAATTAGAAACAGAAACATGTATTAGCAGAAAGTAACCAAGATGATGGTTACGTTTTTTTTTTTGAAACATACACGAGAAATACAACAGGTTGTAGTGGTGTTTGATGGGTTTTGATGTTAGATTATGAACGTGAAACGATGGTGTGTTCGAAATAATAGAAAAGAAGAAAAACAGGAATTAGCAGCGAGTAGGATAGTAGCAAAGATGGTTTCATTGTGGTTTTGAGTTTAGTTGTAACCGAGAATAGACACAGCAGTAGCAAAACAAACAAACAGTAGCTGCAATCGATGCAGTTTCAATGGAGTTTGGAGTCGAAAGAAGTCGAGCAGTAGGTAGAATTTAGCAGCCGTTTGAGCTGGATCCACAAGCTAGCTGCAGTAGAAAACAGAAACAATAATGATGTTCGAATAAGTTGGTGATTGGAAGTGACAAGAAGTGGGTTTTGTCTTCTTGGTCAAATGAATAAGTTGGTGATTGTGGTTGTGGTAAATCAAATAATAGCAGTAGGAGTTTAGAGTTGGTCGTTGATTGTGTTTGTTTGGTTTTATGGTGGTGGGTTGGTGGTTTAATGGTGTATGGAAGCTCGATGGTGACGTGGCTTGTGATTGATGTTGGCAGGAGGAATATGAAATAAACAAGTGATGATTAAAGAAAATTGAGTGAAAAATGTATGTATCAATCGATATCTATATATAGAAAGAGGGTTTCATAAATATATATCTATATATCTATATATAATAATAAAATATCTTGACACATTAGAATCAAAAGGAAACAGTATGAATTCAGAATCGTGCAATATAAATAATATAGCCAATCAAACACAGTAAATCCAATCCAATTAAACACAGTATTTCAAAGAGTAATATAATTATTTAATAAAACGTATGATAAACTAGTAGCCATGAATTATTAATTTGGATTTCCTTCCCGGACTGGATTTCGTGTTCCTTTGTTAGTCAATGGCGGATAAAAGCACATCGAAAAATATATTTATTTATTTTAGTCATTAAGTGTGTAAAAAAAAAATGTGATTAAAAAGGTTCGTCATTATTTGTTTTAATATACTCGCGAGCTAGCATCTTACTTGTCTAATATCAATCGAAAAGACTAATGGCTTTTACAATCATTCAATATTTATATTCTATGTATTATATATATATATATATATATATATATATATATATATATATATATATATATATATATATATATATATATATATATATATATATATATATATAGATTTATTTTAATAATAGATTTTATTATCTTATATTATTTTATCTTTACAACATTTATTTCTAATAACTAAATAATAAAATTTTATATTTCGAATTATTATATATATATATATATATATATATATATATATATATATATATATATATATATATATATCTATTTACAATTAATTGTTCGTGAATCGTCGAGAACAGTTGAAGGTCAATTGAATATATGAAACAGTTCAAGATTTTTGAGACTCAACCTAACAGACTTTGCTTATCGTGTTGAAAATACAATATCGTATCGAGAGTTTGGTTCAAAATTAGTCAAAATTTTCCGGGTCGTGACATTGACAAACAAGCATTAAAACACGCGTATTCTCACGGCGCGACGAAGAGGACCGTGGCGCGACGTTCTGGGCGAACTGGTACCAGATTTTAGTAATTTTAAATAAGGTTCAAGGGCGTTTTGGTCTTTTCACGTACGAGGCTGATTATACCCTCAAATCTGGTCCATTCATTTCATTTTCCTTATTTCTTTTTCCTTTTCTTTCTATTTTTCTCTCAAAACTTCAAAACCCCAATTGATTCAAAGGGATTTTTGAAAAGGAAGAAGCGGGTTTTGATCGAAAGCGTAAGAGACAAGTTTGTTCTCCTCGTTCTTAGCTTCAAGGTGATACTAGCGGTAAGCTCTAACTCAGAATTTTGTTTTCAAGTTCTTCATCCAAATTTAGGGTTTTTGATTGTATGTTCAAACTTGGAACTCCACTAGTTATTAATGGAAGATAATAACTAGGATTCGGGTTTATTAGTGATGAAGGCGGGTTTTGGGTTGGTTGATGATTTAGCCTTGTTTGGAGCTTTGAATTGAGTGTAATCACTATGATTAGTGATTATAGAAGTGTTGGAACTCATTTGGGTGTGTTTGGTTGACTAATTTTGAAATGGGTCAAAATTAGGGTTTTGATGTCAAATTGGGCAAGACAAGTGTTTAACACTTGTGTTCGGGTTTAATTGGCTTATTAGGACCATTGTCACTAGTGTTAGTGATTATTGGTTAGTTTGGGCGCGGTTTGTGCTTGGAGGTGCATTTGGATCGAGATTGCACTAGTTGTCAATTTGGGTTGGTTTGTAAATCCTCCCTAATTGTGTTGTTGTATTTGTGATAATGGAATAGGTACATTCCATCGGCGAATTGCGGATTATTCGGTGGCATTCATCAAGGCGACAAGGTGAATGTTAATATCCTATGTGCATATGTATGTGTAGGATGAGTGCGGGTCGGGTGAAGTGATTCTCGGCTATAGAGCTCACTTCACATATAGGTGCATTTGATGGACTTGTGTATATGTCCAATTAGCACGGTTGTGCATTTTGGTTGACCACCTTTGGTGAGGTGTACACTTTGTGTGTACGTTATCACATATGCTTGTGATGTGGATTATATAACCCCAATGGCGAAGGGTTGATATTGTGTTGTGGATTGGAATACCCCGATTGTTGTGGGTTGTGATTGGAGAAGTGGATCACGTGTGGATGCGGATTCACGATGACACGTGTAGTTCGGTTATCTTATTAGAAGTGAGTCCCGTGTAGTTCGGATTCACGATGACTCATCTAGTTCGGTCATCTTATTGAGGTAGTGATCTCGTGTGGTTTCGAATTCACTAAGGCTCGTGTAGTGAAATGTCCCGTTCTTATTGATTAAAAACGTTCCATATTAATTGATTTCGTTGCGAGGTTTTGACCTCTATATGAGACGTTTTTTAAAGACTGCATTCATTTTAAAACAAACCATAACCTTTATTTCATCAATAAAGGTTTAAAAAGCTTTACGTAGATTATCAAATAATGATAATCTAAAATATCCTGTTTACACACGACCATTACATAATGGTTTACAATACAAATATGTTACAACAAAATAAGTTTCTTGAATGCAGTTTTTACACAATATCATACAAGCATGGACTCCAAATCTCGTCCTTATTTAAGTATGCGACAGCGGAAGCTCTTAATAATCACCTGAGAATAAACATGCTTAAAACGTCAACAAAAATGTTGGTGAGTTATAGGTTTATCCTATATATATCAAATCGTAAAAATAGACCACAAGATTTCATATTTCAATACACATCCCATACATAGAGATAAAAATCATTCATATGGTGAACACCTGGTAACCAACATTAACAAGATGCATATATATAAGAATATCCCCATCATTCCGGGACACCCATCGAATATGATATAAATTTCGAAGTACTAAAGCATCCGGTACTTTGGATGGGGTTTGTTAGGCCCAATAGATCTATCTTTAGGATTCGTGTCAATTAGGGTGTCTGTTCCCTAATTCTTAGATTACCAGACTTAATAAAAAGGGCATATTCGATTTCGATAATTCAACCATAGAATGTAGTTTCACGTACTTGTGTCTATTTTGTAAATCATTTATAAAACCTGCATGTATTCTCATCCCAAAAATATTAGATTTTAAAAGTGGGACTATAACTCACTTTCACAGATTTTTACTTCGTCGGGAAGTAAGACTTGGCCACTGGTTGATTCACGAACCTATAACAATATATACATATATATCAAAGTATGTTCAAAATATATTTACAACACTTTTAATATATTTTGATGTTTTAAGTTTATTAAGTCAGCTGTCCTTGTTAGTAACCTACAACTAGTTGTCCACAGTTAGATGTACAGAAATAAATCGATAAATATTATCTTGAATCAATCCACGACCCAGTGTATACGTATCTCAGTATTGATCACAACTCAAACTATATATATTTTGGAATCAACCTCAACCCTGTATAGCTAACTCCAACATTCACATATAGAGTGTCTATGGTTGTTTCGAAATATATATAGATGTGTCGACATGATAGGTCGAAACATTGTATACGTGTCTATGGTATCTCAAGATTATATAATATACAATACAAGTTGATTAAGTTATGGTTGGAATAGATTTGTTACCAATTTTCACGTAGCTAAAATGAGAAAATTATCCAATCTTGTTTTACCCATAACTTCTTCATTTTAAATCCGTTTTGAGTGAATCAAATTGCTATGGTTTCATATTGAACTCTATTTTATGAATCTAAACAGAAAAAGTATAGGTTTATAGTCGGAAAAATAAGTTACAAGTCGTTTTTGTAAAGGTAGTCATTTCAGTCGAAAGAACGACGTCTAGATGACCATTTTAGAAAACATACTTCCACTTTGAGTTTAACCATAATTTTTGGATATAGTTTCATGTTCATAATAAAAATCATTTTCTCAGAACAACAACTTTTAAGTCAAAGTTTATCATAGTTTTTAATTAACTAACCCAAAACAGCCCGCGGTGTTACTACGACGGCGTAAATCCGGTTTTACGGTGTTTTTCGTGTTTCCAGGTTTTAAATCATTAAGTTAGCATATCATATAGATATAGAACATGTGTTTAGTTGATTTTAAAAGTCAAGTTAGAAGGATTAACTTTTATTTGCGGACAAGTTTAGAATTAACTAAATTATGTTCTAGTGATTACAAGTTTAAACCTTCGAATAAGATAGCTTTATATGTATGAATCGAATGATGTTATGAACATCATTACTACCTTAAGTTCCTTTTATAAACCTACTGGAAAATAGAAAAATGGATCTAGCTTCAACGGATCCTTGGATGGCTCGAAGTTCTTGAAGCAGAATCATGACACGAAAACAAGTTCAAGTAAGATCATCACTTGAAATAAGATTGTTATAGTTATAGAAATTGAACCAAAGTTTGAATATGATTATTACCTTGTATTAGAATGATAACCTACTGTAAGAAACAAAGATTTCTTGAGGTTGGATGATCACCTTACAAGATTGGAAGTGAGCTAGCAAACTTGAAAGTATTCTTGATTTTATGTAACTAGAACTTGTAGAATATATGAAGAACACTTAGAACTTGAAGATAGAACTTGAGAGAGATCAATTAGATGAAGAAAATTGAAGAATGAAAGTGTTTTTAGGTGTTTTTGGTCGTTGGTGTATGGATTAGATATAAAGGATATGTAATTTTGTTTTCATGTAAATAAGTCATGAATGATTACTCATATTTTTGTAATTTTATGAGATATTTCATGCTAGTTGCTAAATTATGGTTCCCAAATGTGTTAGGTGACTCACATGGTCTGCTAAGAGCTGATCATTGGAGTGTATATACCAATAGTACATACATCTAAAAGCTGTGTATTGTACGAGTACGAATACGGGTGCATACGAGTAGAATTGTTGATGAAACTGAACGAGGATGTAATTGTAAGCATTTTTGTTAAGTAGAAGTATTTTGATAAGTGTATTGAAGTCTTTCAAAAGTGTATAAATACATATTAAAACACTACATGTATATACATTTTAACTGAGTCGTTAAGTCATCGTTAGTCGTTACATGTAAGTGTTGTTTTTAAACCTTTAGGTTAACGATCTTGTTAAATGATCTTAACCCAATGTTTATAATATCAAATGAGATTTTAAATTATTATATTATCATGATATTATCATGTATGAATATCTCTTAATATGATATATATATACATTAAATGTCTTTACAACGATAATCGTTACATATATGTCTCGTTTAAAAATCATTAAGTTAGTAGTCTTGTTTTTACATATGTAGTTCATTGTTAATATACTTAATGATATGTTTACTTATCATAGTATCATATTAACTATATATATATCCATATATATGTCATCATATAGTTTTTACAAGTTTTAACGTTCGTGAATCACCGGTCAACTTGGGTGGTCAATTGTCTATATGAAACATATTTCAATTAATCAAGTCTTAACAAGTTTGATTGCTTAACATGTTGGAAACATTTAATCATGTAAATATCAATCTCAATTAATATATATAAACATGGAAAAGTTCGGGTCACTACAGTACCTACCCGTTAAATAAATTTCGTCCCGAAATTTTAAGCTGTTGAATGTGTTGACGAATCTTCTGGAAATAGATGCGGGTATTTCTTCTTCATCTGATCTTCAAGCTCCCAGGTGAACTCGGGTCCTCTACGAGCATTCCATCGAACCTTAACAATTGGTATCTTGTTTTGCTTAAGTCTTTTAACCTCACGATCCATTATTTTGACGGGTTCTTCGATGAATTGAAGTTTTTCGTTGATTTGGATTTCATCTAACGGAATAGTGAGATCTTCTTTAGCAAAACATTTCTTCAAATTCGAGACGTGGAAAGTGTTATGTACAGCCGCGAGTTGTTGAGGTAACTCAAGTCGGTAAGCTACTGGTCCGACACGATCAATAATCTTGAATGGTCCAATATACCTTGGATTTAATTTCCCTCGTTTACCAAATCGAACAACGCCTTTCCAAGGTGCAACTTTAAGCATGATCATCTCTCCAATTTCAAATTCTATATCCTTTCTTTTAATGTCAGCGTAGCTCTTTTGTCGACTTTGGGCGGTTTTCAACCGTTGTTGAATTTGGATGATCTTCTCGGTAGTTTCTTGTATAATCTCCGGACCCGTAATCTGTCTATCCCCCACTTCACTCCAACAAATCGGAGACCTACAATTTCTACCATAAAGTGCTTCAAATGGCGCCATCTCAATGCTTGAATGGTAGCTGTTGTTGTAGGAAAATTCTGCTAACGGTGTCAATAACACATGCTCGTAGCATGTCTTCAAGCGTTTGTATCGTCCTTTCGCTTTGCCCATCAGTTTGTGGATGATAGGCAGTACTCATATCTAGACGAGTTCCTAATGCTTGCTGTAATGTCTGCCAGAATCTTGAAATAAATCTGCCATCCCTATCAGAGATAATAGAGATTGGTATTCCATGTCTGGAGATGACTTCCTTCAAATACAGTCGTGCTAACTTCTCCATCTTGTCATCTTCTCTTATTGGTAGGAAGTGTGCTGATTTGGTGAGACGATCAACTATTACCCAAATAGTATCAAAACCACTTGCAGTCCTTGGCAATTTAGTGATGAAATCCATGGTAATGTTTTCCCATTTCCATTCCGGGATTTCGGGTTGTTGAAGTAGACCTGATGGTTTCTGATGCTCAGCTTTGACCTTAGAACACGTCAAACATTCTCCTACGTATTTAGCAATATCGGCTTTCATACCCGGCCACCAAAAATGTTTCTTGAGATCCTTGTACATCTTTCCCGTTCCAGGATGTATTGAGTATCTGGTTTTATGAGCTTCTCTAAGTACCATTTCTCTCATATCTCTAAATTTTGGTACCCAAATCCTTTCAGCCCTATACCGGGTTCCGTCTTCCCAAATATTAAGATGCTTCTCCGATCCTTTGGGTATTTCATCCTTTAAATTTCCCTCTTTTAAAACTCCTTGTTGCGCCTGCTTTATTTGAGTAGTAAGGTTATTGTGAATCATTATATTCATAGATTTTACTCGAATGGGTTCTCTGTCCTTCCTGCTCAAGGCATCGGCTACCACATTTGCCTTCCCCAGGTGGTAACGAATCTTAAAGTCGTAATCATTCAACAATTCAATCCACCTACGCTGCCTCATATTCAGTTGTTTCTGATTAAATATGTGTTGAAGACTTTTGTGGTCGGTATATATAATACTTTTGACCCCATATAAGTAGTGCCTCCAAGTCTTTAATGCAAAAACAACCGCGCCTAATTCCAAATCATGCGTCGTATAATTTTGCTCGTGAATCTTCAATTGTCTAGACGCATAAGCAATCACCTTCGTTCGTTGCATTAATACACAACCGAGACCTTGCTTTGATGCGTCACAATAAATCACAAAATCATCATTCCCTTCAGGCAATGACAATATAGGTGCCGTAGTTAGCTTTTTCTTCAATAACTGAAACGCTTTCTCTTGTTCATCATTCCATTCAAATTTCTTCCCTTTATGCGTTAATGCAGTTAAGGGTTTTTCTATTCTGGAAAAGTCTTGGATGAACCTTCTGTAGTAACCAGCTAGTCCTAAAAACTGGCGTATGTGTTTCGGAGTTTTCGGGGTTTCCCACTTTTCAACAGTTTCTATCTTTGCCGGATCCACCTTAATACCTTCTTTGTTCACTATGTGACCGAGGAATTGAACTTCTTCCAACCAAAATGCACACTTTGAAAACTTAGCGTACAATTCTTCCTTCCTCAATACTTCTAACACCTTTCTCAAATGTTCACCGTGTTCTTGGTCATTCTTTGAGTAAATAAGTATGTCATCAATGAAAACAATGACAAACTTGTCAAGGTATGGTCCACACACTCGGTTCATAAGGTCCATGAACACAGCTGGTGCATTAGTTAAACCAAACGGCATGACCATAAACTCGTAATGACCATAACGTGTTCTAAAAGCAGTCTTTGGAATATCATCTTCTTTCACCCGCATTTGGTGATACCCGGAACGTAAGTCAATCTTTGAATAAACAGACGAGCCTTGTAGTTGATCAAATAAGTCGTAGATTCTCGGTAGTGGGTAGCGGTTCTTGATGGTAAGTTTGTTCAACTCTCGGTAGTCGATACACAACCTGAATGTACCATCTTTCTTCTTGACAAACAAAACAGGAGCTTCCCACGGTGATGTGCTTGGTCGAATGAAACCACGCTCTAAAAGTTCTTGTAATTGGCTTTGCAGTTCTTTCATCTCACTGGGTGCGAGTCTGTAAGGAGCACGAGCTATTGGTGCAGCTCCTGGTACAAGATCTATTTGAAATTCAACGGATCGATGTGGGGGTAATCCCGGTAATTCTTTCAGAAATACATCGGGAAATTCTTTTGCGACGGGAACATCATTGATGCTCTTTTCTTCAGTTTGTACTTTCTCGACGTGTGCTAGAACAGCATAGCAACCTTTTCTTATTAGTTTTTGTGCCTTCAAATTACTAATAAGATGTAGCTTCGTGTTGCCCTTTTCTCCGTACACCATTAAGGGTTTTCCTTTTTCTCGTATAATGCGAATGGCATTTTTGTAACAAACGATCTCTGCTTTCACTTCTTTCAACCAGTCCATACCGATTATCACATCAAAACTCCCTAACTCTACTGGTATCAAATCAATCTTAAATGTTTCGCTAACCAGTTTAATTTCTCGATTCCGACATATATTATCTGCTGAAATTAATTTACCATTTGCTAATTCGAGTAAAAATTTACTATCCAAAGGCGTCAATGGACAACTTAATTTAGCACAAAAATCTCTACTCATATAGCTTCTATCCGCACCCGAATCAAATAAAACGTAAGCAGATTTATTGTCAATAAGAAACGTACCCGTAACAAGCTCCGGGTCTTCCTGTGCCTCTGCCGCATTAATATTGAAAACTCTTCCGCGGCCTTGTCCATTCGTGTTCTCCTGGTTCGGGCAATTTCTAATAATGTGGCCCGGTTTTCCACATTTATAACAAACTACATTGGCATAACTTGCTCCGACACTACTTGCTCCGCCATTACTCGTTCCGATACCATTTGTTCCTTTCGTTCTATTAACCCCTGGTCCGTAGACCACACACTTCGCCGCGCTATGACCATTTCTTTTACACTTGTTGCAAAATTTGGTGCAGAACCCCGAGTGATACTTTTCACACCTTTGGCATAGCTGCTTCTGATTGTTGTTGTTGTTGTTGCGGTTATTATTGTTGTTGGGATGATTGTTGTAGTTGCTGTTGTTGTTGTTGTTGTTGTTGTTGTTGTTGTTGTTGGGCCGTTTGTTGTAGTTGCGATTGATGTTGCGATTGTTGGGATAATTGTTGCGATTATTGTTGTAATTGCTGTTGTTGTTGTATTGGTGATTCTTATCACCGTTTTCCTCCCACTTTCTTTTGACTTGCTTCACATTGGCCTCTTCAGCAGTCTGTTCTTTAATTCTTTCTTCAATCTGGTTCACTAGTTTGTGAGCCATTCTACATGCCTGTTGTATGGAGGCGGGCTCGTGTGAACTTATATCTTCTTGGATTCTTTTCGGTAATCCTTTCACAAACGCGTCGATCTTCTCTTCCTCATCTTCGAATGCTCCCGGACACAATAGGCACAATTCTGTGAATCATCTTTCGTACGTGGTAATATCAAATCCTTGGGTTCGTAACCCTCTAAGTTCTGTCTTGAGCTTATTGACCTCGGTTCTGGGACGGTACTTCTCGTTCATCAAGTGCTTGAATGCTGACCACGGTAGTGCGTACGCATCATCTTGTCCCACTTGCTCTAGATAGGTATTCCACCATGTTAACGCAGAACCTGTGAAGGTATGCGTAGCGTACTTCACTTTGTCCTCTTTAGTACACTTACTTATGGCAAACACCGATTCGACCTTCTCGGTCCACCGTTTCAATCCGATCGGTCCTTCGGTTCCATCAAATTCCAAAGGTTTGCAGGCAGTGAATTCTCTGTAGGTGCATCCTACACGATTTCCTGTACTGCTAGATCCAAGGTTATTGTTGGTATGTAGCGCAGCCTGTACTGCGGCTATGTTTGAAGCAAGAAAAGTACGGAATTCCTCTTCATTCATATTCACGGTGTGTCGAGTAGTCGGTGCCATTTCCTTCAAAATAGTCAAATGGAACAAGTTAATCATACAGAATATTAAGAGTAGTTAATAGTATTTTGTAGCATAATATGAACTCATTTATAAAAGCTTTTTCTTCATATTAGCGTTTTATAAGTTTAAATTCGGGTAGTACCTACCCGTTAAGTTCATACTTAGTAGCTAATATACAATTCAACTACTACAATTCTATATGAAAAACTGATTATAATAATATTTCGCGTTCAAACTTTTATACAATATTTTATAAACTTACAATACCGCTTATTTTACATAAAGCATGAAATATAGCACACAATAACTTTGATACAAGATAGTTGTGAAGATAATTCTAGCTAGTACACAAGTCGTTCAGCAAAGGCAATAAAGACACGTAATTCATACGTCCAGAAACAAGTCATGCATTCTGGTTTTACTAGGACTACTTCCCATCCTTGGTCTTGTGGAACATAACTGTTATAGCCGTTGATAAGACAGCGTATTGTAACGTCGTCAAAGGGACGAGGGTTACGTAATGTCCAACAGTCCCGTAACAATCTAAAAACCTCATTTCTTACCTCAATTACTGACTCCGTCACTTGTGGGAACGTTTTGTTTAACAGTTGTAGCCCGATGTTCTTATTCTCACTTTGGTGAGAAGCGAACATTACTAATCCGTAAGCATAACATGCTTCTTTATGTTGCATGTTAGCCGCTTTTTCTAAATCACGAAGTCCAATATTCGGATATATTGAGTCAAAATAATTTCTTAACCCATTGCGTAAAATAGCATTTGGGTTCCCGGCAATATATGCGTCAAAGTAAACACATCGTAACTTATGGATTTCCCAATGTGATATCCCCTATCTTTCGAACGAAAGCCTTTTATAAACCAAGGCATTCTTGGAACGTTCTTCGAATGTCTTACAAACTGATCTCGCCTTAAATAGTTGTGCCGAAGAATTCTGACCGACTCTAGACAAGATTTCATCAATCATGTCTCCGGGTAGGTCTCTTAAAATATTGGGTTGTCTATCCATTTTGTGTTTTTATACTGTAAAATAGACAAGAGTTAGATTCATAAAAAAAATACTTATTAATACAAGCAATTTTTACATATATCATAAAGCATAAGCACACTATATTACATATATTACACCACACGAATACAACTATCTTATTCCGACTCGCTTGTTTCTTCTTCTTCGGTTTTGGTTCGTTTTTCCAAGTTTCTAGGGATATATGATGTTCCCCTAATACGAGCCGTCGTTTTCCACATTGGTTTAGAAAAACCTGGTGGTTTAGAGGTTCCCGGGTCATTGTTACAACTTAAGGACTTCGGGGGTTGACGATACATATAAAGTTCATCGGGGTTGGAATTAGATTTCTCTATTTTTATGCCCTTTCCCTTATTAGTTTCTTTTGCCTTTTTAAATTCAGTTGGGGTAATTTCTATAACATCATCGGAATTCTCGTCGGAATCCGATTCATCGGAGAATTGGTAATCCTCCCAATATTTTGCTTCCTTGGCGGAAACACCATTGACCATAATTAACCTTGGTCGGTTGGTTGAGGATTTTCTTTTACTTAACCGTTTTATTATTTCCCCCACCGGTTCTATTTCTTCATCCGGTTCCGATTCTTCTTCCGGTTCCGATTCTTCTTCTGGTTCCGACTCTTCTTCCGGTTCCTCTTCGGGAACTTGTGAATCAGTCCACGAATCATTCCAATTTACATTTAACTCTTCATTATTATTAGGCGAGTCAATGGGACTTGTTCTAGAGGTAGACATCTATCACATAATATCAAACGCGTTAAGAGATTAATATATCACATAATATTCACATGTTTCCAACAAAATTTGTTAAGCAATCATTTTTCAAGTAAACACGGTCGAAGTCCAGACTCACTAATGCATCCTAACAAACTCGATAAGACACACTAATGCAAAATCCTGGTTCTCTAAGATCAACGCTCGGATACCAACTGAAATGTCCCGTTCTTATTGATTAAAAACGTTCCATATTAATTGATTTCGTTGCGAGGTTTTGACCTCTATATGAGACGTTTTTCAAAGACTGCATTCATTTTAAAACAAACCATAACCTTTATTTCATCAATAAAGGTTTAAAAAGCTTTATGTAGATTATCAAATAATGATAATCTAAAATATCCTGTTTACACACGACCATTACATAATGGTTTACAATACAAATATGTTACAACAAAATAAGTTTCTTGAATGCAGTTTTTACACAATATCATACAAGCATGGACTCCAAATCTCGTCCTTATTTAAGTATGCGACAGCGGAAGCTCTTAATAATCACCTGAGAATAAACATGCTTAAAACGTCAACAAAAATGTTGGTGAGTTATAGGTTTAACCTATATATATCAAATCGTAACAATAGACCACAAGATTTCATATTTCAATACACATCCCATACATAGAGATAAAAATCATTCATATGGTGAACACCTGGTAACCGACATTAACAAGATGCATACATATAAGAATATCCCCATCATTCCGGGACACCCTTCGGATATGATATAAATTTCGAAGTACTAAAGCATCCGGTACTTTGGATGGGGTTTGTTAGGCCCAATAGATCTATCTTTAGGATTCATGTCAATTAGGGTGTCTGTTCCCTAATTCTTAGATTACCAGACTTAATAAAAAGGGCATATTCGATTTCGATAATTCAACCATAGAATGCAGTTTCACGTACTTGTGTCTATTTTGTAAATCATTTATAAAACCTGCATGTATTCTCATCCCAAAAATATTAGATTTTAAAAGTGGGACTATAACTCACTTTCACAGATTTTTACTTCGTCGGGAAGTAAGACTTGGCCACTGGTTGATTCACGAACCTATAACAATATATACATATATATCAAAGTATGTTCAAAATATATTTACAACACTTTTAATATATTTTGATGTTTTAAGTTTATTAAGTCAGCTGTCCTTGTTAGTAACCTACAACTAGTTGTCCACAGTTAGATGTACAGAAATAAATAGATAAATATTATCTTGAATCAATCCACGACCCATTGTATACGTATCTCAGTATTGATCACAACTCAAACTATATATATTTTGGAATCAACCTCAACCCTGTATAGCTAACTCCAACATTCACATATAGAGTGTCTATGGTTGTTCCGAAATATATATAGATGTGTCGACATGATAGGTCGAAACATTGTATACGTGTCTATGGTATCTCAAGATTATATAATATACAATACAAGTTGATTAAGTTATGGTTGGAATAGATTTGTTACCAATTTTCACGTAGCTAAAATGAGAAAATTATCCAATCTTGTTTTACCCATAACTTCTTCATTTTAAATCCGTTTTGAGTGAATCAAATTGCTATGGTTTCATATTGAACTCTATTTTATGAATCTAAACAGAAAAAGTATAGGTTTATAGTCGGAAAAATAAGTTACAAGTCGTTTTTGTAAAGGTAGTCATTTCAGTCGAAAGAACGACGTCTAGATGACCATTTTAGAAAACATACTTCCACTTTGAGTTTAACCATAATTTTTGGATATAGTTTCATGTTCATAATAAAAATCATTTTCTCAGAACAACAACTTTTAAATCAAAGTTTATCATAGTTTTTAATTAACTAACCCAAAACAGCCCGCGGTGTTACTACGACGGCGTAAATCCGGTTTTACGGTGTTTTTCGTGTTTCCAGGTTTTAAATCATTAAGTTAGCATATCATATAGATATAGAACATATGTTTAGTTGATTTTAAAAGTCAAGTTAGAAGGATTAACTTTTATTTGCGAACAAGTTTAGAATTAACTAAACTATGTTCTAGTGATTACAAGTTTAACCTTCGAATAAGATAGCTTTATATGTATGAATTGAATGATGTTATGAACATCATTACTACCTTAAGTTCCTTGGATAAACCTACTGGAAAATAGAAAAATGGATCTAGCTTCAACGGATCCTTGGATGGCTCGAAGTTCTTGAAGCAGAATCATGACACGAAAACAAGTTCAAGTAAGATCATCACTTGAAATAAGATTGTTATAGTTATAGAAATTGAACCAAAGTTTGAATATGATTATTACCTTGTATTAGAATGATAACCTACTATAATAAACAAAGATTTCTTGAGGTTGGATGATCACCTTACAAGATTGGAAGTGAGCTAGCAAACTTGAAAGTATTCTTGATTTTATGTAACTAGAACTTGTAGAATATATGAAGAACACTTAGAACTTGAAGATAGAACTTGAGAGAGATCAATTAGATGAAGAAAATTGAAGAATAAAAGTGTTTGTAGGTGTTTTTGGTCGTTGGTGTATGGATTAGATATAAAGGATATGTAATTTTGTTTTCATGTAAATAAGTCATGAATGATTACTCATATTTTTGTAATTTTATGAGATATTTCATGCTAGTTGCCAAATGATGGTTCCCACATGTGTTAGGTGACTCACATGGGCTGCTAAGAGCTGATCATTGGAGTGTATATACCAATAGTACATACATCTAAAAGCTGTGTATTGTACGAGTACGAATACGGGTGCATACGAGTAGAATTGTTGATGAAACTGAACGAGGATGTAATTGTAAGCATTTTTGTTAAGTAGAAGTATTTTGATAAGTGTATTGAAGTCTTTCAAAAGTGTATAAATACATATTAAAACACTACATGTATATACATTTTAACTGAGTCGTTAAGTCATCGTTAGTCGTTACATGTAAGTGTTGTTTTTAAACCTTTACGTTAACGATCTTGTTAAATGTTGTTAACCCAATGTTTATAATATCAAATGAGATTTTAAATTATTATATTATCATGATATTATCATGTATGAATATCTCTTAATATGATATATATATACATTAAATGTCTTTACAACGATAATCGTTACA
Source organism: Rutidosis leptorrhynchoides (assembly GCF_046630445.1). Lineage (NCBI taxonomy): Eukaryota > Viridiplantae > Streptophyta > Magnoliopsida > Asterales > Asteraceae > Rutidosis > Rutidosis leptorrhynchoides. The sequence goes on from NC_092333.1 coordinate 470,077,381, forward strand.
TATATGTCTCGTTTAAAAATCATTAAGTTAGTAGTCTTGTTTTTACATATGTAGTTCATTGTTAATATACTTAATGATATGTTTACTTATCATAGTATCATATTAACTATATATATATATCCATATATATGTCATCATATAGTTTTTACAAGTTTTAACGTTCGTGAATCACCGGTCAACTTGGGTGGTCAATTGTCTATATGAAACATATTTCAATTAATCAAGTCTTAACAAGTTTGATTGCTTAACATGTTGGAAACATTTAATCATGTAAATATCAATCTCAATTAATATATATAAACATGGAAAAGTTCGGGTCACTACATGTAGTTCGGCAAACCTCGATGTTGTTGTGTGATTGAAGATAGTAGTCTCGTGTGGATGCGGATTTACTAAGGCTCGTGTAGTTCGGCCAATCTTCACTTTGGTAATCGGTAATCGGTTTTGGTATTGGGTTAAGGGGTTAACCTTGGACGTTTTTATATTGTCGTATTGTTGTGATATAGCTAACCCTCCGGGTGTAGCTTATTTTGGCATTGTTCACATCGTCGTTGGTGAACTTACTTTATTGCTGTTATTTTAGCTTGTTGCTTAGTGATCGTACGGTATGCTTAGCTTAACTTGCCTTTATGCTTGGATGCTCCGGTATGCGTTATTTGATTACTTGTGTGGCGTGTCCATTTTATGCATATATATGTATGTAGTATATTCTCACTCACTAAGCGTTAGCTTACCCTCTCGTTGTTTAAATTTTTATAGATTTGCATGGAGGAGGTGGCTCGGGTAAGCGTGGGGACTAGTGGACTTGCGTAGTTTGCTTTAGAAGATGTGTTTTTGGATCGATTAGGATTGGGTAGCGTATCCCCAATCACCATGCTCGGTTTTGTTGAAAATTAAAATAGTCGGGTCGTGTTTACCCGTTCGGATATTTAAACTATGTATTAAATGTTTTAAAGCTCATTTAACTTATTATTGTGTTAAAGATGTTTTTGAAAACATAAATGGGACCTAAATATTAATGTATTAAAGAAAAATTTTTACGGGCCGGTTTAAATACGGGTTGGGTTGTTTCAAGTGGTATCAGAGCATGGTTTAAGGGATTTAGGCGACTTGAGATAGGTGCCTAGACTTAGACTTTTGTGTGTGCTTATTTGTTGCGGGACTTGTAGGTGAACGGGTCGGAACGAGTTATAGTTAGTTCCTTGTTTGTTGGTGGACTAACTAGGATTTTTGGCTCGTGTTGTGATGCTATTTCCTTGCGTGTGTTTATATCGCGTAGAATTTTCGTTGTGTTGGTTATATCATCGAGTGAGGCGGTCGTTGTACTAACGAGTTGAGACGACGTGTGTGCGTAATAAGGATTTGCAAACCTTATTACGGGTGCAAATCGTGTCTAACAAGTGATGTACGACGAGTGTTGAGCAAGATGGGGCGGTGTTGTGCGTGTGGTTTTATACGTTCGTGGACTAATCATTTTGAATTCTTTAGAATGACGACGTGAAACGAGATCGGGACGAACGACGTTGAGTTTAACGCTAGAGTTGCGGCTGTCCATATATATATATATATATATATATATATATATATATATATATATATATATATATATATATATATATATATATATATATATATATATATATATGTGCATTTCGAGAAGAAATGGATATGAAGTATTCCGAACTTCAAAGTAGTGGTGAAATGGAGCTTTTTCTTAAGAGCTTCATGAGGACTAAACCCTCGATGTATGACGGAAAACCGGATCCTTTGGTTAGCACAACATGGATCTCGGATGTCGAAGGGTGTTTTCGTACTATTGAATGTCCTCCTGAGAAAAAGACAAGACTCGCTACTAGTTTGTTGCGGGGTAGGGCGAAGGATTGGTTGGATGGTAAGATTGATCTTATCGGTGGTGATCCGTTTATGGCGTTATCGTGGGACGAGTTTAAGGAGGAATTCTTTGAGGAGTTCCGGACATCAGTTGACTTGTCGGAATTGCGGAATGAGTTGCGAAATTTGCAACAAGGTTCTATGGATTTGAATACTCTCAAGACGACCTTTATGGCGAAGGCTCGTTTTTGTCCGGAGTATTTGGGGAATGATCGTTTGTTGATGGAAGATTTCTCTCGGACTTTGAATGACGACTTGAAGAATAAAATTAGTCGGGGTTACGTGAAGTCGTTTGCGGAGTTATTCGCGGTGGATAGGGGTTTCGAGTCGTATTCGCTATCAAAGATTGGTGAACCTTTAAGTAAGAGAAGGGTTGTTTCGTATGGTGCTCCAAGTAAGGGTGCAAATGTGAGCACGGGTGATACACAGACGAGTATATCGGATTCTAGTGCGTCTAGATGTTACAATTGTGGCGTGAGGTGTCACAAGTCTTGAGAATGTCCGGTGCCAAAGGGTAATGGCCCGGTGTACTTCAATTGCCAAGAGGAAGGACATCGTAAGTCGGAATGTCCCGAGTTAGCGGGGACGGGTGCGGCAAGGAGACGTTAAGGTACGTTTCGTTTTAATAAATATGTCCTTTAATTATTTATTTATGTGCCGATGCGTTCGGGTTGGTAAATGCAGTGTGTTGTGCTTGTTATTGTTATTTGTGACGTTTTGAATGTCGGGCGAAGGGCGTAAGACTTGGTGCAACCAAGCATTCCTTAGTGTTGGGAAATGTTTCTACTAAGCCATGGGTATGGGCTTTGGTGTTCGGACGTTAGAGCATGTTCGCTCTCGTGTTGAAATTGATGAACTGTAAGGTCCGTCGGGTGAATGAAACCCTTAAGATCGAGTGTTTTGAATCTCGATGTATGATGGATGAAGGAGTCTACGTGACGCGATGTTAGATACCTCTTTGATGCCTACTAGCGTGGTGTTCGACTCCGATGGTGTTGCGGTTACATTGTACTTAGGGTACCGGAGAGAAACCCTTAGGTACATGGGTGACTAGGTCAAAATTCGACAAGCTATAGCAATTGGATGATTGCGAGAGTAATGTTTGTATACTTGTGGTAAACTCTTCGTTCGAAGTGTTTAAGGATTGGTTAAAATCCTTCGTAAGCTCAAGGTTGGAGCAAGATGTGGTGATGGGTCGTGTGAACCAAATTGTTAGTAAAGTCTAGCTTTGGTAGCATTGTACGGTTGTACAAGATGCGATTATGGGACGTAGTTCCAAGTGGGGGAGTTACACTCCCGCACGAGGAGGTTTTAGTGTGAGATTTCGGATGATGCTCTTAGTATATCCGGAACTTGTGATGGGACCTAGAATTGGTCGATTTGTGGTAGATTACAATTTCGGTTAATTTGTACTTAAGGTTTTGGATTTGAATTACCACCGAGGTGGTAATATGGTGAATCTCGTAGAGAGATAAATGGATGTGTTTGACGAGCAAGGTGGGATTCCCGGTTAAGGGATGTGCGTGTCGGATTCTCTTCTAGGGAACTGTTGTTTTGAGCCTATGTGCTATATAGGTGGTTCTTGCTCGATTGTGATAGCGATGTTCGCGTGTGAGTATGATTTGTGAGTGGAATAATTATATGCATAGGTATATAATGTATTTATTTGTTGTAACGTGAGATGTGTAGTGTCGATGTGCTAAGACACCACATTTCACGTGACGAGTGAAGTGTCGATGTGCTAAGACACCACTCAAAGTAAAGTAACGGATGAAGTGTTGACGTGTTAAGACGCCATCCGGGGTGAAGTATCGACGTGTTAAGATGCCACCCCAAGTAAGACGAAGAGTGAAGTGTCGACATGTTAAGACACCACTCGGAGTGAAGTATCGACGTGTTAAGATGCCACTCCAAGGACTATCACGGGTGAAGCGTTGATATTGCTTTAAACATACATATATTTCGACGCAATCATTTATATTTCATAGGCTTTTCCTGTTTACGAAGACATTCGATTCATATTTTACAAAGAAAACGACTAAAATTATACACGGGAGTAAAGTTAGAAGAAAGACGATAAATGATGAATTTGAATCAAATATATATCAAGAAACGTTTATTCGAATTCATGAACACAAGTAGAGTGATATGCAAGTTAAAGGTGATCAAAGAAAAAAAGATTCAAAACGAAAGTTTCAAGTCTTATACGTCTTCAAACGATCAACCGAAGAAAATAGTTAAAACAAATCGTACAAGATAGTATAAGTCCACAAAGGAATCAACAGAGGGATCAACACAAAACAAAAAAATAGAAAACTGTCGTTTACTCCTACGCGAAACGTGTGCAAAGCTACGCGAAACATGTAATGTTGTTACTCTTACGCGTATCGCGTGAATTTCTACGCGAAACGCGTAATGTTCTGTCCAGATTCATATCCAAAATTGCAAATGGGACGGTGGCTTTTTATGTTTAATATTATTTCCTTTTCAGCTTTACAGAATTAAAAGAGGAGTATACACTCAAGTCCACCTACTACTTCAAGAGATATATGTTAAATACGAGTACTATTTTTAAGAAGAGAATATAGACACAGTACACACACAGAGAGAGTAGAGCAGAGAGAGAGATATCAATTTTAATTACTAGTATCTTTGTACTCCGTATAAATATTATTTCAGTTCCAACTAATTTTAAGATTCAATATTTAGGATAGTTTCAATATTAAGGGTGTACTGTTCGTAATTAAGGGTATTATTGTGCGAATGCAAGGGTGTTGTTATTGTAATTTTCTACCGTTTCAAGTTAATGAAAGTGAAGATTTTCGTAAGTATATTCTATTAAAATTATCATTATCAATTTTTATCGTTATTATTATGTTTGTATATTTGTATTCTTATGTTTACCCTAGTATAATGAGTAGCTAAATTTTCATAGTGTTCGCTTAAATGTAGAGCCCCTAGTGAAATGGATTGTTATCATTTATAAAAATTAAAATGTAATTTAAGTATTTTTAACATTGTGCCTAGCTAGAAGAACCATTATTATGTATTTAGATATTTAACCTTTGTCACTTAATTTATTAGATTCAAATAACGAAAGTTATTTTTAATTATATAAATTAAGCTTCAACATTAATAGTGATTTAGACAAACTTATGAATAAGTTATTAACACTAATTTAGAAATAAAGTTCAGTGGTTTGGGTGATATCATTAGTTATATAATAGTGAAATTGTAAAAAGGGAAACCGTTATGATTTGCGTTTTGGCGAAAGTCAAAACTGGGTTAGGTCTCAATTTAAATACTTGAGAATAGTAACTATCTAAATAAGATCAAATGTAAATTAGATTTAATTTAGCTAGTTGAAACTTTATATATTCGAAAGAAAAATATAAAGTTTTACACAAAAACATTTTAATAGAGTTTAATTTTAAAACAATCCATGAATCTAGAGGTGAAACATTTAAGTGAACACTCCTATTTTATATATTGCAATTGATTATTTTTATTGTTTTACGTATTATTATTCAGCAAAAATTAAAATTATACTTAAACCTCATTCAGTTTAAAAACTACTGTTTTGTCACATCGAACATAACATACGTGGATCGTGTAGATAATCACACGAAACGCGTATCTTCAAAAATATACGCGGAACGCGTATAAATACACACGAAACGCGTAAGTGTAATACCAGTACTGTACGAATACTGTTTAAAATCTAAGTATTTATTAAATCTTTTATTATTACTTTTAAAGTATTTAATTTATAATTAGTATAATTATTATAATTATCTTTAATTCATCTTTAATTTAATTAAAACTTATTATTTAGTTAATTTAAATAGATTTGTATTTTATTATTTAAAACAAACTCCTAATCATTTAGTTTTAATGCAAGATTATTGTTTTACTTATTACCATTTAGTAATAAAATCATTCTATCACAAATAATATAGTTTCAATTAGTTCACTTTTAAGTTAATGATTATAAATCATGTAATCTTATAATTTTAATTAATAAGTAGTTCAATTAAATTAAGATTAAGTTATATTTTATTATTATTATTATGCTAAATATAAATTCCTAATCTAAAACCCCCTTTAAATAAGTCTAACTTCAAAGACTATTAAAAACCATTAAACACTCCATCTCCCCGTGGAACGAATCGGATTTACCTATAAAACTAAACTACGCGGATATGACTAGTTGCCTATATATGTGTGAAATCACCCGAATTCATTAAAACACCATATTTACAATAAATCAATTCGTGTAACAAAACAACTCAAATCCGTTCATAAATAAAGGTATAGTTTCACCACATCAACTTTTTGGCGCCGCTGCCAGGGAGTTGGCAGTTAAATAAATAGATAATTTTTTTGATTCGTAGTAGTAGTTGGATTTGTACGTGGACTGGGTTATTGGAGCCAAACAGTACTCAATTATATTGGGACCAAACGAATCCTGCCCCTCTGCTGCATCTTTTGGCTATTCGAAACGTGAGCAAAATCAGAAGGAAAGTCTGTTTGTTTAAAGGTTTTTATCATTGTTTTTATGTTATTCGATCCTTTTGAAGGAATTCAATTCTTAGAAAAAACTTTTGGTGTTGTGATTTCATAATAGAAATTAATGCATGAATTTACGTTCTTCCAACACTGAATTAACTCCTTCATATCCTGAACCCGAAAGAGAATTTCACGAAACGTTTAAGAGCTCAAGAAGTAGAGTCTCTCGCTGAGGGTTTAGAATCACTTTCATTGGATTATAACTCTGAACCAGTTATTCAACCAATCATAGAACCAGTTATTAAAGAAGAAGAAGAAGAAGAGATGGCTGCTACAAATCAAACGATGGATGCATTAATGAAGGCAACAAGAACCGGTCAAGGCCACGCAATTATTCAACCTATGATGACTGACGGCTTTGAAATAAAGGGTCAATTTCTTCACATGGTGACTAATACATGCCAATTCGGTGGATCTCCGAATGAGGATGCTAACGAGCATCTTCGTAAGTTTGTAAGCATTTGCAAGTTACTCAAGATCAAAGATGTCTCCGATGAAGTCGCATGTTTAAAAATCTTTCCATGGTCATTAAAAGATGATGCAAGAGATTGGCTAGACTCATTATCAGAAGGTTATATCGAAGACTGGAATGATATGATGGACAAGTTTTTGTCAGAGTTCCTCCCTGCTTCAAAAGCAGCAAAGTTGCAAAGTGATATAAATCACTTCAAGCAAAAGCCTAATGAGACTCTTTATGAAGCTTGGACCCGATTCAATAAAATGCTTAGGGTATGTCCTCAACACGGGTTGAATACATTCTAAAAAGTCTAAATATTCTATAAATGAGTCAATGTGGCTACTCGAAAGGATATAGATGTTGCAGCAGGAGGATCAATCATGAAAAAATGCCCGAAGAAGCGCACACAATCATTGCCGATATAGCAGCACATTCTCATAATTGGCATCAAGAGATGGAATTCTCTAGGTCAACAACTGTTGCTAGTATTGAAGGCAATGATGAAATCGCTGCTTTAAAAGTTCAGATGGCAAATCAAGCAAGGCAAATTGAGAAGGTAACCAAGGAAATGCATGATATTAGGGTAGGGTGTGAATTGTGCCAAGGTCCTCACCTTACTAGAGATTGTGATCAAACAACATTGGAAGAGAAAGCTAATTTCTTAGGTTACTTGCGAAAAGGTGAAATGAATTTCAACGATTTTTCGGCGGTTGAAGTAATGAACCGGAAATATCCTCCAATTAACAACTACCAAATAGGAGGACCTTCAGGTTCAAACAATAATTATCAAGGAGGAAATCCGGTTTACCAAAATAACTAGAATTTCTCAAATCAAAATCAAAGAAATGCACCACCGGGTTACAATCACCTAAACAACCGAAATCAACCTCAACGAAATTACCAAAATAATTTCCAACACAATCAACCACAACCACAAGCACCTATACAACCACAACCCGAGAAGAAATCCGATTTAGAAGATCTTTTGAGAAATTTTATGGTTAAACACGAGCAAAATACGGAACTTCAAACTCAGCAAATTCGAAATCAACAAGCTACGATACAGAATTTAGAAAGAGATGTTGGAAGGATCTAACAGTTACTATCAGAGAGACCGCCAGGCGCTCTCCCCTCAAATACTCAAGTGAATCCCAACAACAGTCAAACAAGGAATGAGCAAGTAAATTTCATAACTACGAGAAGTGGGTTAACCGTTAACCTCGATGTTCCAAAGCCTCATGTTCCTATTTCTATTCCAATTCCAAATGAAAAAGATTCTTCCGTGGAAGAGGATAAAGTGCCAACCATAAGTGCACCTAAAACACAACCACCATTAAAAGAATACAAACATCCAATTCCATACCCACAACGTTTGAAGAAAGATAAATTACAAGCATAGTACAACAAGTTTACCGAAATGATTAAGCAAATTTGTATCAATGTACCACTTGTATGCCAAATTATGGAAGGTTTATCAAGGATCTCATAGCCTATAAAGGTAAAAATGAAGAAGTTTCAACCACATTCCTCAATATGCCCAGCAATTTTGCAAAAGTAAAAGATGCCACCGAAACTTGGAGATCCTGGTAGTTTCATTATTCCGTGTCTGATGGGAGATTCAGTAATGTACGATGCATTAGCTGACTTAGGCGCAAGTATCAATCTTATGCCACACTCCTTGTACTTAAACGAAACCTAGGTGATCTAAAACCAACTAGGATGTGTATACGCCTAGCCGATAGAACTTTTAACTATCCTATTGGTATTGCCGAAAACCTACCGGTTAAAGTTAATCATTTAATCTTTCCTTCCGATTTCGTTGTCCTTGAAATGGAAGAAGACAGTAAGGTTCCCCTAATTCTAGGGCTAGCTTTCCTAAATACCGCCAACGCGACTGTGTGTGTTAAAGATAAAAAACTTAGTCTAGGTGAAGGAGAAGATAGAGTTACCTTAAACATAGATAAAGCTATGAAACAACCTATCTCCTCCGATGATGAATGTTATAAGATAGACATTGTTGATTGTTGTGTTGAAAAAGAATTGCAAGAATTACTAAATGTATACACCTCGAACTTTACCCCAATGAGTGAAAGTGATGAATTTGATGTAGAACTTGAACTTGACGAATTGCTGAAAGTAGTCATCGATGAAGATTGCTGTGAGGAAGAAATTCCCAAGGAAGATGAACCATTTGAAGAAATTACCAATGGTAATAGGTTCCGGATAAAAATCTTCCTTGGAAGAACCACCCACCTTGGAACTTAAAGTACTCCCGGAACATTTGGAGTATGCTTATCTTCAAGGTACATCACAATTACCTGTTATAATTTCATCAAAACTCTCCGATAACGAAAAGAGTAGGTTAATGTCCGTTCTAAAAACTCACAAGAAAGCAATTGCTTGGAAAACAATCGATATTCCAGGGATTAACCCCGCTTATTGTACTCATAAGATTCTAATGGAAGAATATTTTAAACCCATGGTACAAAGACAACGAAGGTTAAACCCTAACATGAAAGAAGTTGTCAAAAAGGAGGTTATCAAGTTACTTGATGCCGGGTTAATATACCATATATCCGATAGCCCATTGGTGAGTCATGTTCAAGTGGTACCCAAGAAAGGGGGTACAACTGTCGTCCTTAATGATAAGAATGAACTCGTTCCTACAAGAACAGTCACTGGCTGGAGAGTCTGTATAGACTACCGTCGTTTAAACGATGCCACAAGGAAAGATCATTTCCCACTTCCTTATATTGACCAAATGCTAGAACGTTTAGCGGGAAAAGAGTACTATTGTTTCCTTGATGGATTCTCCGGTTGTTTTCAAATTCCCATTGATCCAAAAGACCAAGACAAGACAACTTTTACTTGTCCATTTGGTACCTTCGCATACCGACGAATGCCGTTCGGATTATGCAATGCGCCAGGCACCTTTCAAAGGTGTATGATGGCAATCTTTCACGACATGATAGAAGGAAGTATGGAATTCTTTATGGACGATTCTCTGTTTTTGGAGGCTCCTTCGATTCATGCCTTTCAAACCTCGAGCGAATGTTAATTCGTTGTGAGGAATCAAATCTTGTTTTAAATTGGGAAAAATGCCACTTCATGGTGAAGGAAGGCATTGTTTTTGGACACAAGATTTCTCGAGATGGAATGGAAGTAGACAAAGCTACGATCGATGTAATCTCAAAGCTTCCTCCTCCAACTAACGTTAAAGGAATTCGTAGTTTCTTAGGTCATGCGGGATTCTATCGACGATTCATAAAGGACTTTTCCAAAATCGCTCGACCCATGACTAAACTTCTTGAGAAAGATAAACTTTCTCCATTCTAAAAGATAAACTTACAAATGCACCTATCATAGTATCTCTCGATTGGTCCAAACCATTTGAACTAATGTGTGATGCTAGTGATTTTGATCTAGGAGCCGTTTTAGGAAAATGACAAGATAACAAATTTCAACCAATATATTATGAAAGTAAAACACTAACAGGAGCACAATTTAACTATACAACTATCGAAAAAGAACTCCTTGCAATTGTATTTACTTTTGATAAATTTAGATCATATCTTGTGTTATCCAAAACGATTGTTTTTACCGATCATTCAGCCCTAAAGTACTTGTTCAAGAAACAAGATGCAAAACCTAGATTGATATGTTGGATTCTTCTCTTACAAGAATTTGATATAGAAATCAAGGATAAAAAGGGTGCTGAAAATCTCGCTGCTGATCACTTGTCTCGTCTTAAAAATCCCGACCTAGAAAAACTAGATGAGTCAGTTATTCATGACACTTTTCCCGATGAATTTATAATGAGAATAGAAACCGAATTTGAAATTCCATGGTTTGCGGATTTTGCAAACTATCTCGCTGCAGGAGTATTAATTAAAAACCAAATGTACCAGCAAAAGAAGAAATTCTTTGCTGATTTAAAATTTTACTTCTGGGAAAACCCTAATCTTTTTCGAATAGGAGCGGATCAAGTTATCCGCCGATGCGTATATGGTAAAGAAGCTCAACAAATATTGGAGCACTGTCATCAAGGCCCAGCTGGTGGTCATTTCGGACCTAGCTATACAGCTAAGAGGGTCTTTGACTCGAGTTTTTATTGGCCAACCATTTTCAAATATGCACACCACATGGTTAAAACATGTGATGCATGTCAAAGATCCGGTAACATCTCAAAAAGGGACGAAATGCCACAAAAAGGCATTCTTGTATGTGAAGTATTTGACATTTGGGGTATTGACTTCATGGGTCCATTTCCAGCATCGAATAAATACAAATACATCCTTGTGGCAGTTGACTACGTTTCTAAATGGGCCGAAGCAAAAGCTTTACCCACAAATGATGCTCGTGTTGTTGTGAACTTCCTAAAAAACCTATTTTCACATTTTGGGATTCCAAAAGCGTTAATCAGTGATCGTGGAACTCATTTTACAAATCAATTACTCGAGAAAGTACTTAAAAAGTACGGAGTTAATCATCGTTTCTCAACTTCTTACCACCCTCAAACGAGTGGCCAAGTTGAAAACACAAATCGAGGTCTTAAACGAATTTTAGAAAGAACGGTTAAAAATAATCCTAAAATCTGGCATCGAAAGCTAGATGATGCGCTTTGGGCATTTAGAACTGCGTTCAAAACGTCCATTGGTACTACACCTTTCCGATTAATTTATGGTAAGGCGTGTCATCTACCTGTCGAAGTTGAATACAAGGCATATTAGGCTTTAAGAGAATGTAACACTGACCTTGTGGAAGCCGGAGAAAACCGATTCTTACAACTTAATGAATTAGACGAATTAAGACTACAAGCTTATGAAAACTCTAAAACATACAAAGAGAAAACTAAGAGATGGCACGATGCACGATTAAAAGAAAGAAAAGAATTCGAACAAAGGGATAAAGTATTTGATTTCCAATCACGTTTTAAGTTTTCACCTGGGAAACTTAGATTCCGGTGGACTGGGCCATATATAATAAAACAGGTTTTTCCATCTGGATTTGCAGAGTTATATAGCAAAGACGGTGGAACTTTCAAGGTGAACGGTCATCGACTCAAGTTATACTTTAACGGAATCAACACTACGGAAAGAGTTGAAATCACCTTCTACCCTAAGGACAAGTAAATTTGAAGTAACTTTAAGGTTTTCAACTCCATTCTCGATCTTTAGTTTTATCTTTAAGAGTGAGGTTTGTTCGGTCTTTCCCTAGCAGACACTAAAGAACTAGTCTTCTCCCTCCATTCTACCTTTTTATTTTCTTTTTGTTTTTTGTTTATTTTCAAGATGCGCAATCAATATGTCTACAACCACTTCCTTTTGATGTGCGATAATATTTTACCGAGGGATGTGGTATTAGATATAAAGAGTAGATGCGATCAGGCGAGAAAAGAAATAAGGCAAGAACTTAATGAGAAAAATTATGCAAAAGGCAAATCAAAATCAGCTAAGAAGCGTCGAGCGCGTCATTTGGGCAAGTGTGTAAAATGTGGAAAACCGACTCATTACGGAGATTGCCCGAAGAATCAAACGGACTCTAATTACGAGTTCGTAACCTTGTGCCGAGAAGGACCATTTAAATGTTCAAAGAAAAACCTCTTAAACCAACGAGGTTATGCCTACGAAGCCATGGGGGGCGAAATGGTACGACTCTACTATGAGGCTAGTCGACGCGGTTTCACCATCTAAATCTTTTTCTCGCCAATTGTGTTTGTGCATTTTTGTGTGTTTATGTTTTGGTGTGTTTTAGTTTGTATTTGTTTGATGTGTGTTTTATTAAAAAGGTATACCATTTAAAATTGATAAACCTTGAGTTTAACCTGTTTTCATTGAAAACGATAATGTTAAGTGTAACAACTGAATTGTCGTTCTTCAAATTGCACGAAATTTATTGTTAGATTCATAAGATATCTTTTAAATAGTAAACCATAAAAACAAAAGAAAAAATTATTTCTACTAAAAATATACTTTTTTTTTTATCAATAACCGTAAAAATATATAACTTATAAACTTTGTCGTGGGTAATGATAGGTGTAACAACCGAGATTATCTCTACCTAGTTGATAGGAAACAAAGTTTTAAGTTTAAAAACTAGTTGGTTTGAAGGTATATATATATATATATATATATATATATATATATATATATATATATATATATATATATATATATATATATAAAATAGTGTGTATTTTAAATTCATTTAATTTTTATTTTTCATGTACTTGTTTTAAAATTTTAAAATATTAATTTTCTTTTATTTTTAAAAGTAAAAAAAAATATAGAGTGTTTTGTTTTATTTCTAGGTTTTTTTCAAAAAATATTAAAACTTTAACTTTTAACGAATTAAAATTTTATAAATTGATTTTAAAAATTTATAAACGGATAAAGACTAGGTATAAAAAACCAAAATTTCCGTTACAACAAATATAAATCTATAAAAGATATTTTAAAATTTAATTACTTATAAAGTTAATAAAAAAAAGATTATGACTTACGCGAAACGTGTAGGTTTCCACGCGAAACGTGTATAATTAAAAGTTACGCAAAACGCGTAATCCCACGCGGAACGCGTAATTCGAAAAACAAGACCAGATATCTGGTCGAACAAGTTCTTCTTTCTTCACACATTCTTATTATTTTTCTCTGCTGTGAACGAAGGAGAACCCAAAAACTAACAAAAATCACTTACAAAAATTAAATAAACACTCTCAATCTCCTCCAATTCTTCAATCTTTCAACATGCCTAGATTGGTAAGGGTCCTAAATCCATTTTACCACTTGTTCTTGAAGTTTTTCATTATTTATTTTTATAGCTTTAATCCGAATTAATGCATGTTATTGTTGAATTTTGCTTGATTATTGCTATATCTATGTTGTTAGTATGATATTAAACCCGATTAGCATGAGAATTTGATGTTTAATTGATTATTTCAAAGTTAGGGTTTATACATATTGGGGAAAATTGATGAATTGCTATTGAAGTGTGTTATTTTGATTATAATTAGCTATTTTTAACTGTTTTGATAGTAGTTAGAACCTTTGAACATGAGTTTGATTTTTTTGATTCCGTGATTTGTATTTTTAGTCTAAATTTGATCATTTTTGCTATTGACATGAATCAAGTATAAATTGTAATGATGCTAAGGATTATTTGGAGGCTAGAATGCACGCAATGTGATTGAATTGAATTATATATGCTTAGTTCATTGAATGTTTCCACTTGCGAATTAAACTTTGTTTATGAAACTTGATTTATGATTATGAATTTTTTGGTTTATTTTTGTTTGTTTTAATTTTTAGAAGTAAAACTTTAACTGTTGTTGAACTATTGGTTCCTGTGATGTTGAAAAAACAAGCTTGTATGTTGAATATGGATTCCTTGCTAATATTAACACACCCAATTGGGACGATTTTCTTGTTTTAAAATGATATGTAGGGATTATTTAGAATGAGAGCTGTAAACCAACAGCAAGAAGAGGAACAAGTAACACCACAAATGGAAAAACAACTCCAAACCTTACACCCGAACCTGAGATTCCCTAATGATTTACCTCAACGGGTGCAAAAGGTTAAGGACTTACTTTCTCTGATCCATAGAAACACCTCTCCGGTATATATTGTGGATTGGGCTTCTTTAGGACACCCAGTCAACTTAGATACACAAATAAGGGAAATTTTAAACCAAAGTTTCACAAACGAATTTGGGGTAAATTTGGTTTTTAATGATTTTGAGAGGTTGTTTAGTTTAAATAGTCCTGTATATAGAGAATGGTGCTTAGAATTCTATTCTACGGTTAGAATGAGCATACACCCAGAAACTATCGATGATACTAATTTTCTACAATTTAGGCTGGGTGGGGTAGATAGAAGAATGTCCCTAAGTAACGTGACTAACGCGTTGGGGATTTACACCATCGAGGAGATGTTGACTCCCGATTTTAGGGAGTATATTTTTACTGGGGCTAGGTATACAAGTAATTATTATTCTGGGAGAGTTTGACAATCTTTTACTCGTAGAAATACATATGAGGCCGGCCAAGAATCATACCTAAAGATCACTGATGTTCGGTTTAGAATAATTTATAAATTTATAGCGAACACAATAAACCAAAGGTCATTTGGTAATACAGATAAAATTAATTATATTGACCTTTGGTATTTAGATGTGATCAGAGATAGGGAGACTTTTGTTAGTATACCATATGGAGTTGCCTACTTCTTGGCTCATGTAGGTAAAGGTGCTAGAGGATCAAGTGACATGTCGGGGGAGGGGGGGTCACTATATCACTTGTTTAGGAAACTGGTTCGGACTTGACCCGAGTGAATCAGAACCTCCAATCATACCGGTAGATCAATTTGTTAGAACTTTAGGATTGGATGTATATAAAACTAAGTGAGGGGTGGGGTAATTAGTTTAAGATGACAAGAAGTTGTTGCTCCCGCTCCTTTGGAGGAAGATGATGAACCTGAGCGAGATACTAGGAGAAGACGGAGACAGCCAGATCAGGCTAGTTCGTCTAATGTAGGTACTTCTGATTTCGATATGTTACAAAATTCGTTTAATTCATTGAGTTTAGATGTAAGGAACTCATATGAAAATTGGGGACAGAGATCAGAAAACTAGTACACTAGTTTGTCTCGGCAATTAGGGGACATTAGGGGTACCCAACTAGCTCAGGGTAATATTTTAGAAAACATCTGATATGATCAAAGGGGCCAGGGAGCACAACTTGAGTGGGTACATCACCAGACATATCTATACGCAGCTAACCCACAAACTTACGCACCCTCAGCCTTTCCTTCATACACCCCTTGGCAAGCACCCGGTGATCCTCTACCTCCACATTATGACCCCAATGCTGCTCTACCTGCAAGTCAGGATGCCTATCGGCGTTTTTACGAGGAACAACGCCAAAATGAACAGCGGCAGCAACATCAACAGGAGGAGGAAAATCAAGGAGGCCCAGTATGGACGTTTTTCTAGTTTTTAGTTTTTATTTTTTTTACTTTTTTATGTTGTTTGTAAAAAATGATTTTTATGATGTGTGTTAAGTATTTACTTTTACTTTTAATTTTTTTTATATATACAAAAATTTTAAGTGTGGGGTAAATTTTTTGTACTACTAAAGTACAACCACATCTTTTTGTGTGATTAACATGTTTATTGACAGGTACTTATGATGATGATGCATTCGATATAACGAAAAAAAAACTACATTTATATTGTGATATGAGGATTGGATATGTTCATACGATAAGCATTTTACAAATGTCCAATTACTTAACAAAAGAAGTTCCAAATACTTTACACTTTTTGTCCTCTCAAATTTATACATTTAATCTGATTTTATGTAATGAGGGCATTACATAATCTTAAGTGTGGGGTGGGAATATATAAATTCTCGAGAACTTATAACTTGGTGGTTTTTACGAAAAATTTTGATTAAGTTTTTTAACAAATATATCTAGTTAATTTTTAAGGTAATTACGAGCAATTAAAGATTAGGTGTCAAAAACTGAAAATATTGTCTCCATACATTAAAAATACATAAGTTTATTTGATTAAAACCTATAAAAGAAAACCAAGTATAACAGAATTTATAAACCCATATGTTTAAAACCATTTATCACATGTTTCTATGAAGTTTATTGCGGATATCATTGCTTTGAAATGTATAAACCTGAATATCCCATTGATTCGAGTAATAAAGGATGAATCAAGTCCATCCCTTAAGGAAGTAAAGTCTTCCAAAATGACACACTTGCTAACTTATGTTAGAAGATGTAGTCCAGAACAGCTGTAGGTTGACGAAAAATCTTGAAAAATCATCTCTATCATCGGCTGGAAATTCACCTCACCTCAGCATCAAACAGGGTTTTTGGTCGTCAGACTTATCCTAACCATGAGAAGGAGCTGTCTCGTACAATGGGGGGGGCACATTGCAAATTAGCTTTTAAGACTGAAATGTCCCGTTCATATTGATTATAAACGTTCCATATTAATTGATTTCGTCGCGAGGTTTTGACCTCTATATGAGACGTTTTTCAAAGGCTGCATTCATTTTTAAAACAACCATAACCTTTATTTTATCGATAAAGGTTTAAAAAGCATTACGTAGATTATCAAGTAATGATAATCTAAAATATACCATTTACACACGACCATTACATAATGGTTTACAATAATAATATATTACATCAAAAATAAGTTTTTTGATTGCAGTTTTTACATAATATCATACAAGCATGGACTCCAAATCTTGTCCTTATTTTAGTATGCAACAGCGAAAGCTCTTAATAATCACCTGAGAATAAACATGCTTAAAATATCAAAAAAATGTTGGTGAGTTATAGGTTTAACCTATATATTATCAAATCATAATAATAGACCACAAGATTTCATATTTCAATATACATCCCATACATAGAGATAAAAATCATTCATATGGTGAACACCTGGTAACCGACATTAACAAGATGCATATAAGAATATCCCTTATCATTCCGGGAAATCCTTCGGACATGATAAAAACGAATTCGAAGTACTAAAGCATCCGGTACTTTGGATGGGGTTCGTTAGGCCCAATAGACCTATCTTTAGGATTCACGTCAATTAGGCGTGCACTAATTCTCAAAATTAGTGATGTTCCCTAATTCTTAGGCTACCAAGCAAAAAGGGGCATATTCGGCTTCGATCATTCAATCATAGAAAGTAGTTTCATGTACTTGTGTCTATTTTGTAAAACATTTATAAAGCTGCATGTATTCTCATCCCAAAAATATTAGATTTTAAAAGTGGGACTATAATCACTTTCACAGATTTTTACTTCGTCGGGAAGTAAGACTTGGCCACTGGTCGATTCACGAACCTATAACAAATATGTACATATATATCAAAGTATGTTCAAAATATATTTACAACACTTTTAATACATTTTGATGTTTTAAGTTTATTAAGTCAGCTGTCCTCGTTAGTAACCTACAACTAGTTGTCCACAGTTAGATGTATAGAAATAAATCGATATATATTATCTTGAATCAATCCACGACCCAGTGTATACACGTCTCAGGCTAGATCACAACTCAAAGAATATATATTTTTGGAATCAACCTCAACCGTATATAGCTAACTTCAACATTACTGCATATAGAGTGTCTATGGTTGTTCCAAATAATATATATACATGGGTCGATATGATATGTCAAAACATTTGCATACGTGTATATGGTATCCAAGATTACATAATATATTAGAATACATGTATAATACATTATAAGTTAGCTAGGATATGATTAATATAGATTTGTTACCAATTTCCACGTAGCTACAACAAGCAAAAATAACCAATCTTGTTTTACCTATAACTTATTCGTTTTAAATCCGTTTTGAGTGTTTCAAGTTGCTATAGTTTCATATTGAACTTAAGTTTATGAATCTAAACAGAAAAAGTATAAGTTTATAGTCAGAAATACAGGTTACAAGTCATTTTTGTAAAGGTAGTCATTTCAGTCGAAAGAACGACGTCTAGAAGACCATTTTGGAAAACATACTTCCACTTTGAGTTTAACCATGATTTTTGGATATAGTTTCATGTTCATAAGAAAAATCATTTTCACAGAAGAACAACTTTTAAATCAAAGTTTATCATAGTTTTTAATTAACTAACCCAAAACAGCCCGCGGTGTCACTACGACGGCGTATATCCGGTTTTACGGTATTTTTCGTGTTTTCCGGTTTTAAATCATTAAGTTAGCATATCATATAGATATAGAACATGTGTTTAGTTGATTTTAAAAGTCAAGTTAGAAGGATTAGAATTAACTAAACTATGTTCTAGTGATTACATGTTCAAATCTTCGAATAAGATAGTTTTATATGTATGAATCGAATGATGTTATGAACATCATTACTACCTCAAGTTTAGTAGGTAAACCTACTGGAAGTGACAATAAATGATCTAGCTTCAAAGGATCTTGGATGGCTTGAAAGTTCTTGAAGTAGAATCATGACACGAAAACAAGTTCAAGTAAGATTATCACTCGAATTAAGATAGTTATAGTTATAGGAATTGAATCAAAGTTTGTATATGAGTATTACCTTGATTTAGAATGATATCTTACTGTAAACAACAAGGATTTCTTGAGGTGGGATGATCACTTTACAAGATTGGAAGTGAGCTAGTAAACTTGGAAGTATTCTTGATTTTATGAAACAAGAACTTGTAGAATTTATGAAGAACACTTAGAACTTGAAGATGGAAATTAAGAGAGATCAATCAGATGAAGAAAATTGAAGAATGAAAGTGTTTGTAGGTGTTTTTGGTCGTTGGTATATGGATTAGATATAAAGGATATGTAATTTTATTTTCATGTAAATAAGTCATGAATGATTACTCATATTTTTGTAATTTTATGAGATTTTTCATGCTAGTTGCCAAATGATGGTTCCCACATGTGTTAGGTGACTCACATGGGCTGCTAAGAGCTGATCATTGGAGTGTATATACCAATAGTACATACATCTAAAAGCTGTGTATTGTACGAGTACGAATACGGGTGCATACGAGTAGAATTGTTGATGAAACTGAACGAGGATGTAATTGTAAGCATTTTTGTTAAGTAGAAGTATTTTGATAAGTGTCTTGAAGTCTTTCAAAAGTGTATGAATACATATTAAAACACTACATGTATATACATTTTAACTGAGTCGTTAAGTCATCGTTAGTCGTTACATGTAAATGTTGATTTGAAACCTTTAAGTTAACGATCTTGTTAAATGTTGTTAACTCAATGTTTATTATATCTAATGAGATGTTAAATTATTATATTATCATGATATTATGATATATTAATATATCTTAATATGATATATATACATTTAAATATCGTTACAACGATAATCGTTACATATATGTCTCGTTTCGAAATCATTAAGTTAGTAGTCTTGTTTTTACATATGTAGTTCATTGTTAATACACTTAATGACATGTTTACTTATCATTTATCATGATTAAACATAGTGTATCAATATCTTAATATGATTCATATGTATTTAGTAAGACGTTGTTATAACGATAATCGTTATATATATCGTTTCGAGTTTCTTAATTCAATAAACTCAATTTTATGTATATAAGTCAATGTTAAAATACCTAATGAGATAATTACTTATCATAATATCATGTTAACTATATATATAATCATATATATGTCATCATATAGTTTTTACAAGTTTTAATGTTCGTGAATCACCGGTCAACTTGGGTGGTCAATTGTCTATATGAAACCTATTTCAATTAATCAAGTCTTAATAAGTTAGATTGCTTAACATGTTGGAAACACTTAATCATGTAAATAACAATTTCATTTAATGTATATAAACATGGAAAAGTTCGGGTCACTACAAAGACTAATGAATCGAATCCCCAGATGGATGATCTCCGTAAAGATCAACTGAATCTATGTTTGACCGCGGTCAACATACATTTAACGTGTGTTATCTTTGTAAGTGTAAAGTCGATGATGAAACGCAACTCCTTCCTTTAGAAGATTTAAGGGTCGATTTGAATAAGAAATTGGTGGAAGAGCCGATCCGTGTAGTTGACCGATGATATTGATCGAGTGGAAACACAGTTTGGGTTCTAATCTTACGTGGGAAATGGAAGAGTTGATGAGAAATCGCTACCCTCATTTGTTTGACCAAGACCAGATTCCGAGGACGGAATCTCCTTAAGGGGGGTGGATTTGTAACAGACTGAAACCCTGGCTAGTTGTAAGTTGCCTATTTTGCCCTTAGGGTTTGTGCTTAGTCTTAAGTGCTTTTATTTTAATTATTTTATTAGTGTTTTATTATATTTGTGTTGTGACCAGTTTGTGACAAGGGTCTCAGATCAGGTTTGTTTATTTTATTTGGACCTCGTTTGGGCTACCTAATCTTGTGCAAAAGATATCAGATAACTGGTAAATACCCGTGTGTTGTGGGGTATGGGGTTTTAACCTCAAATTAAGTGTATGAGCAGCCAATTTTCCTCATTTGTTTCCTGAACCTTCCTCTCACTCACACCTTCACCTAACCTCATCTTCACCATCTCAAACAACCCTAAATCATTTGATCTCGAATTGCAGCTTGATTTTAGTGTCAAATCGTTCCTTGTGTTGTTGTGATTCTAACAAGGTAAAGTTTGTTTAATTTCGTGATCAAATCAGTGTCAAAATGGGTGTTTTAGTCAAGTTTTATGAAAATGGGGTTTTGTGTCAAATTGGTAGAAATTGATGTTGTTTGTGTTTGAATGTTGTGGGTTTATGTTCCAGAAAGTTTAGTGTACGAGTTGTGTTCAGTTTTGAGGTCAAAAACGTGTCCAAAGTCGAGATTTGGTGATTTTGGGTTGAAACCCGTCACTTTGCTGCTGTTGCAGCTGAGGAACTACCTTCGGCCGATGGTCGTTGACCATCGACCGATGGTGAGGGACGATCGGCCGGTGGACAGGACCATCGACCGATGGTGTATGACTTCTGACCAACTGATGTAATTTTGACGATCGACCGATTGGGGTAGACCATCGACCGATGGTGTGTTGACGATCAGCCGATGGATGGGACCATCGACCGATGGTCTTAGGCAGTGAAATTTTTACTAAGTGTTGATTTTTAGCCGTTATGCTGTCCGTGTGTTTTTTATGATTTTCAGGATGTAAATTCTGAAAATGCATAAGTGTTAAGCATGAAAATTTTAGCGGACTCATTTTTTTTTACTAATTTGCTATAATTCGCTGTCAGTGTGTCTAATCTTGATGGGAACACTATTCTAACTTGGTTTTTGCTGTTCTCAGGAGATAAGGATAAGGAGGAAGCTCAGAAATAATAACTGAGCAATTGCTGGTAATTGGTGAGTGGGTCTATCTACGGATAGAGTTTAAATAGCATATTATGCTACTGTGGTTGACTCTTTTACCATGCATAGTGTAGGAATTGCCATGTTAGAATAATAATATCGTTGCCTGATGTTGTATGTGAATTTTGTGTACACTGTGTGAATGGCACCAGTCGGGCCTAGGGAGACTGGGGACTCGAGACCGTGCCTAGGAGAGGTTAGAGTCCTAGGAGAGGTTAGACTCGAGACGTGACATATATAGTGTTTGTAAATGAAGTCTTCCGCTGCGTGTTTAAAAAAAAAATGGCCGGTGTTACAAGTTGGTATCAGAGCATGGTTTGGCAGCAAGTACGTGCACGTATTTTGTTCCCAAACCCTGAGGTGAGTCAAACATGTCTGTGGGTGTGAGGGGCTAAGTGAAAATAGGATATACGTGTGTTAGTTGTGATTGAACTAACTGTTATCCACTAAGCTTTTGTGTGAGCTGTTTTGTAGCACAGGTATGGCTGATAGAAACGCAACTGGCCCATCCAACCCCGGAACATTCAGAGCACCAGAAGAGGGTGTTGAGTCTGATAATGATCAAAATAGTTACATCCTTTAATTAGAAAGCAAGCTAAAAGAGGCTGAAGATAAGATTAATGAGCTTGAATTGGCAAGGCATTATGGAAATGATGATACACCACCTGGATTCCCAACCGCGCAATCCCAAACGATACCTAATGTGCACCAGAACCAGTTTCAGAATCAAATACCCAACCAATACTATATGCCACCGCAAAACACTTTTACTTACCAAAATCCCATGATGATGAATCCATATCAAATGTAAATGTTCCAACAACCTTACATGCAACCACCCAAAAGGTGTACTTATAAGAACTTTCGTGATTGCAAACCCTCCGAGTTCTCTGGAAGTACTGATCCGACTGTAACTCTCAATTGGTTACGAGAAATTGAAAGGGTATTTGAAGCGTGTCAGTGTGAACCCGAGTTGAAAGTGACATATGCAAGTCGTTTGTTGAAAGGTAGGGCTATGATTTGGTGGGATTCTTTGATATCCAGTATACCAAAAGAACAAGTGAGTATGATCACATGGGAGCAGTTTCATGGGAAGGTGTGTGAACAGTATTGTAATCCGTTTGATATGAACCGAATCAAGACTGAGTTTCTTGAAATGAAGATGACACCTCTAATGATGATTGATGAGGTAGTAGAGAAGTATATGGATAAACTGAGGTTTGTACAGCAGTGGGTGCCCGACGAAGCGTCTCGTATCCAGCATTTCGTTAATATCATTTTACCAGAGTACCGAACTTTTGTTAGAACAGCTACATCGTTGTCTCAAGCTGTTGTGATGGCTAAGATGGTAGAAAGTGATGTTCAGGCCGCCAGAAACAGAATGTTTGGTAATGTGCTACAACAAGGTGGGCAAGTATCTGGTCAATCAGGATCTAAATCCAAGAAGTTTAGTGGATTTAAATCGAAGAGTAAAAGTGGTCAGAGTAGTTCTGGGTCTGGATCAGGTAAAGGGAATTGGTGTCACACGTGTCGATCTTCTCACAGTGGTCAGTGTTCTGAGGCTACAAGAAGATGCTTAAAGTGTGGTGTGGTTGGGCATGAGTTGAAGTGCGAAAAGTGGTATATGAATTATCGTATGGAAAATACCGGTTTTAGAGATTGCTACACACTAACGGGCAGTGTACCCGATCGTGTAGTAGTATAGTAACTGGTTTAGTTCCGTGTATCATTCCAAGGACAGTTATATCAGTCAAACTAAAATTAGAAACTATATTATGATTAACTAAGTGAATGAAAGTTAAAAGTACAAGTTTTATGTTTTGGTGGCTATTTAACGATTTAGCCAAATCAAAGAAGGTTAAATGTAAAAACAATATTTTTGTCTTTTAAGTTTATGAAATGATAATAAATGCAAATAAAGCAAGTAAGATAGTTTTGAATTAAATCAAAGAGATGAAATGTTTATCTAGATATTTTACCCTCGGTATTGGATGTATTTTTAGATATTAAGTCCTGATTGAATAATTATGTGTGTAGTTATCTAATAGGTTCACTAAGAGTTCTCTCGGATAAACACGCAAATACAATAACAAGATCAAGGGTTCCCTTTTCACTATGGTTCTTGTATTTGTAATCAAATAACTATAAGCATGCTAATCACCTAAATCGACTCGCCAAGAGTTCTCTTTAGCAAGTACTCAAACTAGAATTACTAAGCGAGGGTTCCCTATAACTTAGACCTTTTAATTTGTGACTAGTTTATCAACAAAATCAAAGACTTGAATAACAATTGTTTTTGCGTTCGCTCTACACAATTCATTCCTATTTTGTTTAACCGTTTTAATCTAGTTTACCCCCTTGGTCCGGTTTAGCAAACAATCAATCTAAGACAAGTTTATTGTAAATCAATATGATACATCAACAAGAGTTCTCTTTATCAACAACATATCAATTAACTAGATACAAATGATTTTAACAACAATAAGCATGGTTCTTAATTCAAGCTTCAATCTATCACGCATAATACATTCAATCAATAAGATTACATCCAATACCTTGGTTATTAATCTAGAGAAACATTATAGAAACTAGCCAACAATCATGGTAACAGACAACAATACAATCAAATTATTAACTGAAATCATTGCTGAGAACAAGTAAATAACCTACAAGAACAAGAGTTCTTGGATGAAAAAGGTTTTGATGGATGATGCCTTGATGTTGAGCCTCTTCAAAGAGGTTGGAGTTCTCCAATTTGCTCCTGAAAATCGCTTCTAAACTCTCTGGTTCGTATTCTAATGCAACAGTCCCTCAAAAACTGAAGTTTTAAAGTGGAGAGAGTAGGTAAAAAGCTAAAAAGTCGGCTACACCTACTACGGGACGTCGTCCCAAAGGGAAGGACGGCGTCCCGGTATAAAGGGCTAGACGGCGTCCCAATTGCCGAGACGGCGTCCCGAATTGAAAGACAGGACGTCGTCCCACCTTCCAGGACGGCGTCCTGTTGTGCTAATTTTGACTGTTTCATTTTCTTTTCAATATTACTTCATTTGGACGAAGCCTAACACCTTGGAAGCTTTGTTTTATCATTTTAGAGTGCTATCTTGACCCTAACTCGTATCGGGATCAACCAATGTCATAAATCATCAAAATTCTTTGTAAATCATTCTTCCGATATAAACTTGCGCATCTTGGTTTATTATTTGTAGAACACCTTCATCATCCTTGATTCTAGAGCGTTTTTAATGATATTGCGATAGATATATATGATGTTATTGAGCAATATCAAAACACCCCACACTTAAACCTTGCTTGTCCTCAAGCAATTCTTTCGTTACAAAGTGGAACAATATCAAACATAATCACACAATATAGATTACAAACATTACATGAATCACTCGTAACACACAAAACACACACGTTGATATGAAACACAAGTCACACTATATAAAACACACGCTTTAAGTATAGCACACTTGAAATCACACGCACGCTATATTCACAATGGAAACACACACACACATTTTTGAGAGATTAGAGCCAAGTATCCGAAAAATTTGATCCTAGGGAAATCAGGACCTTGATGAAAACGTTTTATGGTTTTTGAAAATATCATGCTAGTTTTTTTTTATACTAGACACGTTTTTCGATTTTGTCGGATTTTCTGAATTTTGAAAAATGAGTGCGGGTTTCCCGCTATTGGTCAAGCCAATCCCTCCCTCGGTACCTAACATCGCGAGATGTCGGTAGAAATTAATGTGCTTAGGAGGATACACATTACGTCCGGATATCATCGATAATCATGAGGTAATCATCTAATCCGTTAAGTCAATCATAAAGATTGAAGTTCATCAGGCTTAAAAGCTGACATATTACCTTTCCGGAGGTTATCCACTGGGAATCTGATCAATCACTGACAATTTGTGTATCATGGTGCGCTTCCCATTTGGCTAGCAAATCTCCCTCATTGAGATAAGCTTTGACTACCAGTTTCCCTGTTTGATGTTGAGGCCTGGTAGATTTCCAGTCGATTTTAGCAATGACTTTTCAAGATTTTTCGTCACCCTACAACTGGTCTGGACTACAACTTCTGAAATAAATCAGCAAGTGTGTCGTTCGGGAGACTTGACTCCCTTTAGGATGGAATGGATACATCCTGTATGGTCATATAAGTGGTCGGACGCAACATTGTCCTTGTTAGGAGAAACAATGAGGATCGTCCTTAGGGTTTTCGATCTGGCGCGAGCTCCGGTTTCCGACCACGCTATACAATCACCGCTCTCTCACGGTTTACACTCGTTTTGGTACAAGTGACCTACAAGTTAGCTTACTAAACTAGTAGGATTTTCATTCAAATAATTGAATGATAGTGCAACTTCAAAGACTATTAATAATTTAAAATGTAAACCAATCATTTATTTTCTAGATTTTAAGACCATAATGTGTATAACGTGGTTTTTGGGCTTTTAATCGTTTTTAAGGCTACTTGAAAATTTTAAAATTTTTTTTTTTAAATAATCTTATAATCAATTAAGTTTATAAAATATCTTTTAAAAATTTATATTTATAACGGAAATTCGGTTGTTATACCTGATCTTAATCCGTCGATAAATTTTAAAATCAATTTATAAAATTTAACCTTTTACAAGTTATGTTGCCTTGAACGCCTTAATTTTAGTAAAACGAGTTCCCGATAAATTTCTACTCCCCACCCCACACTTGAGATCATGCAAGGCCCTCATTGCATGAAATCAGAAAAAGGATTAAATTTAGAGGGCAAAGTGATAGGGTGATTGTAGAAATTTTCAATTTTTAACCTGTAAATCGTGGAACATGTAGACGGATGCTGCTGAACTTACTGCCAGCATAAGAGCATCGTCCAGTCCGCGGTTATCATCATACACACATCATAATATCAAATGTCGCTGAACTTAATGCCAGTCTTTGAAGTTCAATCATGCTGCACAAATTAACAAACCACACAAATCACAATAAAAATAACGGTGTTTTTACAACCACAACCGTTTATCAAACCACACCATTAGTACATTATTACAAACCGAAATATTGTCTAAAATCACACCACACAAATTAAATTGTCGCAAAACAAAGTACAAAATGATCAAAGGCACGCATGCCTAGTTATCAAACGGCCAAAAATAATTACCCGAACCATCTCTGTACGGGCGTCCCTGTGGATATTGCTGCTCAAATCTGTTCCGAGCATCCTGCAACGCAGCGGTATTATCATAAATCGGGTGAGGCGGAGGTGGGTTTTGAGGATCCGTGTAATATTGGGGTGTCAGACGTGTCGTCCCATAGTACTGCTCGGGGTTGGAATAAAACAACTCTGAGTTATGGTTATTCCAATCAATACCATAACTCATCCATCCCTGATCGTGCACTTGAGCAATCTGTCGTTGCTCCATTCGCTGCTGAATATCCCACATTCGATCGTTGTGCATCCTTTGTTCGTTCGGGCTCAACCTCATGTTATTAACACTACCAACCAAACTGTCCCAACTTGATTGGGACGGATGCCACGGAACCTGTTCACCAACATTAGTCTGTGCCTCCATTTCCGCCTCCTCTTCCTACCGCTGCTCTTGCTGAACACCACTGCCACTTGCGTCACCTGCACCAACTGCCACAAAAGGCACCAAATGCCCATTTCTATCTTTCATAATGATTTCAGCATTAATATAAAAAACCTTTTTTAATGGTTTCATTACGCTCGTGTACTCCTGTAATCTACTGAACTCAATGTTAAAATGTCGGGCAATTCGGGTGATGTAGTGGCCTCCCAGAAGTGGCTTCGGTAGCCGTGTCTCAGTCGCAATGGCAAGGAAATAATTACCGATTAGCCCAGGAATGTCGGTATAGGAACCCCGCTTGATTTGATCCATAATCCACAAATCTAATGTTTTCACCTTCTCATGACCCTCAATCCTCGCATTAAACGTGCATGCGATGAGTCGATGAAGCAGCTTATCATCCCGGGCTGCGATTTCGTTGTACCTGTGCTTGCTTGATCTAAAATGTGCAGGCGCAATATCTGGCTTACAAATTCTGCGCCAATAAGAGGTGTCATCAAAAACATGCCGGCCAACGTAATCAGAAGCCCGCAAATATTCACCTAACTGATTATCGGTGAATTCCCCAAAAATTCCCAGAACTCTACAAAGCTGTAAACTGCTTATACCCCTATCTTGGCCCCCGAGACGAAACCGTAGAAACTCATTCGATAAATAATCACTGACATTGTTAAACTGCATGGTAGAGTAAAATTCTTTAAGCAGCACCGGATAGATTGGTTCATTGATGCTAAAAACCTGTTCCCAAGCGTGGGTGACTACTATACCGTAAGGAATGGCGAGTAAATTAGAAACATGTCGGCGCATGCCCGCCTCTTCCAATGGCCCCCAGATAAAATACCAAGTTGCATTAATCGGCCTACGGTTTATTCTCTCAAATGTTTCCGTATAGTCTTCATCGTTCTGAACCTGTGTTAACCAAACTCGAGGATCGTTTAGATCCTCCTCCTCTTCTTCTCCGGAAGACGATGATGAATGATGTTGTTGTTGTGGTGGTGGTGGTTGTCGTGGAGGAGCCAAACCTGCTGTCCTTCCTCTTTTTGCCGGTCCTCCTCTGCTTGGTTGTCCCTGCAAAACATTATACACCAAACCAAAAGAACATAGAAACCGTTGTGTTAATGTTAGCTAAAAACATAACCGAGTAGCAGGAGAACTTAATCATTCAATTCCTAGTTCAAAAGCATTATGATTCATTTAAACGAAAGTGCATGTTCACAATTTTAAACCAAAGTCAACCAAAGTCAACATGAATTCGTTAATACACCTTCAAAAAAAATGAAAATCATAACTTCACAATGTAGCACAAACTTAGGACTCAAAGATTCAAGTATGTTGTGTTCATAGGTCATATGGTTTAACTTTGCATTCTAATCATATTCATCATAAATCATAACGCATTTTCACAATTTTTAGCTCAAATGACCATTATAACATCATACATTAGGGCATTTCATTCCATCAATTTGCTTCAACAGGCCCATACAAATGAACATCAAACATACATATTTCATAAATTCATTACAATTCAACAATATGCTTAGAAATTCACTAACATTCAAAAATGACCCGGCCAAGTTGACATCAACATCACCAACACAATCAAATACTTCACAAGAATCATAAACATCATACATAAACTCAACATCATAAGTTAAACACCCTAAATTCGGATTTAATTTCTACAAACCCTAGAATCATGAACAAAACCCTTAAAAGCATGTAATCTTTGCAAAATAAACACATAAAGGCAATTTAAACATCTAAGGCATGTTAATCTTAACAATAATCATGCAAATCAAATACCCCACACTTATCCTTCACCAATTTATAGATATAAACATACAATTCAAGTAATTGATAAAGAAAAGTGTAAAAATGGAGTATCCATACCAAAAAGTTCATGATTTGAAGCTTGAATTTGAAGAAGAAATCGCGAATTTGAGGTAGAGATTAGGGTTTTTGGAGAGTGGTTCGTGTTAGGGCAGAGAAAAATAGAGAAGAGTGTGTTTTGTGGATAAGAAATGGGTTGGATATGGTTTAAAAACGTATTTTTTTCTGACTCAGGGGGTCTAGACGTCGTCCTGATTTTTGGGACGGCGTCTCGATTCTTTAAGTGGGACGGCGTCTAGGGTTTTGGGACGGCGTCCCGGTATGTTAAGTGGGACGGCGTCTAGGGTTTTGGGACGGCGTCCCGGTATGTTAAGTGGGACGGCGTCTAGGGTTTTGGGATGGCGTCCTGTTTCACTAAAACTCACTGACCTATTTTTCTGAGTCGTTCGCGTTTAGAGGTCATACGTTAATCATTTTGTACCAAACTAAAATTTATCGCGCACACAATACAAACCTAATTACAATTGTGAACCAGTTTTTTTTTACGAGTCGTTCACCAAACTCGTCCCCATTTAGATTTAGGCGTTTTTCTTGAAGTTGAGGCTAACCTCATCCTCAATTTCTAGGGGACCATCAACATAGTGTTTGACCCGGTGGCCATTCACTTTAAAAATATCACCCTTCCCGTTCTCCATTTCGACTGTACCATAAGGGTACACCTTTCTAACAACAAACGGTCCCGTCCATCGGGACTTAAGCTTTCCGGGTGATAACTTGAAACAGGAATTATAAACAAGGACACGATCGCCTTCCATGAATTCCTTTGGACGTTTCAATCTTTTGTCATGCCATTGTTTGGTTTTTTTCTTGTAAATTAGAGAGTTGTCATAGGCTTCAAGCCTCAACTCGTCTAATTCATTTAGTTGGGTCAAACGTAACCGACCCGCTTCTTGGTAATCCAAATTGCATGCCCTTAGCGCCCAATGTGCTTTATGTTCAATCTCCAACGGGAGATGGCATGCTTTTCCGTATACCATACGGAAAGGAGTTGTTCCAATCGGTGTTTTGTAGGCCGTGCGAAAGGCCCACAATGCATCGTTTAACTTGGTTGACCACTCTTTTGGATTGGCACCAACGGTCTTTTCAAGTATGCGTTTTAATGACCGGTTGGTGTTTTCTACTTGCCCACTCGTTTGGGGATGATAAGATGTCGAAATTTTATGAATTACTCCATATCTTTTCAATACCTTTTCCAATTGCTTATTGCAAAAGTGGGTGCCCCGGTCACTTATAAGAGCTTTTGGTGTGCCGAACCTAGAGAAAAGTTCCATCAAAAAGTTTACCACTACTCGGCCATCATTTGTTGGTAGAGGTTTTGCCTCCGCCCATTTAGAAACATAATCTATGGCGACAAGTATGTAGAGGTAAGAATGAGATTTTGGAAAGGGGCCCATAAAGTCAATTCCCCAAACATCGAACACCTCGCATACTTGGATGCTTTGTTGAGGCATTTCATCCCGTTTAGTTATTTGACCGGCCCGTTGGCACGCGTCACAAGCCTTACAAACAGCGTAGGCATCTTTGAATATTGTAGGCCAATAGAAACCGGCCTCATAAACTTTCTTCCCCGTGATTTGGGGACCAAAGTGCCCACCTGTTGGACCAAGGTGACAGTCAAGCAGAATTTCGGTGCATTCCTTCCCCGAAACACACCGACGGATTATCCCATCGGGACACTGTTTAAAGAGATATGGGTGTTCCCAAAAATAGTATTTTAAGTCACTAAAGAATTTCTTTCTTTTCTGGTGTGACATACCGGTTTCTAGGAATCCACCCACAAGATAGTTGGCAATGTCTACAAACCATGGATCATCAATTTTCTCAACTCTCATGAGATTTTCATCAGGAAAATTATCTTGGATAACTGTCTCATGTAGAATCCCAAGATTCGGGTTCTCAAGTCGAGAAAGGTGATCGGCAGCTAGGTTTTCGGCACCCTTTTTATCCTTTATATCGATGTCGAATTCTTGCAAAAGCAAGACCCAATGTATTAAACGGGGTTTAGCATCTTGCTTAGAAAGCAAGTACTTTAAAGCCGAGTGGTCGGTGTAGACAACCGTCTTTGCTAGCACTAAATAGGATCGGAATTTGTCAAACGAAAAGACGATTGCAAGGAGTTCCTTCTCGGTGGTAGTGTAATTAAGTTAGGCTCCTTGCAGTGTCTTACTAGCATAGTAAATGGGCTTGAAATGTTTTTCTATTCTTTGCCCCAAGACGGCACCAATAGCAAAGTCACTGGCGTCACACATAAGTTCGAATGGTATTGACCAATTCGGCGATATGAGAATCGGTGACTGCATGAGCTTTGCTTTAAGAAGATTAAAGGCGGTAAGACACTCGTCCGTAAAGACAAATGGAGCGTCCTTCTCAAGAAGTTTGTTCATGGGGGTTGCAATTTTGGAAAAATCTTTAATGAACCGCCGGTAAAAACCGGCGTGCCCCAGAAAACTTCTAACACCTTTCACATTCGTTGGTGGTGGTAATTTGGCTA